>NC_046357.1:42008508-42331753 GCF_000738735.6 Corvus cornix cornix | reverse complement strand
TGTCATTTTATTGTTGTTGGTGGTGGTTTTGTTACTGTTGATATTAATACTAATATTATTATCTAGTTCAAAATCTTTCCTTGCCCAGAGGGAGACATCTTCTATGTCAGCAAAAGCTTCATGGTAACTTCCTTCCCCATCTTGGGCAGGAGCAACAGGGTCCCAACAGGTTTTAATCCTTACCATTTTCTTGCAACTATCCTGAATTTTCACAGTTTTTCCTCTTGCACCCATGATGGCTCATATATAAGAAAGATTTGGACAAAAAGAAAGACCAGGAGTATCTACACAGTCACAGGCCAATGCTCGGGAAGGCTTCAGGGCTCAGAGTCAGGTGTTGTAAATCCTGAGGGCAGTTTCCCCAAGTAATCCTGACACATCCACTTATACTTTGTGTCTCAATTTCCTCCTGGGTCACCCGGAGGTGAGAGCTGGTCTAAGCAAGTACAGTGACAAGTACCGCTTCACTTTTAGCAATTACAACCATCCTGTGGGATAATATGCACATCTTTAACCTGGACCCAGGCAAAACTTAGGACTTCTGCAGTGTAACAGTTCATAATCCATTCAGAGATCTTCAGCAGTCAGAACCAAAACCTAAGAACACCAAATTTTAACTTTTTAAAGCATGCACATTTGAAATACCCCAGATTTCAGGAATTATTTTTTCCACTAAGTGAGTAGAGTTGTACCAACAGTGTAACATCTGTCTCTGTAAACTCTCTGTGCCACATTTTTTTCATCTTTAAAACAGAGATCATGCTTCTTCTGCATCCCTGACGTGTGTTGAGATGTCTGGACAGGCAGTGCCAGAGGAAAGAAATCAAGACAAGGTTAATGAGGAGAAGGACTTCTTTTATTTAACAAATTCAAGTGGTTTCAAAATAGCAGATATGCTACTAAAAGCCTTTATTTAAATCCCTTACAGAATTATTAGCATTTCTTATGAATGCATATAACTTTAGCTCTTTCCCTTTTTGGCACAATTCTCATTATTGAAATACTCCTGAAACATAAAGTAGCATATATGTACCATCATTGTTGTGGTATTTTGAATTTGGTGTCATTCTTCTGTTCATTGTTTGTTTACAAACAACCATGGAAACAAAAGTCTCCAATGCCTAATAAAAGTCCTAACCATAAACATCCTCAAAAAACCATTTTCATAGAGAAGTAAGCACCAGGATTTTAAAAGCATTAAACCATTGGAGCGAAAATGTAAGCATCTACTTAGAGCTCCAGTATTGTAGTAGCCTGTAAGTTGAGCAGAGTAATGCTTTGTGCCATGACAAAAGGAGAAGAGGGTAGCTGTGTTTCTGCTGAAAAAGTAATTTCAGCCCTGCAAAGATTTACTGATCATACTGCTTGTCACTGCTCCAAGAGGTCTAGACAGATATCACTGTTTTATTTTAAATGTAAATGAATAAATAAATATTGACATAAACACCTTTATATCATTTTCTAGTGTTCTTTTCTAATATAACAGGTGTCTTGTTTTCTTCTTAAACTGCAGCAGAGACCTCAGAAACCCTCAATAATGACTTGGCAATCTCAGGATTATCTAAGTTATTCAGAGACATCAGTAAATACAGTACTGCCCAGCCTGCACTGCATATGGTTGTCTTTCCTGCTATTGCAGGCTCAGTCTCTATATTCAAATTCAACATTAGTTAGAAACCATTTCAGATCCCTTCTGTGCATCCTACAATAGACACAGCCCCAGCACTCACAAAAAAGATCAGTGCTGCCATCCTCTGTTCTGTATCATCTGTTTATTCAAAGAGACAGGCACTGGGAAGGTTCCTTACAGTAACAGGGCAACCTGGTCCTGAGCACAGTGAAGAACAAAAGAGAGTTCACATTCTGTTTGATTAATTAACTCCCAAATGACACACAAATGACAGAACAATAGCTTACAAGGAAGAAAAGATGGGGATATTGTAACTGATGTTTAGAGCTCTCTTTACCTCATGTTTAATTTACACTTTTCATCACTGCAGTCTCTGGCCAGGGCAAATCAGTAGTCTAATTACTTTCTGCTCATTAATATAATTCTAAAATTATCAAAGATCCCTGGTAATAGCACTGTTGCTCTTTTTTGTTTTGTTTTGTCTTAGGAGAGGATGTTGCTTTTTTGTCTTGCAGATGGATCAGCGTATGATATTGAAACTCCATTTCTATGATAAGAGCAGCTGGGGGTTTGCAAGTGGTACTGCAATTATATGACAAAACACACTGATCATAAAACTAATGTACACTTACCCCACCTTTAAATTAATTCAAATGCAGTTTATTTGTCTATGCAACAGTTAATTTTATAAGTAACACATCATCTCCCTATGCCATTCTAATGTAATCTGATAACCTCTCCTCCTAAACAACACAAAAAGTCCAAGTAAGCATTGCATTGGGTGTTCCTGCTGATCTAAATGAAAATAAAGCATGTCTGTGCATAAGATCATGGGACAGTGCTGATGATCTATCTACGCACAAAGCTAATGTAAAGAATTGGCAATATAAGGTGATGATTCACAGTTCTGTTCTAGAGGCAGTTTGTTCAGTGTCTTCATCAGTGATGTGGATATAGGGACTAGAAACACACAAATTGGCTGATGACACCAAACTGTGAGGTGTTGACTCTCCCAAGAGACCTTCCAGGATATCTAGCTAGATTGGAGCATTAAGCAATCACCAGTGGCATGAATTTAGCAAGACCAAATGTGGGATTCTGCACTTTAGGTGGGCTTACTCTGGACACAAGTACAAACTGGGAGAGTGGCTGGAGATCAGCCCTGCAGAACAGGATCTGGGGTGCTGGTTGGCAGCAGGATCACTGTGAGCCAGCAGTGTGCCTGGGGCAGCCAAGAGGGCAAACTGCGTCCTGGGAGGCATCAAACACAGCACAGCCAGGCAGTCAGAGAGAAGATTATCCTGCTGTATTCAGCACTGGTGTGGCCTGAGTTGACTGTTGTGTCTGTGCTGGGTCACTCCGTTTGAGAAGGACGTGCTGGCCCTTGATTGTATCCAGAGGAGGGCACCAAAGCTGAGGAAAGGGCTGGGTACTGTGTCCTGTAAGGAGTGTCTGAGGACCCTGGACTGGTCTCATTTGCAGAAATGGAGGCTGAGGCTGACCTCACTGCTCTCCACAGATTCCTGAGGAAGGGGAGTAGAGAGGGAGGTGCTGAGATCTTTCCTCTAGGATCCAGTAATAGGGCATGTAGAAATGGATCAAAGCTGTATCAGGGGTGGTTTGTAATGGACATTACTGAAAGGGTGATCAAACACTGGAAGAGACTATCTAGAGAGGTGGTCAAAGCCCTATCTATGTCTGTTGGTGTTCAAGAGACATTTGGTCAATGCCCTTAATACCATGCTTTAACTTTTGGTTGACTCTGAGTGACTGGACAGTTGTAATGGATGATTATTGCAGGCCCCTTCCAACTTGAATATTTCATTTGTGGTGACTTGACCCTGGATGGATCCCAAGCCCACAAAAGCCATGCTATTACTCCCCTCCCCAGCTGGACAGGAGAGAGGAAAATAAAACAAAAAGTTATGAGTTGAGATAAAGACAGTGAGACAGTGAGAGATCATGCACCAATTACTGTCCAGGACAAAATAGACTCAACTTAGGGAAATTAGTTGAATTTATTACCAATCAAAACCAAAGCAGGATAATGAGAAGTAAAACAAATCTTTAAAATACCTCTCTCCACTCATCCCTACTTCCCAGGCTTAACTTTATTCATGATTCCCTACCTCCTCCCTCCAGCAGGACAGGGAGATAGGGACAAGGGATTATGGTCAGTTCATCTCAGGTTGTTTCCACTGCTACTACTTCCTCAAGGGGAGGACTCCTTCCCCTGCTCCAGCATGCTCCCTACAGTCTTCCATCAACTTCCCAATGTTAGTCCTTCCATGTGTTACAGTTCTTCATGAGCTGCTCCAGTGTGGGACCCTTTCTATGGATGCAGTCCTTCAGGAACAGGCTGCTCCAGCATAGGTCCCCCATGGGTCACAAGCCCTACCAGTAAATCTGCTCCAGTGTGGGCTTCCCAGAGATCAAAGCCTTCTTTCAGGCATCCACTGTGATCTTCCATGGGCCACAGGTGGATCTTTTCTTCACTATGGACCCCCATGGGCTGCAGGGTCACATTCTGCCTCACCATGGTCTGCACCACGGGCTTAAGGGGAATCTCAGCACTGGCACCTGAAGCACCTCCTCCCCGCCTTCTTCACCGGCATTGGTGTCTGCAGAGCTGTTCTTCCCACATATTCTCACTATTCTCTTCTGTGAGTGCCATTACTTCTGCACAGTAGCATATTTTTTTTCCTTCTCTAATACGTTACCTTAGACTAGCTACCACAGTTGCTGATGAATTTGATCTTGGCCAGCAATGACTTCAGCTTGGAGCCAGCTGGCCTTGACTCTGTGGGACATGGGGGAACCTTCCGGCAGCTTCCCACAGAAACCATCTCTGTAGCCCACTCCCCCACTGCCAGAATCTTGTCATGAGATACTACTGTCAATACACTATTCCATTCTCTTCTCTTCTCTTCCTCTTCCCTTCCTCTTCTCTTCATTACACCTCTTCATTACTGTAACCTCTCTTAAGGGTGTGACATGAGTGCAGAATGTATTTGTCTTATATAACATTGATAACACAGCTGTTCTAGTAACAAACACAGTTTGGTAAACCTGAATGCAGATCAGATTTTTTAGTACTCAATGTTCTTCCTGAACTTCCCTACTTGACACACATTTAGGTCCTTTATAGCACAGTTGTCACACTAGGAAAGTTTTTTAAACACCTGCATCTGTGATCCTAAGACATTCTCAACCACTGAGGAAATTACAGGATCTGCATCTGAAGTTTCAATGCTCCCATTTTATTAGCAAGGAGACTTTCTTCTTCTTTTGTGTTCCTAGAAAAGGATATGTAGATACCTTGGTGCCTTTTCAAGGCCAAGCAGAAACAGTCCAAGTTAGACAAAAGCTTCATGAAATTTTATTAATAAGTAAAACCTCTCTGTTTCTTTTATGTTATCAATATCACACCAGAGAAAAATCTGCAAAGCTGCAGCTGAGACTTCTACATCACAGAATCAACTCCTAGTGCAAAAACTTACATTTCTTTTAAAGAAAGTGCTCACTGGCTTCTTTATACATTTTCACCTGTAATGTTGAATTAGGGAGAAAAGATATTCATTCTAAAGATTTCTTATTACAGTTAGTCCCAATGCAAAGGTACAGTGCATAGCACAGGAGGGCTATACTCTATCTGAAGCTTAACTGATAAAAAATTAAGTCAGAAAGAGAACTAGAAGGACTAGAAAGACTAGAAGGACTAGACAGACTAAGACTCCTTTTAGCACTCCAGAGTTTAAATTGTTCAGAGTGATCAGTGAAGAATCATCCTCTTCCTGTACAGAATTTTGATATGTTGATTTGAGATCTGAAGGTCCTTGAAACTAGCATTGACATGATGAACTTTCACTGGAAAAATGCAGACTTGGCTATTGTAAGAAATCTCCTCTGATAAAGGAAAATATTATGCCTTCTAGCTTTATAGATTATCTACTCAGGCTAGAGCACTCATTGAGTTGTACAAGAGGTTGCCTATAAATGTCTTTTTTTGCAGAATGGCATATAATCAATTAACTTCTGGTTACAAGACTCTTCTCATCTGCCTCTGTTACTCCATATCCCTATGGTAAACCAAAAATTTCACAACTATCCATTCATTAACAGGTGTCCTAAGAGAAGAGTGTGACTGCAAAAGAAGCATCAGTGCTTCCTGCTTCCTTTGCTTAAAATTATTGTGCTACCTGTTTCTTTTGCTGAAAACAATTATGCTTCATTTTCTCCTGTACTTGAACTTCATTCTGCATCATTTTTTATTCTGATGGATATTTTTCTCTTGCCTACAGGCTAGAAAATATCTTTCTTAATTACTCTGTGTGACCTTGATCCAGAATTTTATTACCAAATTAATAGATTTACTAAATTAATAATTACTAAATTACTAACTTGATTGCTAACCACTTTTGTTCCATAAGAATGTGGAGGAAAGCCCTTAAATTGACTTATTTTTTATAGTCATGAATTTTATAACAGCAGTTTTAAAATTGCACTCACAGAAGGAATATGTTTATGAATGTCAACAATCTTCCTAAACAGTTGCCCTACTTTTCATACAAAAGTACTCAGAATATTTCCACAGATCATGCAAAAGTCCTGTTTAACCACTTGTCAAGGACTTTATTACACTGAGAACAAGTTTTACAACAATGTTTAAGAGCTGCCTCAAATCTTCATCCATGGTATTAGGGAAGAGCTGGTACTGTCAGCAATGTACCCTGACATCTCACTGATACTTAGAGAGCATTTTAGTGCCACATTTTAAAAAGTGCTTGAAGATATGCAGGTAGGCATGGTGTGGGATTTTCACTACATGACCGTATGTCTTTGAAATCAAGGGCCAAGATACACCCACACTCTGCTGGGCTGGAAAACTCTCTAGATACCTCCTTGCCATTGTTAATGTTATAATTTAAATTGTTATGTTGCATTTAAATTCTGACTCCCTGACAACTGAAGAGGAGCCATTATTGTCAATTTTTGAATTTCAGATTAAATTGTAAAAATTAATGGGAATTACATCTTCCTTGCCTTATCTGAATATCTCTGTCTGTGGGCAAAAATCAAATGTGATCCTTCAGTATATGGTACATATCATTTTTCTTATTGCAGGGCTGAGGAGCTCAGCCATATGAGAGTGCTTCTATGCTTTTACCACCAGACAGAGTAGGACACAGCTCATGCCTTGAAGATAATCAAATTAGGCAAACCAGATGATAATGCTTTAATATCAAGTCTGAAGTAGGATTATAGTTTCACGGAGAAGGAAAGGAAAGGCCACAGTATTTTTGTAAGGTGATAGCAGAGACCTGGGACTAATATATCAGTTTCTCCAGAATATCAGACCAATGCTTTAGCCATAAACAAAAGATAGAGAATGTCCGAGGAACAGTATCCTTTTACCACAGCACAGAATTTTAAAATTTATTTCTTTATTTTTAAATCTGTCTTGAGCTTCTGTCTTTCATTTACTCAGGTAAAATGAAAGGAGAAAATTAGGAAGTTGGAAGTCTTGAGCAAAATATCCACCTAGATGTCAGGACTGAATACTCCCTTTCACAATCTTCAGTGTTAAACTTAGTTATTCTTATCACCTCTAATTCCTAAGGAAGGTATCTGAATAATGCCTTATTGAGATTTTTAGGTGTACTTAAGGAGAATCTAACCAGATTTGGCTAGATTAACTTTTTTTACTTATAGAACTCTTCAGCACCATGGAAAAAATGTTGAGAAACAGTTCCTGTTTGTTCCTTCAGAGTCTTTAGTTAACAAAGCAAAAGGACCGTGAAAAAGAACATTTGAGAAGACCAGAATGAAAAATAAGCAATCTATCTATATTTATCTGTAGTAAAATACAGACAGCTTCATAATCACTGAAGCATGCCCATAGACACATAAGAGCCATCAAAAGCTCAGTGCTTCAAACTTGAGGGCGGAGACTAAACTGTAAAATTCAGCCACTTGATAAGACTTTATGAAAACAGACCTGTGGTTTCAGCCTTATAGCTGTCTTCTTCACTATTGCACAGCTGAAGGCATAAAAATACACTCAGCTTGGAGCAGAAAAGGACGATGTGCACTGAAAAGCCAGTGAGGTTCCCTCCAGCTGTAGTGAAGCACAGAGGTTCCTTTGAAGTGAACCTGTCTGTTAATGCCTAGACTTGGCTTAATAAAGAATTTGCAGAACTTATCATTAAGAACAATCTGTTCTTAACAGCTCTTCAATCATTTAGAAATGTACTCGATATTTCAGAAAAACAACAGCAGTATGCTAGTCTGTGACAATCAGTGAGTAAAACTGGCTATTATTAATGAATCTAATTTCACCGTTTGGGGGGTGGGTAAATGCCTATGTTACTGGGTGGGTAAATGCAGATTTTACCTCACATATGTGAGAATGATATATATCATACCTGAGGCAGAAGAGCCCTGGAGCTAGAGTTTTATTTCCTCTCACCTACCTCAAAAGCAAGCCAGCAGAAAGTTCTTAACATTTCCAGATGTGACACCTAAGTTTTATTCAGCTCTTTTTTTCTCCAGTTTTAGAAAACCCCATGTTACATGATTTATAACACTCACATTAATAAATCCTAAGACAAATCTGGATCTAGAGTTATTAAAAAGAAATGTTTGGGGTTTTTTTGAAGAAAATGTCCCATCAGTTTTTATGCAAATTAATAAGGATTACTGAAACTGTTCGGTCCTCACCAAGGACAGTCATCATTTACCTTCCACTGTTCTAAGAACAGTTTAAATTTGACTAAAAAAACCCACTAACTTTCTTTTTTAATTATAAATATACATTATGCTTAGTTGCATTCCCACTCAAAACTGAGTAAAATGGGAGGAGAAAATGAAACACTCAACCAAATTATTATTAGAGCACTGAGCTTACCAGTGCACTTAGCTCTTCCAAACAAAAACCAAAAACTGCCTTAAAACCAACTGCTGATGGGCAGAAACATCTTTTACAAACAGAAGCCATGGTCCCATCATGAGAGGCACGCAGGTAGATCACACTGGCTGTGGATGTTCAACTGACTTCAAGGGAGCCACATGTGACAGTAACTGCTACAGCAGTTACTTTGAAATTCAGTACCAAATTTTTATCTGAAAAGACACATCTACTGGTTTCATCTTGAAAGGACAGGTCTTTCTGACAAGATCTATGGAGAAAAATCAGTTTATTTCTTTTGTTGACTCTGCAACATTAGTGAATTATTAAATGCTCCAGGAAATTAAATATGTTAATTTAAACTACAATTAAGAACATAAATAAAGCAAGTTATGTTTTGCAAATGAAAATAAATTCTTAGGTTAAGAGTCCTTATTTCCCAGCTTCTAAGGAAATGTTATCAACAAAGCAAAGCAAATAACAAAACCTTAGTTATTTTCTAAACACTTGCAACTGTGCCTTCAAAGGGAGCTAAATTACATTGCCATTAAATTTTAAGGACTCTTCCTTAAGGAAGGAAAAGATCTGTAGTTCCTTTAGCTGGAGTTTTGCCAATTCTTAATGTGATTACAGTACTAAATGCAGGGGGGAAAATAATTTTAAAGAAATGCAATGCATTAAAGTTTATAGGAAACACTAAAAGGATATGTACAAAAAATTTTGTTGATTATTTGCACACATATCTGAAATGAATAGTTATCAACATAAGTTTTCCTTTGGAACTAAATAAAGGTTTAGTAAATGTGCATATTTGTATTTTTAAAGATGAAGTCGTGGCATACCTGCATAAGCTGATAAAAGTCTTGGGGTTTTGTGAACTCTGAAAAATGAAACAGTAAGTATTTCTTCCAATTAAATGCTGAAGCCTGCTTCAGCACTGATTATTTCTGTCACACACTGGGAAATCATAAAAAATGAAGAAGTATTGGTTACGAAAGTTCTAGAAAAGGAAAATGAAAAGAGGCATAAATTTTAAAGAAATGTTTACTTGTGAAACAAACTTCAGAAGTGCCTTAAAGAATCTGAGTTTGCTTTTTAAGTTTTCACTTAATATTTTTCTGTGAAAAGAATATAAGAAACTTCAAAGGAAATATATCTTAGTAAATTTAGAGTGAGTTAAGTTCTTGCATATGACATTCACATTTATGTTGGTATATACCAATATACATTGGTATATTTTATGCATAGGGCTGGGGAAGATATACAAACAAGTATATAGAAGAAACAAGTATCAACTCCCATAGTGCTCAGCAATTGCTGTATCACTGAAACTGTAGTAAAACAGCTCAAGCAGCAAGAAGCAAACCAATCATCTGTTTCCTGTAAATATACAGAAGTGCCTGCTGCGTAAAAATTTTTTTTGAAAGTCTGAGGAAGAGGGAAGAAAGGTGGATTTCAGAACAAGGATATGTAAAAAAACTTATAAAAGGTCTAGAGATCATGGAAAGTTCAGGAGAATAAGAAAATCAAGGCTGCAGGATGAAAAAAGTACAATAAATATTTTCATGTCCTTTAGAGTAGAAAGGACAGAATTTAATAAAAATGGATGTGTGATGGTTCAATATAAATTGAATATAGTTGTGCAAAAATTACTAACAAAACCTCTGTAATATAATAAAAAAATTAATATGGAATCTAGTTGCTGTTTAAAAAAAAAAGTGCAATATCGGGACAGAATTACTTACACAACTCATAATAGCTATATAAGCTATTTCTCTATTAATTTTTTTTCCTGCAGAGCATTATCTTTATTCTAAAGGTGAGATGTTGTCGTGGTTTGACGCTGGCCCAACGCCAGGCACCCAGGAGAGCCGCTCGCTCACCCTTCCCTGCCACAGCCGGGCAGAGGAGGGAAAAGGAAAGAAAATTAACAAATGCTTCATGAGCGAGATAAGGACCGGGAGAAACACTTCAAGGGTGAAACAGGCTCAACTTAAGCTGTACAGTGAATTTATGACTAACAGAATCAGAGGAGGATAATGAGAAGTAAATTAAGCCCTTAGAACACCTTCCCCCCACCAGCCCCTTCCTCCTTCCCACCAATATCACAGGGAGACAGGGCATGGGGGCTTGGTCAGTCCATCACCGAGATTCCCTTCTGCTGCTCCGGGAGAGGAGTCTTCCCCTGTGAGGCCGTGGGTCCCTCCCACGGGAGACAGTTCTCCTGAACTTCCCTGGCGTGGGTCCGCTCTCAGGAGCAGCAGCCCCACCGCCCCTGCTGCAGCCTGAGCCCCTCCCACGGGCCCACAGCCCTCCCAAACTGCAGCGCCGGGGCTCTCTCTTCCCACGGGGTGCAGCCCTCCAAGGCCAGGCTGCTCCCCGCCTGGAAGCAGGGCCCTCTCTCTGCACCGGGGTCTCCCGCTGGATCACAGCCCCCTCCAGGCATCCACCCGCTCCGGCACGGGCACCTCGCCACGTGGCTGCGGGTGGATCTCTGCATCCCCCGTGGATCCATGGGCTGCCAGGGGCACAGCGGGCTTCACCATGGGCTGCACCACGGCCTGCAGAGGAACCTCGGCTCCGGCTCCTGGAGCACCTCCTGCCCCTCCTTCTCCACTGACCTTGGTGTTGCCGTCTTGTTTCCCTCACGTGTTCTCACCTCCTCCTCTTCTCTGGCTGGAATCCAAAATCTTGTGATTTTGCTTTGATTTTCTTCTTAGATATGTAATCACAGAGGTGTTACCAACCTCTCCCACTGGCCCAGTTTTGGCCAGCAGCATGTCCACCTTCAGAGCCATCAGCATTGGCTCTGCCAGCCGTGGTGGGAAGCTTCCAGCAGCTTCCTCACAGGAGGCATCTTTGTGTCCCCCCTGCTGCCAAAAACCAGGCCGTGCCAATCCAATACAGACGTCAAGGTACAGAGATACTAAATATGAAAATTAGCATGTGTAGCACTAAAGAACCCCCTAAAATTAGTCAGGTGGGACGGCTTTAAACAAGTATTTAATTTAGCAACAGAGAGCTTGTACAATCTGATCTCCAGCACATATATGAAAATATAACTGAAAATTCCTATTTATTAGGGGGCTGAGGGGGAGTGGGAGGGAAGTATCTAGGAAAAGAAGCAGTTGACTAAAAGACACAAGTTGGAATCCAAGGTATGCCATGCTCTGCCCCCTGTGCTTACAATTAAATTTCTACTGTGGATTTGATTTACTTTGTGGGAAAAAACAAACAAACAAACAAACCAACCAACAACAACAAAAAAAAACTCTGAACGGCTGATATCTGAAAAAGAAACATCAGTCTCCCAAGTCAGCATCCTCCTGCTAGGTGTCACCTTCTAGAAGAGAGTTAGATCTATGTCAAAAGATTTTCTCCTGCCAAATGCCAAATGTTAATCCTACAGAGAGATCAAGTCAAGTAAAAAGTTTGACCAGATGTCAGGCTCTAGCCATTGCATTCTTTCTAGAAGAAAACAAGAAATAGACTCATTAAGATTGCAGGAATGATTTCCAGTGTGACAAGGAGATGTTTTTCAAAAGACTAACTAATGTAAGAAATGGGCTGCTCCTAGTTCAGAGACACAGCACAAAAAAACTGCTAAGCTTAAATATTTATCTTTATCTATCTAAATATCTGTGTGTCTAGATATTACAACTGGAGATGGGGTCAGCAGCTCTGACCCAGGAAGCGGTGACCAGTCCGGGGAGATGGTCCCGAAAGGAATCGCCTTCCCGAGGTCTGGTGTCTTCCCCAGCTGCTGGCAGAGGAGCCCTTGCAGAAGCTGTCAGCTCTTTAGTGATACCAGCTCGTGATTCCAGCTCAGCTCTGCAGGACAGCCTCGAGGCTAAACCAGACTGGAGAGAGAGACAAGAGGCTCATGTGGCTGGTTCCGCACGAAGGGAGCTTTATTGTGGGTCCCCTCTGGCGAAGGGGAGAGCCAGGGATGAGAGCTCTCTCTGTCCCACAGGGGCAGAGGACTTGCTCTTATAGGGATACAGGGGGTGGGTGAAGGCCAATGGGTTACAAAGGATCTGCATAGGGTCTCCTAAAGGATTGTGGGTCTGTCTTTTCTCACCTTGACCAAAAAAGTGGTTGCCTTTCCAGGGAGTCCTGCTGGGCAATTGCGAAACCTCAGCAGAGATCCCTCCAGGGCAGCAGCTGGGCACACCCCACATCTAGATAGATAGATAGGTAGAGCCTTTGTTTGTACTTACAGACCGATGGCTAACACCTGGATTTTCAGACAAGTGCCTTTCTTACATTAACAGAGAAGTTCATGTCTGAAGAGTGGTTATTAAACTAAGAGGGAGAAAAATACATGAATGACATACTTTTCTAGGAATGAAAAGTTTCCAGTTTGCCATGAAAGCTGATTCACAAACTCAGGCTTTTATAATTTTACTTTCAGGGAATTTGTTATTATTAACTCACTCCAACATGTTCATATCCCACCAGAGCATAGTTGTTACAGTACTTTGTGGATAAGAGTGGTCGTAGCCAATGATGATGGACTACAATTCTATTTAGCTTCAGACAAACAAGTAAGAAGCAATTTGTATGCTGTAAATCTATTGCTTCCAGACTTTTGAGAAAACAGACACGCATTTCAGCAGGGTGTTTCCACACATCTATCTGTTCTCTTCAGCAAACCAAGCAAAAGCATGGAAGAACCTTGCACTTTAGTGTCTTTTTTTCCTCTGTTCATAGTTTTTCTTCATTTTTCCTAAGACTTATGATACTGTTTGTCTCTTCCCAGAGGAAATTTCGAAGGTTTTGAGTGGTGCTGCAAAGGCAGAATGTGCAGCTTTGCTCCAACAATACTATCTTCAATGTGTAAGACAACAAGAACTATCATTCCTAACATTTCTTTGCACACTCAGATTATTGCTACTCTTCTGGAGACATGAAATTATATCAATTGGATCCCAAAGCAATCCCCAACCCATGCCTCTTTCAGGATTACTGTGCAGTTGTCCCTTTTTAGTCACCTAAATTGTGCATGATATGCTGTGCTTGAATTATACTTACCAGAAAAGGGCCTGAAGAAGAGAAAGGCTGATACAAAGAAAAGTACAAAGAGAAGTACCTGAACTTTTATGAACATATTTCAATACAAAACCTGAGTTTGAGTCCTCAGGCATGGTGAAAAATTTGCTTTTTAGATAATGATGACATAAATCTGGGTAAAACTTTTAGCTGTGTAAAAGCCATTCTTCCATTCACAACACACACACACAGGGATATATAGAAAATGCTCCTTCACACTTATGAATTGCACGTTTGATGACCAACATCAAAAATGCCACGTTCTCCTGTATGGACCAGCTCAGCTTATAAGGCCCCTAGGTGCTTGTTTCCATGATCCTACTGGTTTTGTGTACAACTTTCTTTCAAAGGGATCCCTTTTAATTCTACCAGTGGTATTATTGCAGCACATTTTATCAGACAGACTCTCTTAAACTCAGAGTCCAAAAGGTAGAGAAAAGGTTCAGATTGGTAAACACATAACACTTTAGACATCTCAGTGGCGGCCTGCCTACTGATTTTTTTTTCTGTTGCAGTGAATGGCATGAAATATGTAAAATTTGCTGGAGCTCTAGTAAGAAGGCTTTTATTCCAGCAAAAGGGATTGTAACCAGGAGCTGCCTGCTGGCCATACTCACTGGGAAGTTCTTTCTGTTGTGGGCCATGGCTCTCCCTGTGCTTCTCACAAGCAGTCACACATCAGCCCTCCCCTGAAAGTACATCTGATGTCTAGCAAAAGTGGAATCATAACTGTGTTTCATCTGGGCACTAAAGTAGCTGGATAGGGTTTTTGAAGTGCCTGGGACATGTCACTCTGCTTATATCACCAGCATCATAGCAGGGTAGTTGAAAATGGGTAGGAGAAAGAGCAGGAAAAAATAAATAAATGAAAAATTCTGAATGGATTAATGCATTCCCTGTCTTGTCTTCTGCAGTGGCATTCAGTTTAGTCCATGACTTCTCTTTTAATCTGTCAGGGTAGATCTTGTGACAGGTCAGAAAAAAAACCCCAATGATATTTTCTGTTTCCTTTCAGCCAGGCTGGAGCAATAAGACAGTGTTATAATGTTCCTCTGAAGCAAGAACCAGCTATGAATAGGATGCTGAGAAGATTATGCAACATAGATGTGCAATTCCAGTCACTTCTGTACTCAGTTAGAAAGCATGTAAATTGTGAATGAATTGATTGCATCTTTCTAAAGCCTGCTCCCTTAGTAATGCTCATTGCCTCAACAAAGAAGGGAACACCTCAACATTGCTATCAACATATACATGTTAACATGGGATTTTTTAAAAATATTTGTCTGGTGAAAGTGCATTCTTGTCACTTTGGGCATCAATTACACAAATATCAGATGTGCTCAGTACTTCCAGCAAAATACACAGGAACATCTTTTGCACTTACATGTAAGTATGGACTTACCTTGCAGAAAAACACAGCCAAAAATGGCCTGATTTCCTATAGCAGAAGTGATCTGGTTTGAAAGAAAGGATAAAAGGCATAAAAGACAAAGTGTTGGATTATTTTCTGCTTTCTTCTGAAAATCTGTATGCTTTCCAAATTTTCCAATAATGAAAAAGCATTTCAGTAGCACACTTGGGAAATGCAAAATTATCCTTGGCTGTGTTTTTCTGTGTAATACCAGTTCAAATGTCTTCCTTTTACACATCTTTCTTAAGAGAAATCTGTACAAAATAGATGTCTGTACCTCCAAGTCAGAACAACTTGAACTGTGATTTTACAGTTGCAATTCTTATAACTCCAAGACAAGCCTGAGCCTGTATTTCTACTCTTGGCCTTTAAATAAGTGACAGAATTTTTTGCATCAATACCTGAATGAACATTAGACAGTAGCAAAGCCCATCCTGATGTCTCATGGACATACCAAATGGATTAGATAATGATAGTATTACAGAAAACTTCTTATGAAATACATCCAAATATTGAAAAAACCCAAACCTCACAAACCCCAGAAAACCATGAATTCTTTAAACTCTTCAGGTTCAGGGACATGGGCTGTTAAGCCCATGACAGGACACATGATCACAGTTTCCATCATTCTTCCAACAGACCAAGAAGGAGGGTCAAGGTAGCTGCTGACAGAAAAATAAGGAAATTCCCATGGGATTTAAAGAGATATAGCTTCCTACAGAACCTTGACAGGATTTCACTAGAGTTTTCTCAAATGCACGTCACCTTATGAATATTAGAAATATTTTGAAGATTATAACTGGAGAAAACATATTACATTGTGAGTTTTTTCATCCAGTTTTCTTATTCCAAGATGGTCTCAACTACAGATTGCCTGAGGCACGCATAGAAAAAAAAGATCAAAGCCACAAGAAATGAAGTTTTTTTTCTTTTTAAAAGTACCAGATTCTTACTATGTCAAAGTAAAGTGTTAGAATTTTGACCATTTTATACCAAAAGTGCATTTCAAGGCACAGAAATCATTATCCAACCAATATTTCTCAAGATTACTGGGACTTACTTGAATATGGGCTCAAGAGAAGTTTCTTGTGAATTGCCTTTTATGAGTTACCTCATGTGAAATGATAGCAATCAGACACCTAGTACATCCCTCAAAGTGTGATGAGGTTCATTGTTTTGCTAGCTTTAAAAGCCAGGGAAGCATTCAGATTGTTAGTGAGGATTTATTTGACTCAGATAAAAATCCCCAAAGTGACCATGACCTGTCTCCAGCAAATGTGCAGATCCATTCTCAGAAATAATTCCTCAAGATAGGAGGTTACTTTAGTTACATTATGTTATGCAGATTATTGCCTACTCACTGACTTGGAAGGAGAAGGGTGAAGCTTTGCCACTGCAAAGGTCTGGTTTTTTTGACTCTCTTTGCTTTCTCCCTCTCAAATTCTTGCAAAAAGAAGAGGATTAGGAGAAGAGGTTAAGGTTGCTGACAACCACCAATCATTTGGAAGGATGTTTTCACCTATGTCCTAGAGCCTCCATGCATTTTTTTCCACAGAAGTATTTTGTCACAGCTGTCAAGCTTCCCCTACCTTCCCAAGTAAGTGGTCTGAATGATTTGTAGAAACTAGCTGTAACTCCTCACTCAGCAATGCAATATGTGAGGGAAGGTTCTTGAAAAATAGAAGATTAAACTGATGGATTGCTTGATTTGAAAACTGTCAGAGCCCTCCCTGGAGTAGCTCTGCTTGAAGCAGATGAACTTGGCCTGCTGTTGCTCAGCATACTGATTATTGACATGGGAGTGTGGGCTAGAGGGTACAAACACAGTGCAAATCTGATGACAGTCCTGAGCCCAGTCAAAATTGGAGAGGACTGTACCCACTGGTGATTTTCATGTGAACTTCCTAAATTAACATATTTGAAGAGACGACTTTGGCCTAGAAGGAGAAACACAGGAGGTAGTGGTATAGCTAGGTAGTTATAATTCAATATAGAGAAGGACAAGCCATTTATTTGATATGCAAAATTGTAGCTGCTGTACCTAGAGATGATTTGCAGAGGAAGGGTCCTGGATTTAGGCAGCTATTAACAGAACAGTGTGGGGTGGCAATGAAGTATCCAGCCCTACTCTTTCAACTGCCTGGAACATGTGAGCTTTCCCAGCCCCTCTTCTTCATCTGTCCTAAAAAATGTGGTCTGTTTTCATAACATGAAAAAAACCGTCATCAAGCTGTACAGCTTTTGCTGCTGACAAAAAAAAAAAACAATGACACCAAAAACCCAAACAAACAAAACAACAAAACAAACCCAAACAAACAAAACCAAAACAAAAAATCCAAAACAAAACAAACAAAAATCCCCAAACAAACAAATCCAAAAAAATAATCTGACCTCATCTCCACAGAACTGAACAGAACTGTTTCTCTGTAGCAGATTTTCTTTTGATGTGCTTGGAAACAAACCCATGGTATGTCCCTCTCTCCACTTTCTTAATTCCCTCTCTCACTTGGATGCAATCTGCTTGTCTCAAAACAAGCTACCCATTTCCTCCATGGCCACACAACCCACCTTTCTCTGTCCTTATTCTCCCCAGCTAAACTGCAGCTTATTTGTCTGCCAAAGATGTTTTGGGCCCATCCCTTGCTGTGATGGAGGATTGAGGACAACCCCCACCTTTGAATTCCTGTACACCACCCACTGCTATAGCTGGGGATAAAGGAAGAATTAAATATTACAGAGAGTACTGGTTTAGAGAAAGAAGTACTTAAACTAATGATGCCTATCCCCATTTCCAGCTACCACTATTTCTAGAGCTTCTTGATTCACAGCAGGACCTCCATGGGACATTTTGCCAACTGGAAGCAGCAGGAAATATCAGTCAAAAAACAACATGTAAAGGCTGTAGTTCCCCACATTCAATGTTCTATTTTAATAGAATGTTCATCTTCATTACATCATTTCATACTTATGACAAAGCTGTTTGTCACTCAAATGAGTCCAACCATGCTACATCCTTCAGTTTAATTTTAATTTGGTTTAGGTGAATAGAAAAACAACTGTCTGAGGCTTGCTTTTCTCTGACAGCAGCTGGTAAAAGCAAGAAAAAAAAGTTAATTTAAAAATGCTTATCAAATCTCAATGCTTCATTTAGCTTGACTTTTCTCTGAATGCAATGACACTTATTTGTATAATTAGCAATGTATGATAGTATTTCTCTCCTAATTTTTCCCCCTCTCCTAGCATCCTATGGCCTCCACACTTAAGTCATTTTGAAACTGAACTTTTTTCACCCTTAAGTAAGGGGGATGTCTGAGAACACATTGTCCAATGCCAAATCAGAGCAGTGAGGTAATACCTCCTGTCCAAAATCCTTTTTTTACCTTCTTTTTGGTCCAATTTGCTGCTAGTTCTTGCTTGGTAAACTGGTAAATTGAACTCCAGATTACACCATTCCACAATCAAAAAACTTCTCTAATTTGGTTTTAAAAACATAAATAGAACCTTTGAACTGTGATATTTCAAAAAGAAAATGTCCTGAGTATCATGGCAAACAACCATGACAAACCAATCTCACTGTTCTTCAATTGGGCTACAGGTGATTTGTAGGATTTTATGCTGGCTGAAGACCTAATGGAGCAAATTTTTCTTGCATGAAGTAGAAGAGGAAAATGTGTCTCAATAGCATTTTCCTCAGCTTTGCCTGCAATCCCCAAGAAACACCTCATTTGGCATTTCTTGAAAAGGAAATTGGGACGTGGGAATTGAATAAAAATAAGGAAAATGTATTCCTCCCCTTTGGTGTTTCAGCATCAGCATATAACGATGCAATCATAGAATCTCTCAAGTTGGAAGGACCCCACCCATAAGGACTATCAAGTCCAACTCCCTGCACCATCAGAACTACCAAAAACTAAATCACAAGACTATGAGAATCATCCAGATGATCCTTGAAATCTGACAGCTTTGGTGCCCTGACCACTTCCCTGGGGAATTCTTCTCCAGTGACCAACCACCTTTCCAGTGAAGAACCCTCTCCTGCTGTCAAATCTGGACTACCTCTGAAACATCTTCATTTAACTTCCTCATGTCCCATTGCTCTGTTGCATGTGATGCACTGCAGGACACAGTTGGCACTTTTGGGTGCCAGGGGACACAGGGCATACCTTCTAGCCCTTTCAACAGCTTGGTTTGGGTGCATTTTAGTATATTGACATCATCCTTCTTAGATGGTGGGGCCCAGCACTGCACGCAGCTCACAAGGTGAGGTGGCACCAATGCCTAGTACTGAAGGATCATCACCTCTTTTGACCATCTGCCTGTGCTGTGTTTGATGCACCCCAGGATGCAGTTTGCCCTCTTAGCTGCCCAGGCACATGGCTGGCTCACAGTGAGGCTGCTGCTGTCCGGGGATGCCAGAACCCCTAATGAAGGGCTGACCTCCAGCAACTCCTCTCCCAGTTCATACTTGTGTCCAGAGTTACTCCATTTCATGTACCGAATCACATAATCGCAGAATATGTGGAGTGGGAAGGCACCCATCTGGGTCATCAAATCCAACTCCTGGACCTATGCGGGATACCGCAAGGATCACACCATGTGCCTGAAAGCATTGTCCGAACTGTTCCAGTGCCAAACACCCCTGGGTGAAAAGCTTTTTCCTGATACCCAACCTAAACTTCCCCTGACACAGCTTCAGAATTTCCTTGGATCCTGTCACTGGTCACCACAGAAGACATCAGTGCCTGCCCCTCCTCTTCCCCTCATGAGGAATTTGTGGACTGCAGTGAGGTCTCCCCTCAGTCTCCTCTTCTCCAGGCTGAACAGACCAAGTGACCTCAGTGTTCCTCATACGGCTTCCCCTCAAGGCCCTTCACCATCTTCATTACCCTTCTCTGGACACTCTCTAAGAGCTTAATATCTTTGTTATATTGTGGCACCCAGAACTACCCCCAGCACTCGAGGTGAGGCCGCCCCAGTGCAGAGCAGAGCGGGACAATCCCCTCCCTTGCCCGGCTGGTGATGCTGTGCCTGATGCACCCCAGGACACGGGTGGCTCGCCTGGCTGCCAGGGCACTGCTCACTCATGTTCAACTTGCTACTGACCAGGACCCTTTCCATGGAGCTGCTCTCCATCATCTCATTCCCTAGTTTATACACATAACCAGAGTTGTCCCATCCCAGGTGCAGAATCTGGAATTTTGATTTTTTTAAATATCATGCCACTGATGATTGCCAATAGTCCAATCTCAATCCCTCTGTTAGGCCTCTCATACCTCAAGAGAATCAACAGCACATTCCAGATTGGTATCATCATTATAATTGTCATTGGGGTGTTCAGCTCCTGCATCCTGATCTTTGATGAAAATAGTGAACAGTAACAGTCCTAGGATTAAGCCCTGAGGAGCTCCACTGGTGACAGGTCAGCAACCACGTGTGGTCGCAATCGCTCTACCCCTTTCTTTCAATCAGTTCTTCATCCAGCTCATTGGAGAGGTGGTCATTTCATAGGCGGACAATTTGTCCAGAAGGATGCTGTGAGAGACAGCATCAAAAGCCTTACCAAAAGCCAGAAAATTACAACCACCGTCTTCATCCATGAGGCAGGTGACCTTGTTGTAGAAGGATATCAAAATAGTTAAACAGAACTTACTCCTCGTGAATCTGAGTTGACTGAGCCTGATGCTTGCATTGTTCTTTCAGTAGTACCCAGCATGACCTTAATTTTTCCAGGAACCAAGGTGTCCTGGGTTGCAGTGTATTCTATTACCATCCCCATCAGCTGTTGAAACCAGGTGGGGCAGTGTTTCCTTGCCTCCTCCCCCCAGACTATCTTGCTGTTAATGGCCCATCATTGTCCTGCCGCCTGACTCAGAGATAACTCCCTCCGGACTATCTTCTGTTAATGAGCCTAATCAACACTTGGCCTCATGACTCATTACCCCATTGTGAGATGCTCCACCCAGAGGGAGGAACCAAGCATCCCATCGTGGAGATAATCTGAGACTCTGAACACCAGAGAGAACCCTTCCACTGGATTTCCAGAGGACAGGAGCTACACAGCCACCACTGGACTTTCTGAGGAAGAGCAGACTCTTTTACTACAGGATCACTGCTTCAGAGGACTGCAGCCACCATTCTACCAGACTGCTACCACCACCCTGCCTAACAGGGTGTCAGGTCGTACCTTGACTCTGTCAGTTTGACAGTGTTTTCTTTTACTTTTTTTTTCCTTTTCTTTAATTTCCCCATTAAATTGTTATTCTGACTTGGTGCCTCCCACTGGTTTATTTTCAAACTAGTACACAAGGTTAGACTGACAGGGCTGCAGTCACCCAATGTATTACGGACTAGCTGTTTGCTGGACATTTTGTACAGAAGATTACTGTGAAAGACAGTATCAAAACCTCCTGAAATTCAGAAAAAAACTCACATCTACTTACATATTTTAGTCAGCTAGATGGTTGGTCTTGTCTTAAAAGGAAATCAAGATGTTTAAGGAGGATTTTCCCCCTGTGAACTCATTCTGGCTATGACCAGTGACTGAGTTGCCTCTCAAGTGCTTTTCAGTAACTTTCAGAGCAACCTTCTCCATTATTTTACAAGATACTGAAGTGGGACTGCTAGGCCTGTAATTAACAGGGGAATCCTTCTTGCCCTTCTTGAAAACTGGGACACCACCTGTTAGTTTACCATCTACAGGGACCTCTCCAGACTACCAGACTGTTGAAAAATAATGGAGACAGGCCCCATGGTGCCATCTCCCCTCTCTTTCAGTAGCCAGGGATGAATCCCTTTGGGCTCCAAAGGTCTGTGCACATCCAAATAGAGCAGCAAGTCTCAAAAACTTTCTGGGGTGTCTGTGAGTTTATCATCCTCTCTGAGATTCACAGTCTTCCAGCACAGGGCTTCCAGGGTCCCAGGGCCCATCACAGGCATCAAAGACAAAGGTGAAGAAGGAGTTAGATGTCTTTACCTTGTCTACATCCTGATTTGTGAACTGTCTGACCTCATGAAGTAACAATGTTACCTCTCTGATCCTCCTTTTGCTGTTAAAATATTTTAAAAAGTCTTTTTTGTTGTCCTTCACAGTGCTGGTCAGCAGTGATGATCAAAGCTGAAGTTGTACCTTACAGAAGTCAACTGAACTGGTGCAATGTAGGGACAGGACCTGCGTCTGTGGAGGTAGGGAATCTGTGACCTCTGCAGAGGATAGGAACAGCCCAGAGCAGAGATCTTTCCAGAGTTATTAGGTCCGATCCCCAGATTCATTCTGACCATCTTCACAGCTACAAACCTTGCATCTAATTTAAATCTTTGAAATCTCTTGAAAACAGGTATTTCCACAAAAAAAAAAAAGAAATTTCAAGAAGCAGAAAAGCAGAATTTAATGAAAAAAAGAGAAACATAAAAATAATTAATTTACTTATTTTCAGGATCAGACCAGTCAAATCAATAATGCTTGCTCCTTAAATGGACCTTAAGAAGTTTTCTCTAAAAATTAACTGCCTCTGGTGACCCACACAAAATATAACTGCATTGCAATTTACAATCCAATTCCTGTGACCTAAAACTGATGAGAAAAAAAAAAAAAAGCACAAGTGTGAGTTATACAACTGTTTCTTTTCCAGAATTCAAAATATTTAGTTTTTTCATAACTAAATGACAAATAAAAATGCAAAAAATAGTTAAAAATTCTGAAAACAAAATAACATTGAAAATAAAATTCTTTTAACTAAGTCTTCTCTGTATTCAGTACTCTATTTCGCAAATTTATATAAGGCATTCATCACTGAAATAAATCTTTTCATGTAATGAACACATTACACAGTAAAATGTAATTTCATACATTAAGACTACAATAATATAGGGGAAAGTTTCACACAAGATTCTGAATTTACCCAAAGTAACTCCATTACTTTACGTATAATTATTACTAAATTGGCTTCTAGCCACAAAGTAATTGATATACACAAAGAAAGAGGCACTTTTCCACTTGGTAACTGTAGAAATAATTTCACTTATCTCTCAGATACATTTGTGTTTAAATCTCATAAATGCCAAAGTATTCTAATTCCACCCCCAACTTCACATAACAACCTAAATCAAAAGATATGTATGTAAGAAATTATCTGTTCTGTTTCAAGCTGGACAGGGCAAAAATAGGTGATATTTTTATTTTTAAAAATATTCTACTTCAGTGTCTACTGTCCTCCCTGAAAGTTCTATTTCTTAAGTCACAGAGATCTTGTGCTGAAACCTTTGCCAAAAGTTTATGATTGATACTATCACTGAAGCAATTTTTATCCTTTTCTAAACTCTCTATTACTGTGACCTCTTAAGTGAGTTCTTTAGTTAAGAGTTGTATTGATACCACTTTGATACCACTCACAAACAAATGAACAAGGTTTTTATGAAATCTAGGATTTATATAATGGTTATTTTTACCTATTGACACAGGTAGTACCAGATTGCAGAGACCAGAGCACTTCCAAGTTTCTACTTCATCAGCTGTGACAGCACTGACTCCAACAGCCACCAGGTTTCTCCGTGTGCAGCAACCCCACAACAGATAATTCTGATTGTTTGGAATCCACTGTTTACCTTGCAGACTTCATTGCTCCCTCTTTGCTTCCTTCTGGCTCTAACATGAGCCAATAACTTCCTCTACAGAAATACTTTCAGAAGTCTTGCCAGAATATGATCAGGATTTGTAAAAATACTGCAGTCTTTGTATTCCAGTTTCACTTTCTTTCATTTCATCTATAGTTCCAGGGTTTTCTGCCAGGTCATGTTTTGCTTGCACTTCTGCAGCGAGAATAATATCTGTTCAAAACCATAAAGTTGGCAAATTTGCAAAGATGTACACTGAGAAATTTGACAAAATTAGGGTGGTGTTCCTGCTCCTGGTAGAGATATATTTGCATTGTGAGGACTTGCTGGTGAAGATCACCTATTAATTAAGCTAAATTCAAAACTCTTGTTTGGTGAATAAGATAGATGGACAATCTTTAACACAAAGCTCTTGTTCATGGAAGCCGCTGCCTACAAGCATCCCTGAGACCACTCATTCAGAAAGGTGTCTCAGTAAAAAAAGTCTGCGAGACAGTTGTCAAGACTCTTTTGTAGCCTGCAGAAAGTAAATGGCACTTTTAAGGCATGTTTCATCCCACTCAATGTTCACAGTAGGTCAGATTATTGTCATAGAAGCAGTTTTTCTACAGCAGCTGTAAAGTGAGTTGAGGCAGTAACTAAGACCAAGAGAATGGTTTTTCTTCATAGATCAAGGTCTGTTACAGTGTCACTCTACAAATGACCAGTAATGGATTTAACTATAGGGAACAGATCAGGGAAACAGTGTTGGCTACTAGAGAAAGTCTGTTTTTATCATGATATGAAGTATGTTTTTAAGGACACAAACAAGACCTGGCAGTGTGGACAGGATTGGATAATGATAACGTCTTCATTTTATGATGCGACAGCACACATGGCCACACATTTTTGATAAGTTACCTTTGTTCTAATAATCCATGTTGTCCATACTTAACATACTGTATCTAGCTTTACTGTTGTCTGGTACACAGAAGAGTCCACAAATTTAGAAAGTCATATCTTATCTTCTAAACCGCTAACAACCTTTATTACAGACAAAAAATATTTCCTTCAAAATTTCATATTCTGAGGCCATCCTGACTTAAAAATAAAACAAAGAACAGCCAATGAAATGCATCTGTCCTGGTTGTCACAGGGATTGAGTTCATTTTCTTCCTAGTAGCAGGTATGGTTGAATTCAGTGTGAGAATAATGTTGTTAACACACTGATGGTTTGGCTGTTGCTAAGCAGTGCTTACCCTGAGTCAAGCACTGTCCAGGGTCTCATACTCTGCCAGTGAATAGATGCATAAGAAACTGCTAGGGACCACACAGGACAGGCGACCTGAACTGGCCAAAGGGATGTTCCACACCATAGAAAGTCATGCCCGGTATATAAACTGGGGAGAGCTGGCCAGGAGAGACTGATTGTTACTTGGCCAACAGGTGGTGATCAGTTGTATTTTGCATCACTTGTCTTTCTTAGACTTTATTCCTGTCTTTTTTTGTTATCTCCCTCTTCATCATTTAGGAATTTAGTGACTTGTTTGGTCTTTTTTTTAACAGCATTTCCATTACTAGATTGGTGACCAAACTCACAGATTTTACTTTTTTCTAATTCTCCTTCCCATTCCACTGTGGGGGGAAGGAATGAGCCACTGCCTAGTATTGAATTGCCAGGTGGGGTTAAAACCATGACAGTGTCATCCTAGAAGACACAGGCTTTGCATCACAAATGCCAAAGTATCACAAGCAACTGCATTAAATTATGCTATATGACAAAAAGATCCAGAAGTTTTTTGCACAGAAATGTAGCACTTTCCAACCTCCAGTGCCATTGTATTGCTTATCTGTTCCTTTGTCTAAAAGGAAAAAAAATTCCGTATCTTCTTTAGGGCTTCATTAACAAAACTAAAAATAACTAGAATTGTTTACTCAAAGAAAAAAAAGAAAAGACTTATGGGCATAAAATAAAAGATCAATCTTGAGAAAGAAAACATCATTTTTTGTTAACTCCTCAAACTGTACAGAACCAGAAATTGACTAGAATGAAAAAAAGAATCAAAAACTGAGTAGAAATATCTCACAATATTCAATGGAAATATTTTAAAAGAAAGAACAACCCCTCCTGATTTGAAGACTATGATCAGAACTGCTTTTGAGTTTTCGGTTGTCCATCAACCTTTAGTTCAGTTCCTCAGTGCACAGCATAGGAAGCACTAGCTGTCTGTGTTGTTTTTTTCTGAGTCAGATGAACTTAGACCATACTGAAAAAAATGAAAACCTGGTAGCAATTAGCAACTGATATACTGATGGCCCAACTCCAGAAAAGACTATCATGTGATCTTCTCTCATGCAACAGTAGAGCAACTGTTATAACTGCTGTAACCTCTCTATATCCCCTTCTCCAGAGATAATTAATCGTGACACAAAAAAGATTATGAGCCTACCCAGGCAACCCTGAGGTTTGACTTTGCCTACACGTAATTTAAGGAAGGTTTAGCTGCTCAGCAAAAATGTTGAGACAGGTGACAGCTTAAGGCAGAGGAAGGACAGCTCTAAAACGTCAAAGTCTCTCTGACACACATGATGCTCTTTGATTCCAGCACAACTTACTGGTAGCACTGCATGGGCCATCTGTAGATCAGGAAGGTGGAAAACCCTCCAAATTTTGTCAGGTGCAGATAATAAACAGAAGTAGCTGACATCTACATTTAATACAGTTGCTTTCTCACATGCATTGCAACTACAATACAACTCTTAACTAAAGAACTCACTTAAGAGGTCACAGTAATAGAGAGTTTAGAAAAGGATAAAAATTGCTTCAGTGATAGTATCAATCATAAACTTTTGGCAAAGGTTTCAGCACAAGATCTCTGTGACTTAAGAAATAGAACTGTATTACAATAATGTCTTTGACAACTCTACAACTGTGTTGAAAGGCAAATTTAAGGGAGAAAAATTATTTTGTAAGGGCTGGATCCAGACGGTCAGGCAGAGGACACTAGAGAAAATAATCAGTCTGGAGGGTCTCCCAGTTGCACTCCATCTGTCAGACAGATCACAACCTCAGATATTAAGAAGAAAAGAAGGGTGGTTTTAGTAGGCGAGTCCCTTCTGAGGGGAATTGAGGGCCCTGTATGTCAACCGACCCATCCAAGGAAAGTCTGCTGCCTCCATGTGGTCTGAGTATGGGATATTACCAGGAGACTCGCTGAACTAATTCAGCCTTGTGATTATTATGACCCACTGCCGGTCATCAAGGCTGGCAGTGATGAGGTTGATAAGGAGAGTAATTAAAATGGGCTTCAAGGCTCCGAGTTGGTTCATTGATGGGACAAGAGCACAGGTGGTGTTCTGCTCAATTCCTTCAGTTCAGGGATGAAAGACGAAATGAACAGGAAAACCCATATTATCAATAAGTGGCTTGAGGACTGATGCCATCAGCAGAATTTTGTTTTTTCCCCTGTAGTCGGCACTTCCCACTGGTGAGGCCACACATTGGGTTCTGTGTCCATTTCTGGGCCCCCAGCTCAGGAGGAACACTGATGTGCTGGAGTGAGCCCAGAGAAGGGCAACAAGGCTGGTGAGGGGTCTGAAGCACAAGTCCTGTGACGAGCAGCTGAGGCAGCTGGGGTTGTTTAGCCTGGTGAAAAGGAGGCTCAGGGGAGACCTTATCAGTCTCTACAACTCCCTGAAAGGAGGGTGTAGCCAGGTGAGGGTTGGTCTCTTCTCCCAGGCAGCCAGCAACAGAACAAGAGGACACAAGCTGCACCAGGGGAGGTTTAGTCTATACATTAGGAAGAAATTCTTCACAGAAAGGGTGACTGGGCATTGGGTTGAGCTGCCCAGGGAGGTGGTGGAGTCACTGTTCCTGGGGGTGTTTAAGAAAAGACTGGACATGGCATTCAGTGCCATGGTCTGGTTGACAAGGTGGTGGTGTTAGGTCATAGGTTGGACTTGATGACCTTAAAGATTTTTTCCGACCTAGTCGATTTTGTGGTTCTGTGATTCTGTGATATACAGACAAATAAATAAGGCCATAAATGTAAGCATGAGAGACACTTCCCACTAGCTCCTATGGTATTTGTCTGGGGAAATTCGCTTTTCTGTCTTGTTGCACAGTAGTTAGATTGCTTTCAGTACTTCTAGAAATAAAAGGCAAATCAAATATACATGTTCATGTTACCAGATGATAAATGGCCTACACCAGTGAGCTAACACGATGCTTGTTCTCCAAAACTACTGGCCTGTGGAAAGTTCACAATGCCCATTGTATGAGAAGGAGAACTGGAAGTTCACCAGGCTCAGTGTCCTGCCAACTCAGCCAGGTCACCTGAAACGTTGGGGTTCACAGCCACCAGCGGCCACCAGAGAGACCCCCAGGACAAAAGAACGCAGGTGTAAAGGGGAGGGGAAATATGTTAATGATTTGGGGGAAATTATTATAATATGTATGTTTAGTCCGGGACAATCAATAAATATGTATGTGAAATACAGTATATAAACAGAAATTTTCCTGTACTCAGGATGCATGGCTTTGGGAGGAGCTATCCCCCTATGCATCCAGCAGAATAAATAATGCCTGCTTCTTAATACTACATTGGTGTTACGGAGTTTTTTATTTTACCGAATTTTTGGTAACATTCAAGGCCTTTAAAATTGTGAAGAACTTTGATCTAAGTCTACACCTAATTCATAGCATGACAAGTACAGGATGTTGCCAGTGGGATATGAAGGGAACAAGAGAGTTCTTTCGACTTTGAGGACTTAAAATCTTCCTGCTTGTTTTCAGTTACAGATAACAAAAAAAAAAAACAAAAAAACCAAACAAACAAACAAAAAAAACCCAAACAAACAAACCCCAAAACAACAAAATCCAAACCAACAAACAAACAAGCAAATAAAAATTTTAAAAAAAAAGCCCCACCTTACTAAGTTTGGTGGTTATATGGCTGTTGGCTATTATTTATACTTCTTGCCTAACTGCAGCGTCATGTTATGGGTATAGTGATCCTAGTCAAGGCCAGAATTTAACTTTAGGCAGGTGGATAAAACATTGCAGTAGGAGATAGTCAGCTATCCTAGAGCATAAACTGTATTCACTGGAGGGAGAGGGATCTGAGGGGAAAGGAAAAACTAACATAAAAAGATAATTTAGTACCTGCCCAATCAAAGGCAACAGGAAAACTTTCTGATAGCTAGAGTAAAATCTAAATAGTTTTGAGAGTAGGGGACTGTAAAACTTAGGAATTTTCACAGAGAAAACATCCACCCAATACATAAATAAATTCACATTTCAGTCTCAGTCCCTCTTACAGTCGCACATTCACCACACAATTTTACTGTCTCTTAATCCACCTACTCCATACAGATTTCTTTTCATTATTATGAGGTTGTTTATTTTCTGCTACTCCTGGCTGAGGTGCTTATGAGCCCCAGTTTATATTGTACTGTGTCTATGAGTTAGTACAATTAATAGAAAATTACCCTGAGTGAAAGGAATGTATAACTCAGTTAATTGCTTCACAATACAGTACACTGCCATTTAGAACCAGTCTCTTTCTTTCTGTTGTAACAGCATGGAAATAAAACCAATTTTCATAATTATTGAAAAGAAAAAAATCACAGCTTAATTCATAGTCTTGTCAATAATAGTACAGAGTCCCTGTACATAATACACCTTCCCTTGTAAATACCATTCCATTAGTCCACTCGTTTAGGTGTGAAATATATCTGGCCTGTGCCGTACTTGACACCTGGGGGGAGAAATAGCTAAATAAAGTGAGATATAGGAAGAAAGGTTGAAATAGTCTGCTTGGATCAAAATAACAATTGAGAAGGACAAGAAACAATTCCTGTGTTCATTATCTCAGGTTATATCAATCTTAAAAGATTTATGAGCTCATCACATTACTCTAGAAAGTATATTTTCTATGCCTGGTTTATTAATGGACAGAAAAAACAGACTGAAAAAGTAAAATCAGTTTTATCCACATAGGGTTTCAAAATCCACTGCACAATCACCACTTCATTAAAAGAGATAATTATTTCGATGAAGATTAAGTGTGATTTAAAATTCACATTCGCCTTTATCTATTCTGATGTAGGTCTGAATTAAACCTGAAATAGGGGTTCTTCAGGAAGATTTTGACTTAAAATCCCAATCCCACTGTGCTTGCCTTTGCTTTCTTGCTTTCTTTCTTTTTTTTTAATACCTCATCTATTAGTGTCTTTCATAAAGGCCTCAAAATAAAAAATTCTGCTGTTCGTGTTAATAAAATTTTTCTGATGCCCAATGACACATGTGGAATATTTGGTAATTAAAATCAGAAAATCAGAAGTTCTGCACAAGTTGTTAGTGCTTGCAGCTGTTTAGAAAAAACACAAACCCTCCAGATCATTACCAAGTTATATCTGCTAGTAGGAACATACTCAGACTTAACTATTGCCAGGTTTTTTCCCATGTACTTTCGTACATGCAGTACCTGCTGAACAAAAAGCACAGTAGGAAGAAATTAAAGAACTGATCAAAAATACAGAGTAAGAACAAGAGACGTTTTAATCCTATTGAAATAAGCATTAGGTAGAGATATTAGGGTGTAATGTAAAAGAAATTAAAATATGTTAAGGGAACAAAATTTATATTTAAGACATGCAGACATCTTTAGAGTAGTATTTATAAAACCAAAATTAATGGCTTTCTATATACAAGGAAATTGTTTGTTTGTTTGTCTTCACTATAATATTTACCTTCCAGACTGGTGTCTGAGACAGATAATCTTTCTATGCAATTTCCATGTATTTTGCACTGGTATATGAGTCTCAGTCTGAATTTTATCTTAGCAACTACCTAATCAGCCAATATGGAGACTACTAGGTCCACTTTGCCAGGCGCATAATATCTGCATCTAACCTGCTGTATTTTACAAATGGCTGGTCACTTTCACAACAGCATTTAGTCAAGTTTTTCTTTCACTGATCCAGAAGAAAAAAGAATGATGAAAGATGATATGATGGAGGGCAGTTACTAAACTATACACCTACTTGCAAGTTTTGGAACCATCATAGCTAAAAGTGCTGATTAAGGAAGGAGCCAATGTAATTTAAGGGCTTGCCTTTCTGAGACTGGCATTTTGCCCAATAGAAACTGGACAGGAACAGTGACTTAACTTTGCATTTGAATAAATAATGAAGAAGCGAAATCCTCCCTATATTGTATTGTTTATTCTCCAGAACAGAAATATGATATATAACAACTGTTTTCATTACTTCTTCCCCTCTTCTTATGCCTTTTAGATTTCCATAGTTTGGGGGGTTTTTTCCTATCACATGATGTCTTTTAAGATTTTCTGGTAATCATTACCTTAGATCCAAATGAAAAGCTTCAGAAATAAAGCATTATTGACAGTATGGAACACTTCTTGCAATAAGGGTCATGCTTATGGAGCTGGAGCTAGTGAAGGTGAGATTCCACAACCTGGGAAACTTGGGAAACTTTTTAAGAGGCCCTTGTCAAGCTGTCACTACTCAACAAAAGGTACTTTAGAGAGAAACAAAAAGAGGGTTGTGGGTCCGTGCTTCCTTTACCAGGATTCACCAAGGTTATGCCTTTTCTACTGCATGACAAATCAGATGCTCTACAGCTGCGCAGAAGTCTTCATGCATATAAACAGCCAAATTCACAAGGCAGTTTCTCAGATCAGTTTCCCCAAATGTAAAATGGAGATAATAATGCATTACTCCTCCACAAGAACAAAAACAAACAAATGAACAAAACAAAAAACCAAAACCAAAACCAAACTAAACTAAACTAAACAAAAACACAAACACACAATAAAATGTTGAGTGGACAGATCCAGCAAAAATGCAGTGAAATTATCACCATAAATTAGACTGTTACAAACCATGAACACACCTTCTTTTCACCTAAGAGTTTACTTCACTTAAATGTTTATTATAAGTGGATTCTGATTTTTTTGTAGGGCTTTTTCTGCCATTAAACATAAGATTTTGCTTTTAATATTAAGAGTCATTAATAATTTCAATTTTCGGTGGACAGAATAAGCTATTTCTGCTCTTACAAAATCTTGGCAATATTTTTCTTCTGTTTCCATATATGAAGCTTCTGCATGGAGAACCAGCACTATGAATAACCAATTTCCAAACTCTTTGCACTGTAGGAATGATAATTCCTTTCTCTACAGAATAGATCCTTTAATAGGCACAAAAACTTCAATATAAACTTTATAATTGCTTCCAAAATACTTATTATCTTTCCATGTCACCTCATGCAGAATGCACAGATGGTAAAAAAACCATTAACAGAAGACAATAGTGAGCATTAGAAAACAATGAACCATAAGATGTCATGAAATTTACTTATTGTGTTGCTGCGTGAAGTCAATTTGTATAATCAAGAACTGGAAAATAAAGCATGCTTGAACCTGTCATCACATGAAAATGTCTTCATTAGGTTTTTATCCAGCTTCTCCAAAAGCTGTAAAACAGCTGTCAAAAAAAAAAAAAAGAAAGAAAATAATTATTTGTTACTTCAAGAAGCCACAAAACACTGTCTCTAAACCTATACAAGTCTCTTCTGACAATTTCTTGATCCTGTAAAATTGTTAGCTGAAAGCATATTAAACCAGCTTGTCAATCTTTCCTCTCATACTGCCTCTGAGAAAAATGCAGACCCTATGACCACTAAAAAGAAACTACAGCTTCCAAAAGGACAGCTACAGGCAGATATCCAGCTTTGAAATCTTTTCCACTTATCAACAAGATCTAATAATGCTGGTCTGCCATCAGAAAATAGAAAAAGTAAACAAAAATACCTATCCAATATTGCAAATCCTTATGGGCTAAACTCAGAAAATAAACATTTAGGCTGTCTCTTAACATCTCTTGTTTTATTACAACTTCTCATGTTTGCTTGTAGCTACCTTGAATCCCACTGTATACTTTCTGAAGGTTAAAAAAAAACATGTTTGGAGAAACATAAAAGAAGAGTAAAGGACAGAACTTGAATTCCAATGCTAGGAAATCAGCACATGTTTGTGCTTAAATAGAAAAGCTTTAGTGCACAATGATTGGGTAGAGTTCCAGTTTAACATGGAATCTGCACAGGTGTGACAGGAGCCAATTCCTTATGTATACCTGGCATTGGATCCACTCCCCAGCCAGACTCTGCTGCCCAATGGTGGCCTCTGAGCATTCATCTCCATGACCAGTTGTTACAAGACAACACTGCAACGTCTCATTCCCAAGGCAAACTTCACTTCTCTACAGAGTCTTTCTGTCCTGTCATTCGTGTGTCCGGTCAGTTCAACCCCTTCTGCAGCTGCACCTTCTTGCCCTCCATGCCCACGTCATTCCCCGGTCACAAATTACCAATGCTGAGAAGCTACAATTTGAATTTCCCTTTGACCAGGTGCTACATATTCCAGGAAATAAATTATGATGGGCTGAATTATATTGCAAATATTTCACTGTATATATGGAAAGCGCAGGAGAAGACAAGAGAGCAGAAGAAAAGGAGGCAAGATAAAAATATTCTGGATTCTTTCCTTCAAGTGGTAAATGTAGTAAATTTATGTTCTGAAGGAATGGACTAGTAAGTTTGTTCACAGCACTACAATTTTTTCTGTTGCTGCTTAGAAAACTTCAGTATCTGGTCACCAAGCTCATTCAGTCTCTTCTCCTCTCCACTTTTATTGCCTGAAGGAACTGAGGGTATTTTTGATCTCCCTTTTAAAAAGAATTTAAGTGTCTCCAGGGGCATTACTCTGTCTTGTCAACCTGACCATATTTATTCCAAAGACATGCTAAATTTATCATGGTTGTATTAGAGACCAGTATTTTCCCCCATTATTATCTAAACACTTCATATTTTGCACAAAACTCATGTCAATGTTCACAAGGTTGGAATAATTAGCAATATATTCTCTGAAAAGGTACACAAAGAATCGTCCTGTCCCACAGTTAGAGGGAATATACATAAACGGACAAGAAACATAAATACAAATTTGCTCATTGTTGGGAGTAAATTAAGTCCTTTGGGAAATATACACATACGTTGAATACACTAGTTAAAGTCAGAAATATATTACAGGGCAAATTGTTGCAAGACTTCAGCTTCCAGTTAGATAAGGAACTGACCAGATGCATCTTCAGTGAAAACTTAGGAAAAAAATTCATCTCTGAGTCCTCTGCAACAGCTGACCTTTAACTACAGAAGAATAAAAATGTAGCTGTATAACAATTTGATGCAGACTGGGATTTCCTAGGTATCTTAAGTTATGTTTTCACAACTAAACCTTCCATGATCTTTTGAAATCCCAGCTGGTAACCAAGTGGAAAGCTACAAGTAAACTATACCTATACTATGCTTTGCTTTTGGAAGACAGTAGATATGGAACTATAGCAACATGCGATATCACCATGAGCTCTTAATGGAAAAAGAGAAGTATTTCAAAATAAACATCAGTCATATCTCAACAGTACAGATTTCCCACCACTTCATAACTTACAGCAAATACATTTCTTTCTTGCAAGAAAGTTTTTCATATGAAAAAAATACAATTAGAATAGCTGACTTCAATATTCACTTTTGAAAAAATAGCTCTCAACCTTCCACTACCAAAATTGAAATTGTGTTAAAATAACACATAAAAAAAATTTGTAAGCATCTCCAGCACAAAGTCATGTCTTGCAATGAAGAACTCATACTAGCACATGAACTAATCTTTTGTTTTTGTAACTCATCAACACAAGAAACATAAGGAAAAATACATTTGAAAGCTAAAATGGTGATTTTATAGAAGTGAGGACCACAAAGTGTAGTTGACTGAAGACAAGACTTTTGTACCAGGAGACTCACATTCAGATTCCCAAAACTCACATTCAGATTCCCAAAGCACTGATGATCTTTTCTGATACGAAAATAACCACAACAGAATACTCAGTGAACTTAGCAACTAATGGAGAACCCGATGGGGGAAATCCTAAATACTTCTTCAGAAAAAAATAATATTTAAAAAGCTGATACATGACATTTAAGGATCTGAGTTCAGATGCAGCTTGGACCTTATCTTCAAGTCTTAAGGTCCGTTAACCCTCATTTAAGTACCCCACTAGGAGGAACTCTCCATCGAACTCATTGCAAATTAGTTTTTCACCATGTTTTTACACAGAACATAAAGGTGTAGCAAAAAAAAAAGGCCATGAACTTCAAACTGCAAGTCTTGCAGCTCCCCCTTAGTCTGAAGAAATCTATTCTGGATGTGTCCCTCTGTTTTCTCAGACCCATGGCAAGTTGCACATATTTTTCTCTTTTTTTTTTATAGATCCTCTTAAAATCAGCGTCTGAACATTTTTGTGAGAAACAGAATTATATGTGGGATGTACTGTGATGCTAAAACAGCTGCAATTGAGTTTCACTGTGACCACAAAATCCCTGTTGAGATAGAGTAAAAATGGCCCACACCATGCCTTGTCAGTTTAAGTTTAAATATTTTGTGTAATGGATGCTGAATATAAAAATATAGGTACAAGTCCCAGTTAAGGCAGTTTTAGGATTTTGAGGAAAAGCTCATAATTGAATATGCAGAATGGGGATTTTCCTTATGAAATAAAAAGCACAAGAGGAAATTTTATATCATCAGTTGGATTTGTTTAAAATAATCTTGTTGCTTGTTTTCAATAGCTTTCCATAGTAAAAATACAAAATTCTGCCCAACCTTGAACCAAGAGAGAGTGAAGAAACAGCCTTGATCAACTGATTTTTCATTTCCTATATCTTTAAAAGTAATTAATACTTTTATACCAGGTTAATTTTTTTTAAAGGTATCTTAATTGTGGAGAACCACTTTCTTGGTTGTACCTTCCATATTATGTTATGGTTTGTTATGGGTCTGACTTGCTGATTTGCACCAAGGTGGAAAGCATTCCTCGATGTGATGCTGCAAATTTAGTGAATGCACTACAAGATGGACAGAAATAAGAAGCTGATTCATCTGTCAGAAAGAGGACACTGCTTTAATAATAGACTGAATAAATGATATCCACAAACTTCATAAAAGTGTTTCTCAGAGGACAAGCTTGACAAAGCCTTGTAAATAATAAAAAACTTTGTTGCCTTGTATTTCTCAGCATGTTCCTATATTAAAAGGTGATATAACAGGAGCCAAAGCCCAAGATGTTTCCATCTTTTACAAGGACTACCTATCAACCTCTTACAGGAGGTAATAAATATATTTATAAGCATGCTGGAGCTATATAATTTAGAACATATTTAGAGTACAGAGCAGTTAAGTGGTAACAGCAACCTCTACAAATGTATCGTATTCTATTTTGAAAACAGCATGCTTAACTATATATGTCTGAGGTACATTCAAAAAAACATTAATTATGAAAACCCTACTTTCAAAAAAATTCAATGTACTTGCAGCAGTGTCTGATTTTCTCAAACATTGTCAAAAATCATGGATTTACATTTAACAATATATAAATATATATTAATATTAATAAATCCTAAAGCTCCAGCCCTGAGGAACTGAGTCAATTACTGCAGTAACATGTCAACAGTTAGCAATATAGACAGCCAGTCCAACAATGTGCAATGTTACTGCAACCTTATGACAGCAAGAAAGAATTTGATAATAGATCCAACAAAGCCGAAATTTTATCAGAAGTCCTAATGCTACTAATTTCCAGCACTGCCTTCATAAAATAATCTAATTTTCTGTAAAATAACTCTCCTTATCAGTGGGCCTTTGCTTACACTGTAAGAGAACCACAATATTGACGCTACAAATTCCTTCAATATCTTTGGATGACAACGTATCTATGGACTTACCCATGATATCCTATATATGTGTCAGCACTCTTTCTCTGGTGGAAGACTGCGTATCAGACCCAAACTTGCCACCTGACCCTTGACGTTTTTTGTGTAAGATCATTCACATATAGATTTTTAAATTAATCTAGCACTTACCCATCAGTAGACTGATAATTTTTGTCTCAGTTTGGATTCCCTTTATTTACTACAGCACAGTACAGTTGGAATTAAAGTCATTAAAAGTCAGTTGCCTCTGAGTAAGTGAAAATATCAGTCCCTGAACACACTGATCTAAATAGAAAACATGAAAATGCTATGAATCGTAAGACCAAAGAGGGGTGACCTTTATACACCAGTGTCACAGCCTTGAAGTTCCAAGCTTTCTTGGGGGACTCCATAAAAGATGACACATGAAAATGACCATGTGAACATAATAAAATACAGAGAAGAACAATTTCCTCTTCTCTCTGAAATTCATGGCTCTTCAAAAAAAAGGATTTATCTTTTTTTCTGTAAAATTTTACATCTGACTATCCTAATGCAGACTGACTAGTCTAATGCATCTGAATTTATTCTGAATCTCAAAATACACAATAAAAATCTATCTGTGACAACACAGACAGAATTCAACACACATGCATATCTAGACATTGGCACACATGCACTATGTTAATACTTTTCAGTTTGAATTCTGTACAGGAGATTCAGGTAGAAACTACCATGAGTTTGAGTATCTTAATATATTAAAATACAAGGTAGTCAAATATCTTAACCCAGAAGTGCCTTGTTGGCATTGGTATATAGGAAGAACTGTTGATATCTTCTTCATACTTCCTGCGTCCTGCAAAGAGCAGTAATTTTCTCACACAGATAATTTATTGGCACCATCATGGCTGTGGCAGTCCCTGTTCAGCAGTAAAGTAGACTTTTCCAGCACTCACATTATTCCTGTAGTTCATCCCTGTAATTCTGTTCTTAAACCAGCCATGCAGTGGCCAAGAAGATACTTTTGAAGTGTGGTTATATTCAACATAATTGAGGTAATGCTTGGTAGAAATCGAAGAAATATGGATGAATCACAGAACTGAACAAATTATTTGTTAGCTAGCAGCTTGGTCCCAAGATAGACACACTGGATCATTAAAAATCAAACCTCTAGGCAAACATATCTGCTTTCCTAGAAATCAGTCTGAAAAGAAGTCAAGCCTTTCCTTTTATCCCAGCTTTAAAACCCTTACTACTAGAAAAGTTATTACAAAAGAGGACAAACAAATAAAACCAGTTTACTTCTGGGTAAAATGGGTAAAATGCAGTATGTGGTTATGTATTATAAGAACCAGTAATCTTTTTTTATAGCATCCTCCAAACTAGTGCTAGGTCCATTGAAGTTAATGTAGCAGACTGTTGTGCAAAATGGGGTTAAAACATCAACAGAGAAACAATAATATGTATGGTTCTAATTGTCTTTGACTACAGAAGTTATGAGAAATCAGAAATGAGAAAACTTACACATTCTTTTATCTGCTACCAGTGGGAAAAACAGATAGAAGTAGAAAATACGAAAATTTAAAAAAAGGAAACAGCTAAGGAAACTGCAGTCATTCTGTTACATGTCAAAGCAGAAAATAAGAATGTGAGAAAAGCTACTGAAATGTAGTATCTCCTTGAATTAAAATGTTCATTTGAAAGAAAAAAAACCCTGCCTCAATTCTAAACTTTTTTTTTTAATTATTGAGGGGAAAAAAAGATGAGAAAAAAATTTGAAAGGAAAATGGAAGAGACCCCAATGCTAAAGACAGGGTTTAAGCCAAAACTTTTAAACTCAAGCTCAAATTAAAGCTTTTACAAAGGAAATTACACCTTTGCCAGCTGTTCTTTCTAGCCTGAGCTAAAATGCTGAGGATGATCTAAAGAATATATAACTTAAGAAATATTTTATTTAACTCTGTGCCCCTGCATGAACTAAGCATACAGATAGATGCACTACATACCTCCTTTTAGGGGCATTTATAGCCTCTTCTAAACAGGTAACTTTTTAAGTCAAATCCATCTGGTGGTAGGTTAAACAAAACAAAAAGATGTCCCTGCATCCAGCATGAAATGGTTTCCCTCACTGCAAAATGTTTTGAATACTAAAGCATAAATTGCTCAAAAATTACTGGACAATTAATTGAAAGAAATACCCAGCATGCTTCTAAGTACACAACATCATTTCTGGCTCAGTAATTCCCAGACACGAATACTCTCAGTAGCTGTATGTTTTCACTGTGTTCTTACAGATGTAAAATTTTCATACAATGAGCAAGAGCATATTCCTAGTTCAATGCAGCTTGTTCTCATATATTGAGTTTAAAATATTCACAGTGGCCAGTGCCTCTTAGGGGCAAAAAAGTGTGAGCTTGAAGTCTGGTCACAGTTGTGCTAAGTGTCTTACTTTCACTTTTAGCTTCCAACACCTACTTTCCTGATATATTAAAATGACCTCAATACCACCCTATTCACTTAGGAGAGGAAAAAAGAAACTGAAAATTGTATAGAAATAACCATTGCAAAAATTATTTGCAGGCATTTTCATTTGATAGCTGTATTTTCCATCACTCTTTTTTTGTTGACAAGTTTCCTAGATTTTGATCTTGCATTGCAATGTTACTCTATCAGAAAAAGTTTATATTCTCCTAGCAGTTACCATGGCATAATGCAGAATCATTTATGGGAGCGACTGTTGGATTGCAAAGTGTGCCCTTACTAGGAAAGGTGTTTGGTAGTCTGCTTGACTGTAAATCATTGTGTATGTGGTCAGGACTCCCAGACAACAGACTGAAATCTCCTTCCTTCCTTTTGTCAGAATAGTAACATCTGCATTGCTGTTGATAAGCTGAATCAGCGTTTCTAGAATGTGCCCATATTTTCAGTGAAGAGACTTACAACTCTGGTGTTAGTATTCAAACTGGACTGAAGCCCAGCATAAAAATGTGCTGGTTAAGAAGATTACTCCGAAACTTTTGCGTGTGAGAATATATTTTTATGCTAGCTAGTCTCAAAAAGTCCAGTCTAATTGATATTCAAGAATACCTTATTTGTTTGCTACAGATGTATTTCCAGCCAGGATCAGCTTCCCAAAAGCATATTTCAAACCTTAAAGTAGAGGAACACTGCAATAGACAGTCTTTTCTGCATTTCTTTCTTCCAAAAGAGAGAATAAACTGAATTTTATGGTTGTCATTGTTCTCAGTGTAAGCTGCAGAGTCATTAATGGCTTGTAGATAGAATTTTGTCATGCATAAACATTTTGTTTCAACAGGACCAGAAAAACAGAGATCTTAAACTGTCCAGAAAACTGGAAGATGTAGGAAAAAGATAGAGGCATACTCTCTAGTACCTATTAATGTGCTTTACTACTTGCAACAACTGTATAGTCAGCACTATTTTTTCTAAACTACATTTATTTGGATTTAATTCTAATTCAGATGTGCTCTTAGAGGGGATTTTTGTTCTCCTTTTTCAACAAAAAAACCAGTGGTGTTCTTACAGCCGCAGTTAACTTTTTACTGAAAAGGGATAAGGTCATAAGAACCTATGTGTCAAGGTCAAAAGAACAAAAGGTAAAGGGACTATCTTTATACAGGTACAGCTATTGTCCGACTCATGTGAAACATGTTATATCTCAGACTTGATGAATACTACAGTTTTAAACAGCACTCAGCTTAATGATCAAACACTAAATCATAAATCAAATTTTAGAAGCATTTTTTGACACTCTCTGGGCTTTTCTACTTTAAAAGTCTAGATAGATTTATTTTCATTTGCATTACCGGACTGAAACAATAAAGTCCCAAGCTAATAACATCATTTCCTCACAGGAAAACAACAATTTTATTAACTACACAAAACTGTAATCTGACCCCATAATTTATTTTTATTATTTTTATCTATAAGCATCTCAGCCTGTCACAGTCCTAAGTACAGACCTTTAAAAAACTTCTCTAATGCCTGTATTGAATGTTTTCTCTCTAAAAAAATGTGCTCTGATGAACATTACTATACCAGATGTCAGACTAATAAATATACTTGAGGTCTGCGTTTACTGAGTCAATGGCAAAGTGCTGGATTTCACACAAGGCTGCAAAGTTTTTAAATGGAAATATAAGAGATCAAAGAATGTACTTTCAGGTTTTTAGATTTTAAAAGGATTCAAGCAAAACAACATAGGATTTAAGAAAATATGGAAGCATAATTCTAGAATAGAAGGAAAAATATAAGTTTGAGCTATATTTTAATTTATCTGAATACATGTTGAATATATTACAACCTTTTTCATCTCACAAAAAGCAGAATTAAACCATTTCAGAATAGATTGAATAAAAATGTTTTTTAAAGAACAATGGAAACATCTCTCTTGTAGATATAAGTAGAAAGAGTTTTATGAATTAATTAGTAAGTAACTCATTTTTGAACTATAAAACACTCATGGGCTCTCGTATAGGAAGCCAACAAACTAACGAATGTCTTCCAAAAAACCTGCAGAATATAAAGGATAATATTTTTTTTCCTGCTACTTCTCAGTTTAAGGAGACTAGCATCACTCTGTCAAACAATGAAAAGAAAAGAAAAAATAGAGGTCACTACATTGTCATTCAGAAGCACATGCAATAATTAATACTTGAGAAAGAAACTGAGCACAGAAGATCCGTCTGAAATATTGAGTTAGAAAGGTATTAAAAGAATTTTTTTATGTAAAAAAACAGAATAAAATAACTGATATTTAAGTTCACAGCTCTTGAAAATCTAAAATTGAGCTAAGACAAGTATTATGAAAACTAGTAGAAAGTAAAGACTATGTTGGCATTTTACACATTTTCAGGTAAACAATGTCTAAGGCAAATCAATTTTGGAGCAACAGATAATGTAGTCTTCCTGGGTAAAATCCTAAATATTAACCCAAATAAGCAATATTTTTTCTGATTTGCACAGGACACACAAAAAACTGTATTCTGTATTGTTTATTTGAAAAGAGATGCTTCAAATTTTTTTTCTAGAAGAAGGGAACTCAAATCTTCAAATTGTAATTGATGCTTGTTTACAATCACTTTATCATATATTATTGCCTGAAGACCTTCACGTCCACATTCAAGGACTTCTTCCTCAGGATTGTACGGCTGACCACCATCATTTTTCCCCAATATGGAATTTGAAGAAGAAAGAGAAGTAAGGGGAGAGAGTAAGCAAGAGGTTTGGTTAAGAGGTCTGTGCAAGGCAAAGAAAAAGATAATTCAAAGATTTAACCTTATCACGTCTCTACAGACAGAAGAACCAATGAGGTTTAACTTTGCTGCCAGCTGCCATTGGCTTTACGGGTTAGACCACACAACCATACCTCTGAGGGCTGCCTGGGCAGGCAAAATCTTAACAGGTAAAATACAGGACAGAAAAAAGTGAAAGCTCCCAAAAGACAGGCAATAGATTATCCATATGCAATTTTCCATCAAAATATGGCATCTGATTTCCTTTAGTGACAAAGTAACTCAGCTAGTTGATCAAGGGAAGCCAGCTGATGTAATCTTTTTGCATTTCAGTTAAGCTTTCGATACTTTCTCTCCCAATATCCTTCTGGACAAACTGTCCAGCACACAGATGGATAAATGCATCATGTGCTGGGTAAGCAGCTGGCTCACAGGTCAGGCACAAAGGATTACAGTGGATGGGGTGACACCGGACTGGTGACCTGTCACTAGGGGACTTCCACAGTGCTCCATCCTTGGCCCCCTGCTCTTCAACCTCTTTAAAATGACCTGGACACAGGACTGAAAGAGATACTAGTAAATTCACAGATGATACAAAACTGGGAGGAGCTGTCGACTCCCTGGAAGGCAGGGAGGCCCTTCAGAGAGATCTCAACAAATTAGGGGTCTGGGCAATCACCAACCACATGATGTTCAACAAGGGAAAGTGCTGGATTCTGCACCTGGGATGGGGCAACCCTGAATGTACAGACAAACTGGGGAGTGAGATGTTGGAAAGGGTACCATAGAAAGGAGGTCAGGGATCCTGGTCTCTGGCAAGTTGAACATGAGTCAGCAGTGCCCTGGCAGCCAGGAGGGCCACCCGTGTCCTGGGGGGCATCAGGCACAGCATCACCAGCCGGGCAAGGGAGGGGATTGTCCCGCTCTGCTCTGCACTGGGGCGGCCTCACCTCGAGTGCTGGGGGCAGGTCTGGGTGCCACAACACAGAAAAGCCACTGAGCTGTTAGAGAGTGTCCAAAGGAGGGCACGAGGATGGTGAAGGGCCTTGAGGGGAAGCCGTGTGAGGAGTGGCTGAGGTCACTTGGTCTGTTCAGCCTGGAGAAGAGGAGACTGAGGGGAGACCTCACTGCAGTTGCAACTTCCTTGTGAGGGGAAGAGGAGGGGCAGTGTAGTGGTTTGGTCCAAAATACTCATTACTGTTTATCTGCTGTGAGATAAGAATTAGGAGAAATGCAAAACAGGCACCAAACTTGAAAGAATATAAAGAAGTTTATTAACAGACCTAAAAGAAGAAAAAAAAAAAAAAAAATAATTATACCACCTTCAGAACTCTCCTCCTCCCCCCACCTTCCTCCCTTCTCCCACTGACAATGTTCAAAGACAACCCTTAAGATGTTCAGTCTGTTTATCACTTCCATAATAACCTTGTTCAGTCCATTTAGAAAGAGAAGTCTCTTCTTGCTCATGCTATGAAAACATTATCACAACGAGACAGCCGCCCACTTCCAAATATTGTTCAGTCCATTTAGGAAGAGGAGTCTCTCTGCCTGCATGTGAGTCCCTTCCCCCGACTTGCAGCTTTTCCCACAACTGCTTTTGAGGGTCCACTCTTGAAGTTTTTTGGGGTACAATTTTAAGGTTGAGCCGTTCAGAAACAAAAACAGAGGCCCTTCTCCTTCCCTGGGAGCAAAGGGTCTTCCTCATCTTCATCGTTAGGACTATCTCTGGGAGCATCTCTAGGAACTGAGGTTTTCTCCTTTCCCATTTGGAGCAAAAGTCCTCATCTGGTTCATCTCTACGGACTGAGGTTTTCTCCTTTCCCATTTGGAGCAAAAGTCCTCATCTGGTTCATCTCTCCCTGTCCAAACTTCTCATGAAATTACAGCTGCGTCAGCATCTGCCTATCTCAGCGCAGGTGCTTTTGCTTACGAGTTGAACACTCCACCCCCCATATCTTCATGAAATTACAACGGGATACTCTGATATATCATAGCTTCACAACAGATTTTCAGCTTTAAGCATCTCCTCTCTCTCTTCCCTCAGGTTTTCAGCTCTTCACAGCAATAAAAAGGGTTAATCTCACCTTGGCCTTGCAGCTTTGCAGCTGGAATGTTGAATTTTTCTTATCGCAGTGGAGAGGGGGGAGAGCCGAGCCGCTCCAGCTGCCCACGGCAAGGCAGTGGGGGGGTTCCATGGCTGGAACAGGTCCATGGCTTCAGGATGGCCGTGGCCCGGCCCGGCCTGGCCCAAGCAGGGCCTGGCCGGGCCCGCTGGCCCCCACACAGGGCCCACAGCCACCTGTCCCAGCGCTGGAAACGAGAGAGAGCTTGGGGGGGGAGTTTGCCTGTTCTTAAATGTGGATCACAGAGGTGATCACAACTTTAAGTGGCTTAGAGAATTGTCCATATCCAAACTGGCCAGCTGATAGGTTCTATCAGTTCCCAGAGGAAACTGTAAGCACCCCTTAGCAAGGACGTCCCTTCCGGGACTATGCTTGCTAACCTATGACAGGCAGGCACTGATCTCTCCTCTGTGGTGACAGTGACAGGACCCAAGGGAATGGCCTGAAGCTGTGTCAGGGGAGGTTTAGGCTGGATATCAGGAAAAGGTTCTTCACCCAGAAGGTGGTTGGGCACTGGCACAGGCTCCCCAGGGAAGTGGTCACAGCACCAGCCTGACAGAGTTCAAGAACTGTTTGGACAATGCTCTCAGGCACATGGTGTTACTCTTGGGGATGGTCCTATGCAGGACCAGGAGTTGGACTCGATGATCCTGATGGGTCCCACCTTGTCATGTTCTGTGATTCTGTGATTAATATTTTTAGTGGATTTAGTGCAGTACTTGAGGCAACTAAGTTCAAACAGGAATTCAAACATTTTCATTCTTGTTCTTGCATTCCACACCAGATTTTCAGAAGCAAGAATTCAGTATTATAAAAACACAAAACTGATTTCATAGTCTTACTATGTCCCAAATAAATATTTTCTCTACGTATTGGACTCACTCTTACCATCTTGTTTTTCTCCTAAATGTCCAGGCACGTTTACTACTTCAGGTTTTTAAGAATGCATTTCTTTCTGAGTCTGAATTTCTTACATGAAAGGTGGTACAAATTTGTTTCAGTAAGTACAAAATTCAATTTAATTTAAGAAATTACTCACTTTGTGTTTTCCAATGTTATTCAATGTACCTTGGGCAAGTCCCAGAAGTGCAAGCCCCTAAAAGCTACTTAAGCCTATAACTCCCCCTGAAATCAAGCTTGAGACCTGCTCATCAGTGGGATCAAGCTCTTAAACTGTTAGTCTCTTTTATTTAATTTGTAAGTAAATTGTGCCAGGTCATGGAAGAAGTATAAATAATTACAGAAAATGGGAAGATGAATCATATATGACTATTTAAGAATATAAATTGATATTTAAAAAAATAAAGCACACACTTTGAAAATATTTTTAGGGATGTAACCTCTTTGAAACCAATGGAACTAAATCACATTAATAAACTGAGACAGAAGCTTACACAATTCCTGAATTAGTCTTGCAGGAGTGACTGTTCTCTTTGACAAATTAAACTTTATGTAACTCCTCAAGTATTAAAGCCCTATGAAATTATACTGGCAGGTAATCTGAAGAGGGGAAAAAATAATTTGTCACTACTTATTTTTGGTTATCTTCATCAACATATTAAAGACAGGCATGCTTTCACACAATTTCATAATAACATGTTGTCTTATTCCTAACACAAATTTTAACAAGAAAAACTGATGTTATTTTCAGTATATCACAGCCACACAAGAATAGATCACACCAAAGATGACGTAAAACATAATCAACTGCAGTCGGGAGGCAGCCAGTGGGGGGAACAAAATACGACAGATCTTGGAACATGTTCTAGAGTCAAAATTATGGATAAGCCTTCTCCAATCAGCCAAATCATTCAGTTCATTACCTAGATAATCCCAGGGCTTTGGCCGGCCAACCACTTGCTGGATTTTTAGAGTTGCTCTTTCAGAGCTTCTTATGAGGGAGACAAAATTGATGAATTATGTAAAAATAAACCAAATTTCATAAAGCAGATTTTTTGTTTGTTGTAGCAAAACTGTGGACCATAGAGCTATATTTTTAAAGGCAACTCAGTAATATACTCTGTCGGAAGTCATGTCCTTGAAAAGTCTTAAAAATCAATGGGAACAAGGTCCCCTGACACCTTTATGGAAGCTGTTCCTCTTTTTATTCAAGTGCTTTGCCACACTACTTTTCTTATTCCTGTATTTCTCTTTAATGTTCAGTTTACTTTCACTGTCTCTTTTATGGTTGAGATCCTGTTGTCCTAGCTGTTCCTGTGTGTTCATGAATAAACTGTGAAAACACAGATCTTAAGTGATCACTGTTAATGACTCTTTCAATGAACATGTATTAAGTGCCTCAAAAGCCACACTACCACATGACAAATACTTATATATGTTTTTCCTAATGGGCTCCAGTCTTAGGTTTGATCCAGGACATACTTCCAAATGTATGTGCTGCTATTTTAAACCAGGAGGCAGTTGCTTACAGGATAGCAGACAGCAGCTATCAGAACAATTAACTCTGGCCATTAAAAGAATTCCTTACATCACAATAGCACTAAAAAATTAAGAAACACAGAATAAAGAGCCTATCACAGCTACCATGGTATTCTTTCCTATCCAGATTAACATTTTGGTTTTGTGTAACATTTGTCTACCTGTCTTTCATAGTGCAGGTCACTATATTTTAAAAGCTGGTTTTTTTCCAGGAGCTAATTGAGCTTTGTCTATGTGAGTGAGCTGGTACCTGACACTGACAGCCTGCAGAAGGCAATTTCTCCAATTTCTTGAAAAGTCTAAGGAATCAGACATGACAGACTGCAGCCTGGAATATCTGGCAGCAAGCCTATTAGTGCTGAAAAGGAGCACGAATTACTTACATAACATACACTCTCTTCATTTCTGTCATGGAACTCACTGTCCTGAAACAAAAGTTGAAGGTTTACTTTCTTCCCCCTTCACAACCTGTCGGAGGTTTTAAAAGTTAAATATATCATTTATTCTATATGAGATATAATTACTAATATTCCTACTGCTTCTTGAAGTAAGCTTCCTTTTCATTTGTTAATTTCCTCAGGATGGGACCTCAGACCCTCATTAGACACACTTCATCTCAGCAACTGTTGCACATTTCATGTGCAAGATTGTGAAGGAAGCAGAAAACAGTTCTATTTCTTTCTGCAAGGCACTGTCTTTAGTTCAATTTTTGTCTCTGGATGTATACAGCTCTTTAGTGACAGGAATGAGACTGCACTTTCATTCAAAACTACTATAAACTGGCTCAGGCTACAAACAAATCCAGCCAAACTGGTACAAGCCAAGAAATTATATACTGGGAGGTCTGTGCTAAAAAATTGTTTTGTTTTCTTAGAAAAAGCTTTTCTCAGAAGCAGTTGACAACCTACTGATATATTCAAACTATGCATACAGAGGACTACAACCCAAGCTGCATGCCAGTGGCAGTAGAGTGGTTTCATTAAAAAAAAAGCTAAGGTATTTCCAAGGCACTCTGAGTGTCATTCATGCTCTAAGGTTAGCCTCTCCCATGACTAAAGTGTAAGTCTGTAAAGTTCCATGGGCATTAAGGACCAGTTCTGGCTTTATGAGAATAAGGAGACCTTAAAGTACTGACTGGACTGATTTGGAAGACATCACTATTCTGTAAAGTATTTAAATAAAGGTTCGGTTCCTTTTGAATTAATTCTAGTGCCTTATAGCTTTGTTGAGGTAAGGCCAAAGAGCACTTTAAGAGCCCTCAAAGATTTATGCAAAACATGAGTTAATCTCACAATATAACAAGAAGCTTAGTTACACATGAAGTATTTACAGATTATTTTGCAAGCTTTAAGACTTTCACCTTTAAACTTGTCAGTCCAGCATTTCAAAGATGTGTTCCAAGATTCTTCATAAAGCTGAAGTAAAGAAGGCTAGATAATGACTACATAATCCACCTTAAATATATACACCTGCAGGGGAAATGGATAGAGATTTTCATCTTGAAGTATGAATGTAACTTTACTCACCCATTGCTTTTTCTAAAGAGAGAAAGAATGAGTAGAACTTAAGAATTCCTCTTCCATGGGGAAAATTGAGAGGGGAAATACTAGAAAGCCTTACAGACACATTCAAATGAGTTCTGTAGCATCACACTGTCTACTATAAATTCTTTAAGGATCCATGTCCATATTTACCCCTCCCTAACACAATCTTTGTAATCTTAAATAACCCATCTGCCAGATTTTCACTCCAAATCTGATAGTTAGCTGGAATCGGTAACCAGACAGAACAGGTGGGAGTGTTGTGGTTTAACCTCAGCTGGTAACTAGGCACCATACAACCGCTCGATCACACCCCTCAGCTGGGATGGGTGAGAGAATTGGAGGGGAAAAGTGAGAAAACTCATGGGTTGAGATAAAACAGTTTAAAAGGAAAAGCAAAATCTGCACACACAAGCAAAGCAAGATAAGGAATTCATTCACTTGGCAGGCAGGTGTTCATCCCTCTTCAGGAGAGCAGGGCCCTATCACACATAACAGTTACTTTAGAAGCCAAATGCCATAACTCCTAATGTCCCCCCTTCCTTCTTTTTCCCCTGGATTTATATGTTGAGCACGATGCCACATGGTGTAGAATATCCCTTGGATCAGTTGGGGTCAGCTGTCCTGGCTGTCTATTGTCAAAAGCAACAGAGGCTGACTGCTCTGTTGGTGTGGTGGGCATGATCTTTGGGCAACAGTGAGTCAGCCAAGAAAGAAAGAGAGGTAGAAAGAGAAAATGAAAGGCAAAGAAGGCAACCCTCCAAAGTCAGAGTAACAAACACCTGGACTGGATGAACCACAAAGACCAGTAAAGGCTGGGGCCTGTGCAGCTGGGGAGCAGCCTTGCTGCCAGGTGCCTGGGGGTCCCAGTGGGCAACAAGCTGAGGGTTCAGGAGTCCACAAGGACTGGTTAATTTTCAAGAAATGACTTTGAGAAGCTCAGGAGCAGGGAATTCCCCTGTGTAGATGGTGAAGCAAGCAGGCCTGATGGCCAGCTTTGCTGAACAGGGCAATCCTTGAAGAGCTCCAGAGGAAAAATTATATGGCCTCTGGAAGCAAGGTCAGGCTTTGCAGGAATATGACAAAGCTGTGGATCATATACATGGGAAGAAGACACAAAAGGCCAAAGCTCAATTAGAGTTGTAAGTGGCCAATCTTTTGTCTCACAACAGGAAGAGTTTTTTCAGTATGGTAATACCAAGAAGAGTTCTAAAGAAAAGTTTGGAGCTTTTTGACGATCATTACCTGACACAGAGGGATGAAAGTTCATAGAATCATATATTCATAGGTGGCTTGGGTGGGAAGGGACCTTAAAGATCATCTAGTTCCAAGCCCTCTGCCACCTTCCACTAGACCAGGTTGCTCAGAGCTCTCCATCCAGCCAGGTCTTGAACACTTTCTGGGATGGGGCATCCACAACTTCTCTGGGCAACCTTTTCAAGTGTCTCACCACACTCACTGTAAAAAATTTCTTCTTGATATCTGATCTAAACTCACCCTCTTTCAGTTTAAAGCTTTTCCCTTTTGTCCTATCACTATCTGTCCTTGACAAAAGTCCCTCTTCAGCTGTCTTGTAGGCCCCCTTTAGGTACTGGAAGGTGCTACGAGGTACCCCTGGACCCTTTTCTTCTCCAGGCCTGTCTTCATAGGAAAGATGTTCAAAAAAGAAGGAAAACAAAAAGCCAAAGAAACCAACCAAGCAAGCAAAAAAACACACACAAAAAAAAATTAAAAAGAAAATAAAACAAACCAAAAAAACCCAGAAGTCTAGTGATTCAGAGATTTTCTTGGCTCAGTCTTCAATAATGCTGGTGAACAGTGGACTGGATGATCTTTAAGGTCTCTTCCAATCCAAACTATTCTACAGTCCTGGGAGTCTATAATTCTATATTCAACTTATAGAGTGATTTCGATAAACTAATAGCCCTCTTGGAATAGATTACAATTCATTTAAAACTAGAAGTCAGGTAGGACTCAGAAAATAAAACTGGTTAGAAAAAAAAGAGGAAAATGGTTAATTATTTATAGCGTCCATAAAACTAGTTCTTGTATTCTCACTTGGTACTCTACAGTTTTCAAATTTACTTTTTAAGTGAATTCTTCAACATGTAAGATTGAACACTATCTTAAAAAACAGTATTATATTAGATTCCTGAAATTAATTTGCATTCTAAGTATGCATCAGTGGGCTTTTGGTCAGCATAAAACATGGATTTCCATGTATAAAACATACATTAAGTCATGTATTCATTGCAACAGATTCACTTTATATTTAAGTAGATACAGTCAACTGTGCCCATTGTTAAAGAGCACGTGAGTTACACTGAAAGACGTCAGAAAGCCAAAGAGAATATAGAGGATACTTGTTCACAAAAATCATTCAGTTACACCAGCGCTTTAGAAATTACAAATATAAAAGATTTCACAAATTAACCTTCAAAATTAGAATAGGATATATCTTTCTTTCATTTGCCCTTCTCCTGCCTCATAAAGGAATAGACTAACATTTTTTATTAAGTCCTTGTTTAATTAGGGTAATTTCCAATTTTGTGGTGGGATAGCTTTATATGTCAAAGAATGTAGTGAATGGAGTTACATGCAGCTGATGGCCAGTCCCTTGCAATGTTCACCAGGGCTGTTTTGGGGCCAGACCTGTTTAATATCTTTATCAACAACCTGGACAGTGGGATTGAGCATCTCCTCAGCAAGTTCGCAGATGACACCAAGCCGGGTGGGAGTGCTGATGTACTGGAGGGTACATAGGCTCTTCAGAGGGATCTGGACAGGCTGGATTCATGGGTCGAGGCCAGCTGTGTGAGATTCAACATGGCCAAGTACCAGGTCCTGCCCTTGGGTCATAAAAAGCCCATGCAGATCTGCAGGCCGGGGGCAGTGGTCCAGCAGAAAACAACCAGGGGCACCGGTCGACAGCGGATGAACAAAAGCCAGTGTGTGCCCAGGTGGCCAAGAAGGCCAATGGCATCCTGGCCTGTACCAGCAATAGTGTGGCCAGCAGGACCAGGGCACTGATTGTCCCGCTGTACTTGGCAGTGGTGAGGCTGCACCCTAGTCCTATGTCCAGTTCTGGGCCCCTCACTACAAGAAGGAAATTGAGGTGCTGGAGTGTGGCCAGAGAAGGGAAACAGTGCCTGTGAAGGATCTGGAGCACAGATCTTATGAGAAGCAGCTGAGGGAGCTGGAGTTCAGTCTGGAGAAAAGGAGGCTCAGGGGAGACCTTATGACTGAAAGTGAGGTTGTAGAGAAGCGAGGGTCAGTCTTTTCTCCCCAGGAACAAGTGATAGGACAAGAGGACATGGCCTCAAGTTGCACAAGGGAAGGTTTAAATTGAATATTAGGAAAAATTGCTTCACCAGAAGGATGGTCAAGCACTGGAACAGGCTGCCCAGGGAAGTGACTGAGTCACCATCCCTGACGGTATTTAAAAGAGGCGTAAATGTGGTACTTAGGGACATGTTTTAGTGGTGCTAGGTTTGGTTCAATGATCTTAAATGTCTTTTGCAACTCAAATAATTATATGATTCTTCAATGCCAGAATGCTCTTCTGGAACTGAATAGGGTAGGGATAAACGAAATCAACCATGCCCTTTTTTAGAATTGTCCTTATAGAGCAAAGGCAATTGACTAGCCTTAAATATAAGTTTTTTTTACCTTTTATGTCTTCACATTTGTCTTCAACAGACAATTTAAATTTAATTTAATTTAAATTTAATTTTAAAGGAGTATTTGGCTTGACCACTAAATTAAGATAATTTTGCCAAATGTATTGCCATGTGTATGACAAAATTGAAACATTGATATTCTGGCAATTTTCTGGATGTTTATTTCATGTAAATATAAGTGAAAAAATCCTACCTAACGACCATCATTTGCCTAGGCAGATGTGTCATTCTGCCCTTTAAAATCCCAGAAAGCAACCATCTGGCCTAAAATCCATGTTGCTTTGACTTTAAATTTGTTTTAGCTTTTTAAACACAACTGTCTTGAAGTTATCCCTAGTGACAGATCAAATTGCACTATTTTTCAGTCTTTTGTTCAGAAAAAGCTTAACAGTATAAATCTGATTATGAGAAGAACTTCAAAGTAGGGTGCAAATCCTATTAAGTACCAAACACTAACACATTTCCTCCAATTACAGGGAACTCAAAATCAAATCCCATCAGGTGAAGATGTGATTCTCCCATTAATACCCATTCCCTCATCCTCTTCCCTCAAAACCACAGGAATGAGTTAAAAGAAGGTGCAATCTTATCAGAAGTTAATGCTGGTGGGTTTTTCTTAATTGGGTTGAAGAGAAAGAAAGTGAATATTTCAGTTAGGATCTCCTCAAAAAGTAATCTAACTATTCATTAGAAATTTAATTTTTCTTTCTGGCCTGCAATCCAACATCATAATAAAGTTAGGAATTTACCATATTTGATCAGGACAGCTGTGGTAACATGACATCTCAGACTTATCACTAAAATCTCTTAATCATTTCATGGTAAAACCAAAAATGTTAGAATTATGCCATTATTCAAAGCAAACAGATATATTCATTTGTTCTCTTTAGACTTATGTCTTTCCTCATTTGTATAATTGGACAGTAAATACCAAATGCAGAAAAAAACTCATTTGTCAGGCAGCATAACAGATTGGGCTAACTTGTCACAAATTTACTATATTTCTGGATATCTTGTCATGTGGAAATTTAGGTCAGTGAACTACAGGAAAATTCAGCAATAGTATCAATGCTATTATTCCAATATCAAGGTATTAAACATATGTACCAACAGTAACAATTCCTTCCTGAAATTTAATGGTTCAATTGCCATAAGCTCCTTTCCATATATTTGGTACAGTAACTGACTGTACAAACTCACTTTTTAGAGCAATAAACCATATTGTTTCTGTTGCAAAATCCATTGTTCTTCTGTTCTTGGCAAGTTAAACCAAAATGAAATTTTTAAGAAGGTATTTGTTTTGAAAGAACATATTAAGCTTAAAACTGTGTTGATATTTATACTGATATTATATTGATAGTTTTTATTACAGTGTAAGTTCATATTCTGAAAAAAAAAATAAATTAAAAACCTGCAAGAAAGAAAATAAACATGCAATACTTCTCCTAGGTGTCTAAGACATTTTCCAAGGCAGTAAATAAACCAGTGTTACTCAAAGAGTAATTAAAGTGTTACTTGTATTTATAGCAAACTGTCCACCGTAAAAAAATAGCAAATCCCCAAAAATAATATAAAAAAGAAACAACTATTCATTATTTTTAATATCTGGTGGGCAGGTTGTCAAGGTATCCAGGCAATTCAAAAGATGCTAAATGATACATTAGTAGAATTTTAATTGTATTGGGAAGAAGACACCCAGATGCTTTTAGAAAGCAATGCCTAAATACCATGACAAATTGACTCAGCATGACTATTATGAGAGGTATGATATATAATTCTAAACTGAAAGACAGCTATACATTTGACTGAAATTAGCAAGAATTTCCTTTTGTAGGAAACTTTTCTGTAATTATCACTCATAATATCCTTAAACTTCTTTCCTTTGTGTTTTAATTTCCAAAGTTAATTTCCATCACACATTCCCAGTCAGACCCTGCTTCACTGCAGTTTCTGGGGTGTCTGCCCCTCTATAAAACTGGGAGACAGTTTTATAGAGACAGACTGGACCTTTTTGACAGGCAGATCCAGAAAAGGGAAGCAGACGAAGCAGCTGCTGAGAGGACAAGCAATGATGGTGACCATATGGCTGTGGATGAGAAAGGACTGCTGGTGATTTGGTGTTATTTCTCTAGAAAATATTTAACTCAGCCTCCTGAAATCCTTGTGACCATGTGTCTATGATGGGAGAATTACTAAAGGAGAACGTTGACATCAGGATAAAGCCTGCAGTGGAAGGAGAGTAACCACAGCATCAACACCAGCTCTGTTCAGCTGTTGAATAGGCATAAGCAGTTTGGGGGGCTGAGAAAGAAGAGTTCATGTAAGCTGTAAGAGTTAGGCGTATGAAACAAATTGGGGGAAATAACCTCCATTAACACAGAAGAATTAAATGGCAATCAATAGGAAAAGAGATGCAACATAAAAGAATTACTTCTTGGATCCAGAGCAAGCAGCACAGCAGACCAGCAGCAGCAGCAGTGTTTGAGATAGAGAGCAGCACTGTCGCGATGGAGGGAAAACCCAGACGCTCAATATGAGTGATCAGCAGGAATTCATTTATTGATCGTACAAAAGCTTCTTATATACTAACAATAATAGGCTCATGCATATTCGTAAAGGCACATTCTAAGTGGTTCACATCGTCTTAGCTGATTTCTAACCCCTCCCTTAGTTCCCCTTCTGTGGTCAGCAGTTCTCCTTTTTCTCAGGCCTTCCTGACCACAGGCATCTATTGTTTTGCTGCCAAAGACTATCCTTGCTAAGTCTGCAATAAAACCCATAGCTCAGCAATAAGAACTCAATGGTGGTTCAGTTGTTGAGCAAGATACGTGCAATATTCTGCAACTTCAATTGTTACACAAAATGCGTGCGGTGTTCTGCAAGATCTTGCTCAGTAAACTGCAAAGGGTCTATGTGCCCTTTCTCACGTAGCCAATTTCCCACAATTCCCCCATTTTTATTAATTTGAGCGATCAAAACTCCCTGAGTTAACTGTTCTATGCGTTTAGCTAAGCAAGAAAACATAATGCGTGCTCCAAGCAATAGTAAAAGTGTAATGCCTACCCATCTGAGGCCTTCCTTTATGAGGCTTACGGCCCAAACTCCGAGTCCCCCAAAAGTCCCTTGGAACCATCCATCAAAAGGACTGTCTTGAACTGTGAGTTTTTTGGTATGTTCAGTGAGCCATGGGAGCTGGGAGTGTATGGATTGACTGTGATCTGATAAGTTAAAGCAGCACATTCCTTCTACATCTTTGCCACACCTTCGGATCCCTTCCGTATCTGCCTTACCGGTGACCTTGTGCTAGCAGTAAAAAATCAATGGCTGCACGATTTTGCAATAAAGCGTGGCTCAAGCTATCCACGTCTGCAATAAGCTCACCTATCAGGTATGAGGTGACATTTGCTTGCTTGCCTGTCCAGCATGCTAACCTTCTAAGCTGAGTGAGGGCGTGTGCTGATGCAGTTCCTGGGGCAAGGAGAGAGGCAAAAAAGACAGCAGGGGGTTTCCATAACTCTACATTGTCTTTGCAATCAGGGTCTAACTGACGAATGCTTCGTCGTGATCGTGATCGTTTGTGCGTGATGTGTAGTAGTTGCTGAATGCTAGGGGCAAACATTGTTAGTTTCCCAAAATAACACGGTCCTCCCATTGGTTTAGAAGGCACTCCTGGCCATGCTCTGTCTCCACAAATGAGGAAAGTTCCTAAGGGTAACGCCCTGGGTTCTTGTGGAGGATTATCAACTGGCCATACTGAGCCATTGCAGTACACTGTGATGTTAAAGCACCATGAGGTGGTAGGGCTCAGCCATGTGCTGTCTTTATTTGGCCGTTGGAGGCTGGAGATGCTGTCAAAGTGACTGCCTCTAAACATAAGACAATAGGGACTGGGCTGAGAGCCTAAGAGATCTAGCTCTTGTGGCTCAAACATAGATGTATTAAGGCCTAAGGCGATCACTCATGCTTGGGCAGCTAGAGGGTTTTTCTTTATTTTAAGGGCATTGCAAATGTCAAAGCTGGAAAAGCGGATGTCGAAACCGTCGTTGGTGAGGGTGGTGTAGCTCGCATTACAAAAAGCTAAGAGTGCGGTTTCTGGCTCTGAATAGTTAAAGGTGTAGCCTTTAAGGCTATTGGTCTCTGTTAATGGGACCCCGGTAAGGCAGGTACGGAAGGGATCCGAAGGTGTGGCTAAAGATAAGCAAAAAGATTCTTGGCCTATTTGGTTAGCCCAGATAACCCACATGTTTTTTCGGTGGTCTATGTGGTTAATGTGGTGTTTGGTAGCGTGCGCGGTTATCAGCGATGCTGCAAGCACTAAAGCGATGGCACATGCATTCCCACTCATGGGTACGCACCATCCATTGGCGTGGTATCTTAAGGCCATCTCTGCAAACTTTACGCACTACTGCGGATTTAAGCTGTAAGCGAATGTGAGCAACCTCGTGGTTAACTCGCCAGCGAAACTCAGCAATAGCTTGCTGTTCAGCTGACTCAAAGAGAGTAAGACCCTGACAACCTGGTAAGCCAGTTTCCCGCTGTAACGCTGCCTGTAACGTTTCACATTGCCAGGCTCCCTCACAGATAATACACCATGTTCCCCCTGACAGGAGTGATTGATGGACCCACCACTCTTTGCTACAGCCCGCGCATTGGAGAAGGGACCATGCAACGTGCCCTGGTCTCCCGCAAACATTGAAGTTCCCCGGGATGATACTGCTCGAGGGCGTCCAGAAGCTGCTCTACTTCCTCCCAGGATTTAAATTGCCTAAGCGGACCTGTAGGAGTAAGCACACAAACACAGCCCAGCACAAGGACAGCGGAAGCACTGGAGAATGAACCAGAAAGTTCAGAGCTACTTTATCCATGACAAGAGGCATTATCAAGGCTGCAGCCTGAAATAGAGGACATGAGAGTCAGGAAAGGGAGAAACAGTTCAAGGCTGGTGTCTTGCTGAACTCTGCAGGAGAAGGGTGAGAGGGAAAACAGCATTAATTTCATTAATCATGAAAAAAAAAGTGGTGGGAAAAGAATGTAAAGCCTCAATATAGCGGCAAGGGAGACCAGAGCTCCTTGCTGTAGGCACTAGGAAAGACGAGAGCAACTGACCACAGCAGGACTAACACTGAGATCAAATGAGATGAACTGCAAGTTTCAAGCAGGCAAACAAAGCACTGGAGATACTCTTTTTTTGCTCTGGGATCACAAGAATTGAATGCTTGATAGGGTCAGTTCTAGCACTGAATTAATGTAAGAACAACAGCAGTGGAGTACCATGATAAGCAGTGCTTTATGCAGCTTCACTTGCCTTGTTTTCATCAGCATATTTAATAAACTAGTGCAAATTCCAATTAATGAGACAGATCAACAAGTCATCTCTGAATGAAGCATTTGTATCCTCTGTGTGTCTGTAAAGTCAAAGCCATTTCCAGGGACTGTGTTTCCATGGAACTTTTCACACCACTAAAAATTACCTTTTGCAGTGAATATAATGGATGATATTGCACAGCTCAGCAGGTAATTTTTACAATTATTGTTTTTTTAGACCCAGCATCATGGGTAAAGAGAAGGCAAAAGAATAGTAATGGCAAAAAAGAAGTAGTCTCTGGAAATAAAAATATCAATAAACAACAAATAGCCACTAAGGCTGTTTATTCTGAAATGATGAAAAAAAGAATCGGTGGGCAGACTTATTCCTGCGAACAGAAACAGACCTTCCCTTCCCTTCCCTTCCCTTCCCTTCCCTTCCCACACCTTCCCTTCCCTTCCCTTCCCTTCCCTTCCCTTCCCTTCCCTTCCCTTCCCTTCCCTTCCCTTCCCTTCCCTTCCCTTCCCTTCCCTTCCCTTCCCTTCCCTTCCCTTCCCTTCCCTTCCCTTCCTTCCTTCCCTTCCCACACCTTCCCTTCCCACACCTTCCCTTCCCTTCCCACACCTTCCCTTCCCACACCTTCCCTTCCTTCCCTTCCCCCCACCCTTCCTTCCCTTCCCTTCCCTTCCTTCCCTTCCCTTCCCTTCCCTTCCCTTCCCTTCCCTTCCCTTCCCTTCCCTTCCCTTCCCTTCCCTTCCCCCACCTTCCCCACCTTCCTTCCCTTCCTTCCCTTCCCTTCCCTTCCCTTCCCTTCCCTTCCCTTCCCTTCCCTTCCCTTCCCTTCCCTTCCCTTCCCTTCCCTTCCCTTCCCCCTTCCCTTCCCTTCCCTTCCCTTCCCTTCCCTTCCCTTCCCTTCCCACACTTCCCCCACTTCCCTTCCCACACCTTCCCTTCCCTTCCCTTCCCTTCCCTTCCCTCTTCCCTTCCCCCTTCCCTTCCCTTCCCTTCCCTTCCCTTCCCTCCTTCCCTTCCCTTCCTTCCCTTCCCCTTCCCTTCCCTTCCCACCCTTCCCTTCCCTTCCCTTCCCTTCCCACCCTTCCCTTCCCTTCCCACACTTCCCTTCCCTTCCCACCTTCCCTTCCCTTCCCACACCTTCCCTTCCCTTCCCTTCCCTTCCCTTCCCTTCCCTTCCCTTCCCTTCCCACACCTTCCCTTCCCTTCCCTTCCTTCCACACCTTCCCTTCCCTTCCCTTCCCTTCCCTTCCCTTCCCTTCCTTCCCTCCCTTCCCTTCCTTCCACACCTTCCTTCCCTTCCACACCTTCCCTTCCCTTCCCACACCTTCCCTTCCCTTCCCTTCCCTTCCCCACCTTCCCTTCCCTTCCCACCTTCCCTTCCCTTCCCTTCCCTTCCCTTCCCTTCCCTTCCCTTCCCTTCCCTTCCCTTCCCTTCCCTTCCCTTCCCTTCCCTTCCCTTCCCTTCCCTTCCCTTCCCTTCCCTTCCCTTCCCTTCCCTTCCCACACCTTCCCTTCCCCACCTTCCCTTCCCACCCTTCCCTTCCTTCCCTTCCCCCTTCTTCCTTCCCACACTTCCCTTCCCTTCCCTTCCCTTCCCTTCCCTTCCCTTCCCTTCCCTTCCCTTCCTTCCCTTCCCTTCCCTCCTTTCCCTTCCCTTCCCTTCCCTTTCCCTTCCCTTCCCTTCCCTTTCCCTCCCTTCCTTCCTTCCCTTCCCTTCCTTCCCTTCCCGCACCTTCCCTTCCCGCACTCCTTCCCTTCCCGGCACTTCCCTTCCCGCCACCTTCCCTTCCCCTTCCGCACCTTTCCCGCCACCTTCCCGCACCTTCCCTTCCCGCACCTTCCCACACCTTCCCTTCCCGCACCTTCCCTCATACAGCTGCAACACCTAAACCTCTAGACTCATTCCTTTCCATAAATTGTCCCACTGATCTTAATGACCAGTCAACACAGACTGAGATGAACTTTACAGTGAAATAGACAAAGAAAAGAAAAAAGCAAATAAACAAATAAAACCTCATAGAGAATATATGCGGTAAATTTGAGATTATATATAACATTTCGCATTTTCTAATGTTAATGTTTGCCTAATCATTCAAGCTTCAAAAAGTGCATTTAGAATCTTGCCTAAATCTTTTGCATACCAGAATTGCTTCTTTCATCAAGCAGACATAGAAATTTTATGAAACAGTTTAAAAATTAAACTAAAGTTTTAGTGTGACATTGAGACAAATTGATCCATATATAGCATTCAAAGCAATCCACTCCCCATCATTTCCATCAGTGTGAAGAAGGTAATCCAGGTGCTTCCTTTATAACACAACTTTTCAGAGTTGTGTATATCACAGTGTATAGCAAGACTCACCATTCTGCCTTTGAAATCCACCACAGTATTTACCTGAACTATGCAGTTTATGGTGTTCTGTCAACACCCAGTTCTTCACATGTGCAGTCAGACAGAGCTTGACTCTATTAAAAATCTTTTTAAAAAATCCCTGCTAACTTTGGAGGAAAAGAAAAATTTTACTCTTTTACATTACCATGTTCTCAGAAGTCATCATATATTCAAACAGACTATGTCAAAAAATCTTACTCTATTAATAATCCTAATCCTCACACCACTAGGATTACTGTCCTTATGGAGGAAGCCCAAGAGATCCTCAATATGCAGAAACTCAATATCCGTTTATCGAACATATTTATGTTCTTTGTTCTTCCAGAGAGAAAGAACCTGTTTCTTTTGGTTTCAAATCCAAATACCTAGATGTAGACTACTCCTGTTGATTAAATAAATCTTGGAATAGTCTTTTCACCAGAACGCTAAATGTAGTCATATATCTTAATGCAAAGAGAAAGAGCAGTGTAATTATCTTGTAGAATTTTAGGCCAGACAAAAGGAAAGCTGTCAGGTAGTTTTGGTGTTGGGTATGGCACAATTTCAGTTTTGTATGGAACTAGATACTTCTACAATGCCAAAAAGAAATTGATAAAATATGTGCTTTTTTTGTGTATGTTACCCCTTAACACCACATTCTCAGCACAAAAACAGTGCAAAATTCCCTCAAAGGATTTCTTTATGGAAATAATGCTTTTTTTGCATCTATTTCCAAAGGCATTGCGGCTCACATTTTAGAATATATTGTGTAATTTCTTTCTGACTCTGACAAATGTTTCCTTCATTGTTGAAAATTATTCAAGTTAACAAAGGAACCAATGTATGGAGCTTTTGCAAATGCACGTATCTCTGTAAAGTTGGGTTTAATCACTTATTGATTCATCCAGTTTCCTCTACACTGCTTCCCAAAGCAGTTTTAATACTGAAAAGGAAAGAAAAATACCAAAGTTATGGTCTTAATGGCAAAGTCATTTGTGGTGATCAACTACCACTCATACAGTTTTGATGACAAATGACTTATAAAAGGTGATTTTGTCAAGAAGATAAAGTACTCATAGCTACATTTTGACACACAGGAAAAATTGCAATATGATTGTGGTTTCCATAAAGGTTACCCAAGTTTCTGAAGCAGACTTATAGATTCCTCTTCTGCATGATTGCCTCCACATTCTAGGTCCATTTTGCAGTTTTAGAAATACATTATCTGTATCATCTTTGCTATCAAACAAAAATGTTTCTGTCAAGCCAAACACTGGAACTACCCACAACGTGCCTCATTCGTGTTTAGTGCCTAGAAAAGAAAAACCACTCACCAAAGTAGTGGGTAGCCATATACATTTAAACATTGAGGAAAGAGGTAAATTGGGCTGATTTGTACACCAAACACTAAATTCTTAGCAATTCAGCTATCAGAGTTACACTCATTTACCTGAGAAGTGAGCCTTCCTGAAACGTTAAGAAATTAAAGGATTAATCTTCTTTGATTCTGTGTATTCTGCAGCCAGGAGAGACATATGAGTGCAGGACTCTACACAATCAGACTTTTCAATCAGTCTATAAACAAAGGCTGTGGGTGTGAAGGAAAGGAAAATAATGCAAGCTGTTTATCTTGAACTGAATGGGCTTCAAGTACAAAAAATTACTATTGCTTGAAGAGTATTTGTAATGTGAAAAAACACACAACTTTTTCCTCCATTTAACAAACTCCCTGAAAAAGATCTGGTCACTTGCTACACCCTGTTAGCTAAAAACTTGTGTTTGGTAAGTACACATGATCCTGTAAGCTATGGTGAATAAAACTAGATGGACAGAGACAAGGGAGAGGAGTACAGTAGACAGAATTATGTGATGGCTCTGTGCAGCACACAAGGGCACAGTGAATTTTTTGAGAACTTTCCTTGTAGGTAAAGTCAGTTCAAACACTTCCAATATTTTGCACCTAAGGAAAGGTCAGTCTGCACCCAAACAAGCAAATGTATTAAGAAATTATGTTCACTCATCAAAAACTCCAAAGAAAGTAGGCACGGCAACAAAAACATCATGTTTTGTGAATTTGTATAATGTTGTTAAGAAGTTGTCAAGGAAAGGCAGCAGGATGAAACTATGACATGGTGTAACTTTGTTTTGCACTTTGTTTCTACCCATTGTGGCTTTGAAAGAGAGCATGATTTTTCTCCAAGTTGTGCACCATAGGGTTAGGGAAACTTGACATCAAGTCCCAGTTTCATGACAGGCTTCCTGAGTTAACCTTAAGCCATTAAATATCTTCACAGTTTATTCCCTAATTAGGAGGATGATTACTATTTCCATAGTTGGCACCATTTAAATACAATGAAGGTATTTTCATCTATGTAGAGTTATTATTTTTTTTGGTGTTACCACAGGGCAGTGATTGATTGGCATCACCCCTTCTGCTGTAAACAAGACATTTTTTGTGGGTGCGTGAGTGCCTTCACTTCCCAAATCAGACTTTCATTAAAAGGAGTGAGAAAGAGTGAGGGAAAGAAAAGGAAGAGACAGAAAGAGGGAGGGAGGGAAGGAAAGAGAGAGAGAGAGAAAAGAAGAAGAAAAAGAGAAAAAATAACAAGAACAAGAACAGAGTGAATTGTTTGCTGAGTGCATTATGAAATTGAACCATCAGCTGGTGAGATTTAGTTCACTAAAAATAAAGAAGTAAATGACAGAAAACTTTGCTGAGGTAGTACCTGGACCTCAGAACATAAGAAAGCTTTTGTTGCCTGCCTCCAAAGGCAAGAGACAATTCACAGATGTGCAAGCATTTGATGATATTTTAGAGGACGCAGTCTGGTACAGTTGTCACAGCTCAGTCTTTCAGAGATTGGTTTGTAAATCTCAAAGATGTGACGTACCTTTGATGCACCTTAGTTAACCCAAACATTATAATACTTTGTCCTGATTTACAAGTCTTGACAATATCAAACTCTCCTGGTTTCTGCTGGGATAGAATTAATTTCTTCTCAGTTTTACAGTGCTGTGTTTTGGATTGGAATTAGAATGGTGTTCCTAACATTGATGTTTTTGTGGTTTTGGTAAGTCATGTTTATCCTAAGTCAAGGACATTATTTTCTTGTCTCATGTCTTCCAGTGAGGAGGTACACAAAAGAAGCTGGGGCAGGTGACCCGAACTGACCAAAGAGATATTCCACACCATCCAATGTCATTCCCAGTATATAAACTGGGGGGAGTTACCTGGGAGCATGGCCTATCTGCATTTGGGAAAGGGAGTCTGGCATCTGTGGGTGGGCAGTGAACAATTGTGAATCACTTGTTTTCCCTTTTTATTATCATTATTATTATTTACCACTATTATTGTATTTTACTTTATTTTCAATTATTAAAATTTTCTTATCTTAGCATACAAACTTTGCTTTAATTCTCCTCCCAATTCCACCAGGGTGGGAATAGAGGGAGGGTTGAGTGAACGGCTGCATGGTGCTTAATGTTCAGCTTTTCTAAAATGACAACACAAACTTTTCTTCTTTTTGGTAGAAATATATTTTGCATTGAAAGAAAAGCAAGAAATGTATGGGAAATTTCTGATCGGTGTAACAGTAACTCAGGCTAGGATTACTGATTTGCTTTTTTTAAAATGTTTGGGGGTTGGGATTTTTTGGTACAGAAATAGAATATAATTAAATTATTTCTCTACATGAATATCTAATTCTTTTCAGTCAATTGCACTCTTTCATCCCCCATCCACATAAGCATCTACATGTCATTCCCTTATTCCCCTGAAACCACAACTGCCTGCCTCTGCAGGACTGAGTTACCAGTACTGTTAAAGGACTTAATACAGGTTCTCAAATTACAGTTTAAAGATTGTCTAGTGTGGCATTTACCCACCTCATTTTACTGGATTAGGTCATCATCAGAATTTTCATCAAGTCCCTTTTCACTAGTATTTTCTGACAATTTCCATTTTCAAGACCTATATAAATGGCATAAAATAAACACAATATAATAAAGTAAAATAAATAAAATAATAAAAACAGACAATGAGGGAGGAGGATAAGTTATAGACAATAGTAAAATGAGTGATTAACAGGAGTAGTGATTCATAATGCTACATTTTAGTGGTTTTACTGCGTAGAAGAAAAACCATAATTACATTAGCAGCAAACTAAAAATATTTTAGAATCTTTTAGAAGAACAATATTCAAACACCAAAACCACATAATGCTGCTCAGCTTGAAGTACTTCCCAATACAGGTTAAAAAGAAGGATCAGGAGGTTGCAAAAATTGTCATGTGCCCTTCATCAGAACAGTGATCCGTCTAAATAACAACCACAGGACAACAGGCAGCCAAGAAAACACAGCAACCCCCCCTGAAACCAAGTTGTGCAGGACTGTGTCATTGACACTATTAAGAAGCAATATAATTTATAATTTCTAAAGGACATCATGCCTATTTCAACCCTTATTTCAGCATCCTTCCCTGACTCCCCAAGTGCATTGTGGACTATTATGATGCTTGCAATTTAATGCATGTAACAAACTGCTTACAAGCATAAGATCTTAGAACACCCTGTGCTTATTCCCACCAGGGCCTCTGTTGGGGTTCCTCCCCCCCTGCCATGGAGCCCTGGGAGAGGGGCCCTGGGAGAGACACATGGAGTTTCCCTACTCCCTGGTCAGCCTCGTTCCCCATTGGTTGTTTTGTGTTCCCCTGCGCAGGAAAGGACCCTCGGGTCCCGTGATTACCGCAGTTCCTCGGCAGATCTTCAGCCATGCGGCTGGGGAAATAAACATCTCTCTGAAAATACCTACCAAGAATCGGTCCTTATATTCTTTTCCACAGGCCTTGTTGTCTGATACACATGTTGCAGTATCCCCACTGCAACAAATGGTTGGAGAATGCTGGCAAGACACCGATCCCTGGGGACAGCGACTGTGATTTGTGAGTAAACTCTGGATTTCTCTTCTTGTTTTTGTTTTGCTCTTCCATCTCTAAACTATGGAGGAACTGTGGAAAAGCACGTGGCTCTCCGAGCCGCATATGGACATTTATCTTAAACTTGAAAAGATTCTTGAACAATGATTTGTAAATTTTAGCTTAATTCAGGCCCAAAAGGAACCGAAACGCTTCCTGGCATGGTTGTTTAAGAAGTTTTTCTACGTTTCGTGGCACTTGATTCTTACCAAAGACTTTTGGAAGAATGCTTGGACACAGTTAATTTCTGAGTCAAAATATATGCCGATGGAAGAATATTTTCGTGAATATTATTTAGTTACCGAGACTGTTGAGCAATGTCAGCTGTGTCCTGGCGAAGGGAAGCCTGGCGCAGGGTCCGTGCGGCCCAGGCCACGTGCACCGAGCGCTCTGCGAGCAGCAGCGAGGCAGTTCCCGCGCGCGGGCGGAGCCACGCGAGCCGCAGTGTCAGTGGCGGAGCGAGGCACGGCGGGAGCAGCGCGTGGTGGAGCGAGCCCCGTGAATGCCCAGCCGAGAGGGGCGGCGGCGGGCGGCGGTGGCGGTGGAACGGAGCCGCGCTCAGCCGAAACGCGCGCTGGAGCAGGGCGCGGGGGAGTCGTCGCTCGGGGGCCCGGCCAAGACGTGAGCGTGACGCCCGGCAGCAGCAGCGCAGCTGTGACCAGAAGCAGCAGAGGCAGCGGAGCGCAGCCCCGAATGCAACCCCGGGAAGCCGAAACCTGCTAACTAATTTTTTCACCTTGTTTTCCAGTGAAAGATAAAATCAATATCTCTAGTTCCACACTTTGCCATAACCTCCACACACTGCCACCAAAGAAGGCCAGGAAAGGGAGTGTAACTATGATTAGGCACCTATATTTTTAGAGATTTATCCCTTGTGTCAAGGCATCAAAGCTGTCTTTAACTTACCTCTATACCAGCTATAGGGAGCAACCAAGCAGCAGTAGCCTCGACTTTGAAATGGACAAGTTTTTCCTCCAGTTAGGCTACCATTTTCTATCTGAACTGGGTAGTATGGTAGTCCTTACACAGCACTCATTTCAGACATTAGCATCACAGAGTTACTTCTGGCCCTACTTGATTTTGGGCTCCCATGGGAACAAGTCTAGTCTGACTTCAAGCACACTTCTCCATAGCCTTTTGCTGGGGATACCTTTGTTGGTAAGTTGGAAGTCAACAGCAATGAAAAACACTGGTCAAAAGTCATTAAAAATGTGTGATTCCTTTATCATCACTGCTCTCTGCAATGTTAATAGCCTGCATCCTGATGTAACAGAAGTGACACCAGTCCTCACTTCCCTTGAAAGGACAGCACACTCCTGAACACAAGACACTGAAAGTTTTGTGTATTTTCTTTTTTTTTCAGATGGTAGAAGCTCATCCTGAGTGCCAACACGTCTACCTGTCAACAAGTATATATTCTCTTAGAGCAGAACTACTGGGCTCAAACATGCTTCTTTGGGGAGCTCAGGGATACCTCTAGATAACAGTGCAGTGAGGTGCATCCAGCCAGGCTTTGAGTAAGAATACTCTGGTATGAGTGCCTGAGTCACAGCCCCTACCTGGCCTTTCCTACACTCATCTAACACACCCCTAAATCATGATAATAGTAATCCCCTATGTACCCCTTCTTCAAGGAGTTCGTGCTGGGAGCCCACTCACACAGGTTTGAGAGGTAGTTCTAAAGAATGGCAAAAGTTTTCATGACTCAAAAGAGCTATGCATTATTCTATTCTAAACTAGGAAAATTTACTTTTTAAAAAGCAAAACCCTGAACAACTTAATCCAACAGTGCTGAGGCAAAGTATTGGTTTATAAACCACCCCACTGACCCCCCCCAGATACTTGCTCTAAGCATTGGTCCCAGGCAGAGCAGTGGTGTGTAACCCTTTGCATCAAGCACTGTACCTTTCCTGATTAGTGTCTTTATCTCACCCTTCAAACCCTGGCTGACAGCTGTTTCCTCCCTGCAGTCTCTCTGTAGAAGCAACAGGCTTCTATCTCCTTGCCAGAAATCCACCTACTTGCCTCTCAATAAAACCATCTCAGGTGCTCTTCTGAGTTTGCCTAACAGGAGCAGTCACCCTTCCTTAACTGAGCTGCTCTTTTTGTAAAGGCACACAGCATATTGCAAAGGATAAGGAAACAGAAGAGAAAAATGAGCTACACCAGAGACAGCCAGGTACTACAGAGACAGCTGCCTCATCTAACTGAGGTGGGCTGATCCCAGCAGATCCCTGCAGAATATCTCATTATTGCATATAAATATCTCAAAGAGAGATGTCAAGAGGAACATGCCAAACTCTATTTAGTGGTGCCCAGCATCAGGACAAGACGTAATGGCCATAACCTAAGCCAGAAGAAGTTCCACATCAACATGAGGAAGAACTTCTTTACACTGTGAGTGGCAGAGGACTGGAACAGCCTGCTCAGGGAGGTCATGGAGTCTCCCTTTCTGGAGTCATTTAAAAACCCACGTGGACATGGTTCCTGAGTAACCTGCTCTAGGTGACCCGGCCTTGGTGGAGGTGCTGGACTGGATGATCTCGAGAGGTCTGTTCTGTGATTCTGTGATCACAATACTGTGATTCTGTGAATATTGGGGCAGATGGAAGTGCTCTACAAACTCAACAAGATTGCAGGTGACACCAATTAAGTGGTGCAACTGTCACACCTGAGGGACAGGATGTCATCCAGAGGGATAGCATACCATCCAGAAGGACCTGGACAAGCTGGAGAAGTGGGTCCATGTGAATCTCATGACAGACAACAATGCCAAGTACAGGTCACCGCACCTGGGTCAGGGCAACCCCTGGCATCAGCACAGGCTGGGGATGAACACATCGAGAGCAGCCCTGCCCAGGAGGATTTGAGGGTGCTGGTGGGTGAGAGGCTGGACATGACCCAGCCATGAGCACCCACCCACAGCCCAGAAAGCCAAATGTGTCCTGGGCTGCATCCAAAGCAGCGTGGGCAGCAGGGGAGGGAGGGGATTCTGCCCCTCAGCTCTGCTCTGCCCTGGGGAGGCCCCACCTGGAACACTGCATCCAACTCTGGGGTCCCAGAACAGGAAGGACATCAATCCATTGCAATGAGTCAACAAGAGTGCCATAAAAATTCTGAGAGGGCTGGAGCACCTCTCTTATGAAAACATGCTGAGAGAGTTAAAATTGTTTAGCCTGGAGAAGAGAAGGCTCCAGGGACACCTTATTAAAGCCTTTCAGTACTTATTGGGGGCTTATAAGAAAGATGGGGACACACTCATTATCAGGACCAATAGGGCAAAGGGCAATGGTTTTAAACTAAAAGAGGATAAATTCAGACAAGAGAGAACGAAGAAATTTTTTACAATAAGGGTGGTGGCGCAAAGAAAGTGGTTGTCCATAAAGGTGGAGATGTTCCCATCCCTGCAAAGATTTAGGGTCAGGCTGGATGGTGTTCTGAACAATCTGATCTAGTGGAAGATGTCTCTGGTCATTTCATGGGCATTGGAGTAGATGACCTTTAATGTCCTTTCCAACCTAAGCCATTTTATGATTCCTGTGAAATTAAGCTCCTAATCATTCATCAGAGAGGACAATTTTTTCAATGGCTGTCAAAAAAGCAGAGACATCTTCTCTATAGTTGTGACATGAAGGCATATTTTCACTGTGGAAGAGAGCAGTAGCACATGCTAGTCTGTTGTTTGGGGCACTTGAGTTTAATGTGTAAAGTTCAAAAGCAGAATTCACACTATCAGTCTGCCATATTCCCTTTTGAATACAGAATTAAAATTTGCATAAATAAAATCAAAGAAGGCAAAGTTCCAACTCCCACCAATGGCAATGTTTGCTTGTGAACCCTTTTCGCCTTTAAAGTCTTTCCTTTGCATAATGTAGAAAATAGGTTCTGCTTTACTATTAAACTGTTCAAAAAACTAGAAGCTGCACAAAATCTCTCAAAATTATCATTAAAATACAGAACATTTCAAATGTGTTTAGAGGTTAACAGAGGTTCATTAACAGTTTGGGCAAACTAGAAATATTTTAACAGTAGCAAATAAACTCACTGATTTTAAAATGAGCTCATACTTACTTGATTTTAGTGATTAAGCAAAGGAAATGTTATTTCTTGTCTGATCCTGAAGATTTCTGTGGAACAAAGCTGTGAAGGAAACCCATACTCTCCCTTGTTACAAATTCTTTGATGAATCCGAGCAAGATGGAATCACTGAAAGGCTCAGTATTTCTGTGCTGAATGTCATTTCAGTGTCATTTTGTGGAACATTGATCTCAGAGGAGAAGATAATAAATGGGAAGGATCTTTTTTAGAAAAGGACATGACCAAATTTCGTTAATCAGGGAAGATTAAATCTTTAATCTTTAATCTGGAGCTTCATCTAGGTGTCTTTCCAGGAAAAAAACCCAAGGTTTTCCAGCACATTTTATGGGCCACATCCCTAAGCCCATTAGGTTCAGCAGAGTTCATATGTTTCTGCCATCAACTTGTTGCTATCCAGGCTTTCAGTCTTATGTCTTTCTGTTGTAGGACTTTCCATCTCATCTAGTGCCAAGCTTCATGGTTCCAAACTTTGTTTCATCATCCCTTTTCACTCAGATGAAGGAACAGGTTCTGTGTTGCCCTTTCACTGGCGGCTCAGCCATCCGCATCTCAGGGAGCAGCAGCCAAGAGCAGAAATGGCCATGCAGAGAGGAGAGACATCACTGCAGAGAAAAACCAGTGTGGTCTTTACATGGGCAGCACCCTTCTGCTTTCTCTCCATTGCCTTTGCTGCTTCTGACTGAAACAAAAGAAAACAACTGTACAGCTCAGGCACGGGAGACACTAACCATTTTGGCCTCACTTTCCAAAGCAATAAAATGAGTACTAGCCCTAATGAAAAACTACTTCTCTAAAGCTTATTAGAGTTGAGTATAACCTTTCCAGTAACCTGGACAGGTTATGAGTCAGAGCTTTTACTGACCAGTGCAGAATGTAATGGACCTAACAAAGCAATCTGACTACAGACATGAAACTGCTTAGAGAAATTGCACAATCTAGAGCAATTGAATGGCCACATTTTTCAGATACAGAAGTATGCAGAGTGAAAGGAGGGAACAAAATAACCATTAGGTAGAGCTTTTTTGTTTCTAAATTAATTTTATTGACTTTTTCCTGATGTTAGCCTCTTACCATTGCAACTTTTTTTGTCCTCTCTGTCCTTTATCCATTAAATGGTCTGTTTTGATATTATGACACTGATTTACAGTTGATAATTATCTTGGTTTAATGGGTCTAAGGTCACTTGGTTTAGTGTTTGTCATTAACAGGGCCTGCCTGTACAATATGCCTTTGGCTGAAAAGAAGTTTATCACTCCATAAAAATGTCCTCAGCTAAATAAAAAATATATTCAATACCCCCATTCTCTTATGATTCCAGTTTTTTACATTTGGGGTGAATATTTACATTCCAGAAAGAAGAGAGGCTGCTGTCTCAAAACCTTTAGGTCTCCCTATAAATACGATATAATCATTTATAAAATGCTGTTTGGCCACAATGACCCCCTAGTGACCTAGTACAACTTACAATTAAAGCCAAGATTGTTTAGTAAGTTTGCCTGACAAGATTGCTGAGTGAGTTTGCCTTTTGAGATGAAAGAAAGGTCCCTTTCGTACATTCTTGTCAAAAGTTATCTAAAAGAACAGAACAAACACAACATTCATCCCCAAAGGGAAGAAGGAGGCATACAGATGCATGGATCTGTGTGCCTCTGTTTGTGTTTGGGTCACCGTCTGTATGAGAAGAGCATTGTTTGCATATTACAAAAAACTTAGTCCTTTTTCTTCTTTCTGTTTCTAAAACATCACTACTAAATCCAATTGAAATTTATACTGCAAGATGGCACAACTTGGTCTAAAATGAACGTCAATAAAAGAAATAATCTGACCCAGATAATCAGCTCATTCTAAACTCCATCCTGCCTGTACTTTCAGGTCTTTGGACTAACTTGAGTGTGCTACAGGTAAGATCAAATTGGCTACTGCGGGACTGACAGCCAACTTATTCAAGGATCTGAAAAAAACCCCAAGACTCACAAACATTCCATAAAATTAAGACTTTATACTCATCTCTATCTAATTTCCATGACCTTTAGCTTTTTTTAAACACAATATAGCACCACAGCATTGGAAGCACATCTCCCTGGCAGTCATCGTGAACCGAAGCTGTCAGATCAAGTATAGCAATTATTATATCACTACAGGTAGGGGCATGGTCTATGTGCTCTGATTGATGCAGCCACTGTAGTACATAGGCTGCTTAATAGGCAGCTTTTCCCTCTCTTTATTCCAAGGACTGTTGTCCACAAAGGTTCTGGGCATCTGGGGAAATTTCTAGGTCAGAATTTAGAGATGTCTATATCAAGCCAAATCTTGTCCAAGTACTAACTTCTCCACTGAAAAGTCATTCCGATTCTTTTTCCTAAGTAAGTAAATATTTTGATTTCTTCCTCAAGCTCAGTATCAATGAAAAAATTTTAAGTGCTTTTCTTCTGAAGTTAGGATTTTCCCTCTATACACAAAATTGTAGCCAAAAGCAAAGGTATATGAATTACCATATTAATAGTAACACTGCCTAGTGCGTACTGCTGTGCCTTATGTTTGGAGAGCCAGGCCATTATGACTTGTCTCATGCTGGAATAAAAAAAGCATGACCTTGATGGAAATGAAATGACAGTGCCATGTTTAATCAAACTTTCATAACCTTTTTCTGTTGCTCCTATGCAATTTTCCTAGCTCAAAAAATGTTCTGAAGAGTTTATTAGCTGAAATATTTTGTTTCAAATAAAGATTTCTGAGGAAAAGTTAAAATCAGCAACTTACGAAGAAAATAGTTATTTACAAAGTAAATAGCTGATTTTAACAGCAGTATCTATGCCTTACTAAGCATCCAAAAAAATTACTATAAACGACTCCCTAGATCAGGGGTGCTCTGAGTAAATCAAATGTGTTTCAGTTGAGAACAGTCTTCTTCTCCACAGATATCCATGAAAAATACCTGTGAGAGTCTCTGGAGTATTTACAGAAAAATCAGTATAAACATGGACTGTGAGATTTTCCATCTGAGCTCATCAGAAAAAAAAAAAAGCTGTACATAGATGAAGTATTTAAAGGAATTATTTTATGAGCAATATGTAAATGAAATAAAAACATGACTACCTGTGAGCAATTCAAGCAGAAACACACAATAGAATTAATATACACAGGCCTTTTGGAGTTTATTAGCTTTATAATTTCTTCAGCCCATTGCAGGAAATGCAGGACACAGTACTGAAACCATAACCTCTAGCTTCCATAGTTCCAGCACATGTGACACAAGAAAGAGTTTGTTTCATAAAGCTCAGTCATGATACCATCCTTATGTACTGACTTACTACCTCTTGATGAATTTACAGAATTTCCTCACAGACTATGAACAATAACAGTACAAACTTCCTCATTTGGACAGCTAGAGCAAAATACTTGTCTGTTCTGGTCCTTTCACTTAATATTCACTCAGCTTTCATATTGTTTAAAAGCAAAAGAATTATTTTACAAGAAAAGACAGAAAAACTGATTAAATCTATTTCTTTCCAGTTCAGAAATATTAAATATTCTTGAGTCCCAATGCTGTATTTTTATTAAAGAAAAGTAAATGCTTGGGGTTTTTTTCAAGTTGTTACTATTGTCAATACGTATACATGTCAGCTGAATAACCTGACACATATAGCAAAAAAAATTTCACCAAGATATGTGTTCAGCCAAGCTTGTGCCTGGTTTTGGAATAATTCCATCAAAACTTGGGTCAAAGTTTCAGTTAAACAAATTGCCCCTATGAATACATGTTTCTTATAAAATTGCATTTTATCATGGAGTGGGAGATGACTCGACACATCATGAAGTCTGTCCACTGAAGGTTTGTCTACAGACCTGACTAGGAAAATTTACATATATATATATAGATATGTATATGAATAAGCCAACCAAGCATAATTTATGCCAGCTCCAAATATAAGGTAGAAATGTATGATTAACAGCTGTTTCAAAAAACAGTGTGCAAGGAAGTGAAACTAAGTACAAGTTGCTTACTCAGAGAACAGGGTACAGCATCATTTCATGACAGACAGCACACCCACCACTGCACAGAAAAACTGCTCCAATATGGTATTGACCAATGGGACATGACAGACCAACACAAAGGGGCACCTCAGAGAGTCATGGTTTTTAGTTCAACAGTATGTCAGGGGAAACTAATTCTTCCTTACAATGAGGAAATAAATCTTACTCAAAGCTCTAGAATTGAGTATAAAGTATAAAGATTTTAGAACAGGAAGATACTTCTAATAGCCATAAAAAGTCTTCCTTCTATATTGAGCCCTAGGACAACAGAAATTTTGCTGTATTTTCTACTTTTCCCAATGCAGTGATCCTGTGCAAATAATTAACACCTTTGATTTATTTAAACAGACATCATTTAGTGATCGTTCATGTCAATGATTTAATCCTGCATCCCATGAAGCCAGTAAAATTCCCAGAGGTAGCATTTTCTCCCTTGTTTCCCAGCAATCCTACCAGTCTTGACCTTTAGAAAAATGCACAGATGCATAAGAGGTAGAGAATATATTAATTTTAAAAAAATTATTAGAAATATATTGAAAATTTTAATTTAAACACAGCTCATTATTTTTTTATCTTGCTGTCCCAGTACAGCTTTGCCATTGTATAGGTACATAGCACAGAAAAAACAAGAAATAAGAAGCCTAACATTGCAACATAATGACCCCATGTTAAACTCAGCCAAAGACAAAAAGCAAACTGTGGTGTCATTTTATTTACAGTCATTTCAAAAGCACAGAGACTATCGTTAAAAAGCAAAAAAAGTAAAATTGTTTTTTCTACCAATTCACTGTTGTAGCAGGTTCAATTCGGAAACCGGGCAGAAACACCAATTAAGTGTAGTGGTTCGGTTCAAAATATCTATTACTTACTTACTTTCCTTCTGTGAGATAAGAATTAGGAGAAAGCAAAGCAGGCACAAAACTTAAACAGTTGCAGTACACAGAAAGAGTTTTATTACTAATAGAATTAAAAGTAAAGAGAAATAACAAGAAATTAAAGCAAACCCCCTCCCCTTTCCAGCACTTTCCTCCTTTTACCCCACTCACACAAAAGGTAACAGAACATGGGATTTTAGTCAGTGTTGCAGTTCTTGGTAAGTCTTTCTTATGCTTAAGGGAAAAAGGGTTTTCTTCAGCTGCACATGGTTCCCAAAGCGCCACCAACAGCAGACCCTCCCGGAAAGAAACAATCTGCTGTAGTGTAAAACATCTCTTCCATGAAAATGTCACAGTTCCTTCACACTGCCAAACATAGGCTATCACATGGGGTTATTAATCTTTTTAAGGATGACTTATTTTGGCCTGAACACAAAGTCTTTGTTCGCCACAAGTCTCTGAAAGCCTCTCAATGCTTCTATCTAGCCTGGCATAGGCACTCTTAACAATTTTCACAGGCCACACGTGAATTTTCCATCCCCCCATGTACTTCAAATGGATTAAAGAGGCAAACAGTTTGTGGTATTACAGTTTCTTACCACGGCATGCAAGAAGGTTTTTTAAGCTACGCACGAGAATCGCGGCACCGCCCTCTTTTCTCCCGTCGCCATTTCCAGCTCCGTCTCACGGGACTCACTTTCTCCTTCTCTCTGACTCTGAAGCCGTCAAATTGAAGAGTATTCTTGTTCAGGCTTTATGGTGGAGAAAGCCTCGCTCCCTCTGTGCTGCTGGCTGCGTGGTGTCTTCTTCAGTTCAGCACAAAGTGTGCTGGCTGCAGACAGGAGGCTACGCCGGCTCCTGTTGGCTCTGCCGGCTCTGCGTGTGGAGGGGAGAGGGACCCGCCAGTCCCAGGAAGCTGCCCCGGATGGATTTATAGCTGTGTGTCAGTCCATGGCTGGTTTAGCTGTGTGGCACTCCATGGCTGGGTTTGAGCTGTGTGGCAGTCCATGGCTGGGTTTAGCTGTGTGGCAGTCCATGGCTGGTTTGAGCTGTGTGGCAGTCCATGGCTGGGTTTAGCTGTGAGCAGTCCATGGCTGGGTTTAGCTGGCTGCAGTCCATGGCTGGGTTTAGCTGTGTGGCAGTCCATGGCTGGTTTGAGCTGTGAGCAGTCCATGGCTGGGTTTAGCTGTGTGGCAGTCCATGGCTGGTTTGAGCTGTGTGGCAGTCCATGGCTGGGTTTAGCTGTGTGGCAGTCCATGGCTGGGTTTAGCTGTGTGGCAGTCCATGGCTGGGTTTAGCTGTGTGGCAGTCCATGGCTGGTTTGAGCTGTGTGGCAGTCCATGGCTGGTCTGAGCTGTGAGCAGTCCATGGCTGGGTTTAGCTGTGCGGCAGTCCATGGCTGGTTTAGCTGTGTGGCAGTCCATGGCTGGTTTGAGCTGTGAGCAGTCCATGGCTGGTTTGAGCTGTGAGCAGTCCATGGCTGGTCTGAGCTGCCTGAGGCTCTGGAACAGTTTCCCCCCCCAGCGACCCAGGGTCTGTGCCACGGCATTGGGGAAAGGGGAGGGGGTAGGGGCCCCAGCCCAGCCTGGCAGAGCCCAGACATCTTCCATAAGGCGAGCTGGGACAAAAGACAATTCCCACCTTCTCATGTGGTTTAAATATATAAATTGGGAGAAGTATCATTAGTCTAAAAGACTGTCCATCAACTCAGGTTCAACCCACTACAACTATGGTAATAGGAATAGTAAAATTATGAAGGAGATAAGAATTGAGTAGAAGAAAAGCAAATTATCCATTTTGCTAAGCTTTGTGGACTGGCCTGCAGGAGACCCTGATTTTACGTCAGATTCTTCTACAAGCAGTAAGCAATCCTGATTGTTTTAATATTTACATCAAAAAGGAGGTAAAAAACTTATGAAACAAGTAAAAATTATAAGTAAATAAGTATAATTATAAAGATGTCATTATCAAAGTAATTATTCAATTAATATTAAAAACCTTTATTTAAAATTATTTTATAGAACAACTCCCTTATGTTTCCTTTGGATACTGTACACCAGAATCAAAATGCTTTCTAGTTGTACATTCACGGTAGAAGAATCTGCCCTTGAAATATTTTCTTAGGCAAATTTCTCACTGAAATCACCAAGCTATACTTATTTGTGTTTTAGTTCAGTTTCACTAGATTTTGGTTACTCCATCCCATACAACACAAATCATGGGATGCTTAATCTCTTTTTTCTAGACTTAGGGGCATTGAAAGGTCACATTATGGTCAAGAATTAACGAAGTTTGTGCATTGACTTGTTTTGGGTTATTTGTCTGCACCTGATATAACCTAGAAATTCTGCCTTTAAATTAATTTAGGAAAACTGTTGTTAGGTGAAAGAAAAGAAATTAATTTTTAAAATGTCATACCTTTTTTACAACAAATTCCAGTTTGGTATCATGAGCATATATCACTTCAATATTTTTGGATAAATAAATTCCACCAAGCAGTTTGCACCACACGACTGTTGCTGAGTGAATATTTTGTCTCTTTTTCTTGAACTGTGCACCCTGCTCGTTCTGTATTCTGGGGTGGTTTCGATGCCCTGAAGTGATGTGTTTTTCAGTGACACATCAGCATGTCAGTGGATACACCACAGAGTATCTGTGGAAACTCTGACAGGCTCTTAAATATAGCAGATGCCATTTACACTGCACTCATGTTCTCTGAGTATCTAAAGTAATCAAAGGACTGTAACAAATATACTTGAGACATTTTGCTAAAGGGCCTGCAAAGGCTTTCAGAGAACATGGACAGTTTCTGAAAGAACCAGGAGAAAATTTTTAATGAAGTAAACTTTTACTTCTTGCAAGACATCCACAATTTCTGCATAAAATACTGTTACTTAGACTGAAGGAAATTGTGTACTTCAGCTAAAATCTGATTCAAAAGAAGGGGGGGGAAGACCTGTAATGGGATTCTGTTCAGCTGGAATGTGTATATTTATTCAAGGTGAGCTTAGACCTAAAAATGGTACACTGAACAAAGCTATAATTAATGAATAATTTCCTATCAAAATTGATAAATGTTTTGAGCTCCATCTTAGTTTCTAAATACAGATTTGTTGAGGGTTTGGGTGGTAACAGAAGATTAATATATTCTACATAAATCATCCATAATTTAGTTCTTTAGTGTGATATCAAACTATTTATATTATATATTACAGCCAAAAGGCATAATCTGTTTTTTACTTGAACTGAGATATTAGTCATCATTCACAGAATATGCTTCTCTTACAGATGTCCAAAAATTCTTATATCACAATTTATGCTTACAATAACATACTATGAATCATCAGCTGAGTTACAGATCATCAAAAATAGAATTCACAGATACCACAGGTTGAAATATTTATGTGGGTGTGATGGTTTTTACTGGGGTAAAGTTAACTTTCTTCACAGTGGTTGGTATGGGGCTGTGTTTCAGATTTGTGCTGAACACAGGGTTGAGAATATACAGATTGTTTTGTTATTGCTGAGCAGGGCTTACACAGAGGCCTTTCCTGTTTTTCATACTAACATGGTGGTAAAAAAGTTGAGGGTGTGTGGAAGGTTGGGAGGAGACACAGCTGGGACAGCTGACTCCAAGTGATGAAAGCGATATTCCAGATTCTGACACCATGCTCAGTATATACAGTGGGGGGCAGAAGGAGGAAGGGGTGCACATTTGGAGTGATGATGTTTGTCTGCCCAGGTCACCATCCTACATGATGGGGCCCTGCTCTCCTGGAGATGGCTGAACACCTGCCTTCCATGGGATGTGGTGAATGAATTCCTTGTTTTGTTTTGCTTGTTTGCATGGCTTTTGCTTTCCCTACTAATGTGTTTTTATCTCATCCCACAAGTTTTCTGGCTTTTACCCTTCGGATTCCCTCCTCGATCCCGCTGTTGGGGGGTGAGTGAGTAGCTGGGGGGGGCTTGGCTGCTGGATGTGGTGAAACCACCGCAATGGGGGAATTATGTGTATGTTTTAATAAACCTCTACAGTTGAGTATAGAAATACACTCGAGTTTCTAGTTATTTTTAATACAATCTTTGACTGTTAGAAACAATAAGATGTACTTACTCTTTCATTCTTAATTCCCATTCTCCTCATCTGCTGTGCCACTAGGATAGACAATACAAGACTTCAGTGGCAAAGATTATTTGTATTGACTTTTTTTGTTCAATAAACCTGAACTCTTTTTTTCCTCTGTGAAAATCTCTACAAATACTGATGATTTTTTTAACCCTTGAATTTCATTTCTTAAGTTATGCCATGAAAATTTTCTGCAATTAATTCTTGGAATTTTACTTATTGAAACCAAGGAATTGCAGCACAGCTCTTGAGCATTTCACATCTAGACATGTCATGGAAAGATTTGTGCCATCTGCCTTGTAGAGTCCCTCTGATGAGGAATTCCCTAGTACAGCCTTCAATTGCCTTGCAAATTTAAGCAGGGACCTTCACAGAAAATCATCTTGTCTCACAAATTTTTATCAGTTCTCACTTTTACATTCAGTGAAAGTGTTGATCATTCTGACCACTTAGCCCCTTTTGTAAAAAGCACTATTTATGCATACACCACATGCCAAACAATGTTGTAAGGGGATTCACTATGCGAATTAATAACTACATGTTTATCCACAGAAATCTGAATAACAGCAGAAAACATCGGAATGCGTATGTTCATCTCTCCCTGAAAAATAGGCTTATGTTCTGGGCTTATTTAAACCCAAAGACTTAAAGGACTTTCAGTTTACTTGTTACATGTGAAAACTGAGAGGAATTCATCCTGCCCTTTATCCACCTTGCCAAAACATATAAGGTCTCATATGACCCAAACAGAGTCTCATGAAGCCAACAAAGCAAGAATTAAGAAGCATTTTACCATGACCTTACTGCACAGACTGGCTTTTGCATATTAGGCAATTTTTCTTGCACAGCAGGCAATCATCAGAAACGAGATGTATTTTCAGATTATTCTCCAACTTGTATATAACATTGGACCTTCTCTTTCTGCCACTTCTACCTAGGGCTCAAAGATGAAGTTTAGCCATTTCATCACTTTCTTCAGAGGAAAGAGGTGAGAAGCAAGTCTTATCAACAAGACTAGCAGATTCAAAGGAGGAATGATTTGAGTGGGACATGGTTATTTTACTTTGCCTTTTGTACTTCGTAATTTCTTCAGCTTACAATTTTTCAAATTTATTTGTTCTTTGAGTGTGTGGTTTTGCAGCTGCCAACAATGAAAACTTTCACTTTTCAACAAGCACAAAACAAGGCTTCTGTTAACACCTCCAACTAAAGGAAACAAAAGCTTTCCTGTGTTTTGTCAGAAAGCTGTTTTTTATCAAAACAAGGCAAGGTTGAGAAAAGAGAGGAGGATTTTTACCCTCATGTGTTAATGGTTCTGCTGAGATGTGGTTCTGGCATAACAACTGTGAATTACCTTTTGTTCTGTACTTCCATTTTTATTCTGGTTTTTCTCACCTCTTTTCTGTTACTTTACTTTGATTGTGTGTTCTCCCCATAATGTCACCCATCTGTCTCCACATTTATATCTTCCTTTTCCTTTTTTATTCTCCAAACCTGATGTGTATGAGTTGCTTGGTAAAGAAAGTTAACTGAAACCATGTACTCTGCACTGTAAAACTGGACAATGTATTTGAGATCAATTGTAGATTCTTACTGTCTGTTATAAAGCTTCAAAATGTGCAGAATAATGTGTAAAACTTATCAATAGAAAACAAGAAAATCTGAGCAAATATTTTCCATGGCTTTAGTGCTTGAAAGTCTTGGATACTCAATTCCTTCCACTATCTGCAATTTTTTCTGGATACTTTTTTCCATCCAGACCAAAAAAGTTAGCCACGACTTCCAGTTTTTCCATATATTTCCCACCCACACACCAGACACAGTTTTAGTATCAGTATGACTCAGCTTCCTAAGTAACTTGATCTCGCTCTACCATTCTCATTTGCTTTACTAATGGCATTTCTAAATTCTGCTTATATTGCAGATTTATGTGCAACTGATACACTGACTAACAGAGAAATCTTCCTGTCAGCTATTTTAAAAAGGTTTATAGCCTTGAAACAGGAACTGAGAAAAATATAAAAGACAGAGCTTTCCTCTTCTTTGCCTTTCTTGAAATGGCAACTGAACATTTCAGCTTTAGCATAAACATGCCTTTGCCATTTACCTAAATCCACCTAAAAGGTATTTAATTTCTTACCAACCTGTTAGTTTTTGGCACAATTTTTTGACAATTATTTAATAAAATCATGAAAATATATTTTTAGGCCTAACTAAGAACACAGTTATCCTTTTGACAACAAATATCTCCCAGTAATAATAATTTGGTCACTTACTAATATACTTTTCCAAACGCTTGTTATAGCATATCCACATGTGCTGTCTCAAGGCAAATTTGCTCCACCTTTACCAGAATTTGTTAGAATTGCACAAAATTCTGCACTGGACCACTTGTCCAGGTGAGACTGTAATGTGAAAACTGAAGTGACAGAGACATCAGAATATGTATAATTTCATCACTTTGCTGCAAAACTCTACAAGTTCAGGGTGGCTGAGGACAAGTACCCAAAGTTTTAAATCCATCACAGATGTAAAATCCAGAATATCAAATAAAGAAATGACCCTAATTTTTGAAGTAATACTAATATTTGAAGTCCACAAAAAACTTATTCTGCCATCAAGTGGAGTATTCTGATCTTGTCAGCTCCAACTTCCATGTGTATCAAACTTTGTGGCAGTATACAGTAAAAGATGCAGTCCTGAAGAGAAAATCAGCTCTCGTGGGAGAGTCTAATTGTTTTATTGCAATCATCTCAGGCGTTGACCTGACTTGTCAGTGTGGTAAGTGTATGCTCAGAATGAGCAGTCTATGTATTTAGGAAAAAAATTCACCCTGGGATTTTGAGCAATGTCGTATTTTAAACTGGAAGGAGCTCTGGTGCTTCATAATATGTCAACAATCTTATGGGCTTAACAAAGAACACAAGAACTTATTAGCTCTGTATGTGGGCAGCTGAGAGTCATTAGGGCTCTGCACAAAGAATAACGGAATATTTTTGAAAGTGCCTCTGGAAAAAAATCTAATTCAACTCTGGACTTAAAGCAGTATTGACTTTGAAGTGATATCTGCTACTCTGTGTTGTTTAGCTGAGCCCTGTGATTCTCCAGTCTCCCTGTGAATCCCCAGTAGCCCATAAAGTATCCATTAGCATGAGTGGAAAAGAGACAAATCTCAATAGCTGCTAAATGAGTTTGGACTACCAAAAAAAAAAAAAAAAAAATGTATCATCCATGAATGATGTGAGGTTCTTGATAACTTCCTAATGCAACTGCAAGTAGTAACAGAGCATTTTTAAGTAGCAAACTAGATATGGTCATGGTTGGGATTTTTCTGTTCATTTCTATTCATCTGTATTTGTGGACTTCACAAAATCCAAGATAGCCCATTTAAAACTACAAAACTGGTTTTTTTTCTGCTCTATCTGGTTTGTTTAAAAAGCAATTTGAGAGTAAGCCTCTGAATCCTACGTAATTCTATTCATTTGATATGGCAAACCTCAAAGTAAGTCTAACATCTTCTCTTGAAAGGACCAACCCTCCCGGGTATGCCCCACAGGTTATCTATTAATTCATGGTTATAGTTGAATATCAAACTATTTTAATTAATGTCTGTCTCAAAGGATTACTGTACAATACTCTAAAAGGAAAATGAAAACAAAAAGTTTCCCTGTAACCATTCATTCATGTTCTGACATCTAATGAATCTGTGGGGAACACACCCAACCCTAACAGTGTTGAAAAGACCTACTTCAATGGGATTGGAAACACATCTTGAAGAATGGTTATTCCTAGGAAGACAGAGAGTATAACTGGCAATGTTAAAATTAGTCATTTTTGCAATGTCTATTAGGGATAAATTGTAGCTATTTTTAGGTCATTTAACTGGAGCCATAACACATTACTAATATGGATTTTCCCTAGCTAAATATGAGCCATGAATCACATTTATATTTTACCTTTTTGTTTTATCTTGAACTTCATGAAATTTTACCTTAATATCTTGTCTGAAGGCAGAATTGACTCACAAAATCCAACAACTATCCCTTCTTACAAGAACAGTGACAGCTGCAATGACACAATAGATAATTCATTGTCAACATAAAAGTAGTTCCAGACCTTTCTAGGGATTCAAAAGTAACTTGGTTTTTGCCACTGTAGGTCTTACGGGTTCCTTGAAAGCTGGGGACACAAAGGCCTAAAAGGAAGTAAACACTTCTATTGGTTTATGCCAGCTGGGAAAGCTTGCTGGCATTGAAAAAGGCACTGTAAAACAGTGCTAAACTTGGATTACAACAGATGGGCATTCGGATCTGAGCAATGGACATAAGAAAATAAATATGAAGGCTGAGTTATCTCATACTGTAATTTTCCTTTCATTGTACATAACATATTTTGCTCAAGCAGACCATACATTGTTCCATAGTTCCAAGGTCTCCCAATTATTATTAATTTTAATAGGTCTCTATTACTATGCACATAAACTTCTTGCCACTATATGAATGGGAGACATATTTCTAGTGGTAAAATTTACTAGTGGTAAAAAAGAATCTAAAAGAAAGGGGAGAACCTTATTTACTTACAGAGACACAAAAAGTAAAAGGAATTTTCTCTCTTATGCATCCAAAGAATAAATTTGCTATTTCACTGTTTCATTTCTGTGTTTAAACTGGCTATGTCTCTTCATCTGTCTAGCAGATTTGACTGAAATGTTTGTTTTAAAAATCAATTTGAGTCAAAACCCAATGGAATGGATAATGAAGCACTAACAATCTAAACCAAAGCATAATATTTTTCAGTATGAAATAGTGGGAAAAAAACATAATCGTGTTTGGTAAATGGACCAGCAAATGTGTATAAAACTTACAGAAAACAGTAAAAAAAAAAAACAAAACAAAACAAAAAAAAAAAAAAAAAATCAGCATAAAAGGATGAAGGTAGCTGCAAAACACAGAAGATCTCACTGAAGTTTGAGGGGGAAAATTGTTTAATTTTGTTGTCTCCAAAGGTTGACTTTGCCTGTAACATTTATAAAATATTGAAACAGAAGAAAGAAAGTCATATGGATATAAATCCTGTGGCTTGTTTTATTTGCTTTTTGAAAAAGCTGCCATAAATCTTGGCCAAATAAGTCTGACAATTTTGGTCCTAATTCTTTCCTACCATTCAAAACATACATGATCCTAATAGTTATATCTAAGCAGATTGGCTTTTTTTTCTGTGATCTTCGTATCCAATGATCTACAGATTTACATTGGCAAAGTTAAACCAGCATTCCCCTCCCGTTCTGAAAGGCCTGTTTGTGTTTGCATGTGTGCAGATACATGCATACATGTGTCCGTGTGTGTGCCCACTCTCATGCTTGAATAATCACTTGAAATTTCAGGAGAAAGTTGAAGAAGAAAGTTCTAATGGAAAGGGAAAGGAAAAGCCTTGCAGAGGTTTTGGCAACTGACGAATCTCTTTTGTCGTGGTCCTTGGTTGTTCTTTTTACATCACACAGTGAATGAAATAACACACAGCATTTCTACAAATGGCTGTATCTGAGATAAGACTGACTAAACAACCACATGTAAGAGATGCTGCACTGGAGTCGCATGGAATGCTGAGCACTGTCAACAAGACAAAACACTGAATCTGTTGGCTGATTGTCTACTTTGTCAGGAAAAAGTTTTAAATCCACTGGAGAATTTTCAAAACAAGATTTCCTTAACAGAAAACTGTATTGTATATAGTTGTTATGGTGTCATTGAAAAGTGTTGATTGCATCAAGATGAAAGGAAAATGTTCAAAATAATTCAAGACAGAGCATATTGCAGCTTATGTCTTTGGAAATTTACATTCTATGTTTTATTCCAGTGTTCTAATTTAATGTATCATACTAAACAGCGTCACTAAAAGTGACAATATAAGGAAAACAAAAATATATAAAATTAGATGTTTCATTGAAATCACAGTTATTCCACTCTTTTTGTAAACTCTGTTCTGTTCCCTCATTGTTCTTGACTTTTAGATCCAGTAGAAAATGGCAATGATCTCTTATATGCTAGAATTTACTGCAGGGGTGAAACTTCATTTCATTACTAGCTCTAGTGAGAAAAGGGTTTTGAAAATTATTCACTCAATACATCTATGATTATTTTTAATAATTAATACTGTCCACAAGGGTCTCTAATGGCTCAGAACTCAAGGTCAAGATGAGCTCGTTTTCATTGGTCAGACATGTTACTTAGCAGAATTTTTGCTCCCTGACTATAATGAATATGTATCTTAAAATTATGTCCATAGATAGAAAATTACATCCCTGTAATTCCTTCATAAAATTTCATCATTATTTTAATTGTAAATCTCACTCTTTATTTCTTGAATAAATATCCACAAGTTTTAATATTCCTCAAATTAAAGCATGAAATATTTTTTGTGAAATATTGCAGATTTTTTTCCACAGGCTTTCTCTTATTTGTGCCAATGTAATGTTTGTTATACTTATGTCTCAGTTTTGAAAGACAGGTGTCTGCTAAGGAAGGCAGAAGCCCCCCCGTGAAGTGGCAGATATAACCCCTTTTCCCTCTAAGTTATTATATTTTGAAATCAAGGGCCTTTAGGCAAAGATGTGGGAAATAGGAATAACAGTTCTTTACTATATATATATATATATGTATATAACCAGTCAAACAAAACAACAATAACTCTGGCAGTAACAGCAAACACAAACCCAGTCCCAGCCTTCTCGGCTGTCAGGCTATTTCCCCTCGGGTGCAGTTCCGCTCGCAGCCGGCAGGGGCGCTGGCGGCTCCCAGTGAGCAGGGCAGGTGCGATGGTTCCCCCGCGGCTGCAGGGGGCGCTCCGGAGCGAGCTCGGGGAGCACGCGGCACCGGTGCCCTGGGATCCCGGGAAAAGGATGGAACAAAGGCTTCACAAACCCCTGGGCAGCCGATCCCGGACTCTCAGGAACAGCAGGCTGGAACGGCAGGCTGGAACGGCAGGCTAGAGCGGCAGGCTGGAGTGGCAGGGACAAACGCAAATCCCAGGTGGCAGGCGAGATGTATCCAGATGGGAGAACCCCACGGAGGCCCAGGCAGGCAGGGCGAGCAGGGCTACAGCGTAGCAAAAAAACTCCAAGCAGCAGCGGAGCAGGGCAGCCACAGCTCGGCCTCCAGCAGGGCAGGGAAAGCGGCTTTTGGGGGTCCCGGCGTTGTTTCCAGCAGAAAGAAAGAACGGCCAAAAGAAAGAAGCAGCAGCTCCTTTCTCTGCAGCTTCTCTCTCCGGACGCTCAGAGCGAACTGCCCCCACACCCAGGTGTAGACAAAGGAGTAGCCAGGCCCGCCCCACTCCCCTTTTTCTCTTTCTTAAGTACAGCTATTTGTCCCCTAGCAACATGCATATGGGAGAAAATTCCTTTAACAGGAAAAAACTAAGACTAAACTAAAACCCCAACAACTTATTTTTTCAGCTATCTTATTAAAAGCTATTAATAAGAAAAAAAATTTGAACTGTACTCTGCTTCATGAGAAATAATTTCTTAAAACTAAGTACAAAAGTGTTCAATAGTTTTTTCTCTTCTACTCTACAACAATTTCTAAATAATCTTGGAGGGAGGTGGTGGTGATATTTCTTTATGTGACCTCTCTACTCCCTTAGGAATAGAAGCCACTTGTGCCAGCTCTTGTGGCCCACTTGAATTTAGTCCAGTCACAGAGATTTATCACGCAATTATACAATGGTTTGGATTGGAACTGACCATAAAGAACGTCTTGTTCCAACCCCCTGCTATAGGCAACAACACCATACAGTGGACCAGGTTTCTCACACCCCCATCTGGCCTGGCCTGGAACACTTCCCAGGATGGGGCATCAACAACCTCTCCAGGCAACCTATTCCAGCGCCTCACCACCCTCACAGCACAGAATTTCTTCCCAAAATTCAATTTAATCTACCCTCTTTCAGCTTAAGGCCATTTTTCTTTGGCCTGTCACTGCTTGATGATGCAACAAATCCCTCTCCACCTCTCCTGTAGGCCCCTTTCCCATACTGGAAAGCTGCTGTGAGGTCTCCCTGGAACCTTTTCTTCTCCAGGCTGAACAACACCAGTTCTCTCATCCTGCCTTAATAGGAGAGGTGCTATAGGCCTTGGATCATTTTAGTGGCTCTCCTCCAGACTTGCTGGGAACTCCAGATGCAGTACTCCAAGTGGGGTCTCACAAGAGCAGAGTAGAGCAGTAGAATCCTCTCACTAGATTTGCTACACTTATTTTGATGCAACTCAGGACACAAGGGACTTTCTTGGCTCCAAGTGCACCTTGTCAAGATGTGTCGAGTTTCTTGTCCACCAACACCCCCAAGCCTTTCTTCCCAGGGCTGCACTTGATTCATTCTCCCCCAGTCCGTATCTGTGCTTGGAATTGCTCCAACCCAGATACAGGACTTGGCCTGGTTGAACTTCACAAGGTCCTCACAGGCTCTCCTCTCAAGCCTGTCAAAGTTGCTCTGGATGGCATCCCTTCCCTCAGTGTGTCAACTGCACCACACAGCCCTTCTCTCTTTCTTCTTAATTCCCTCTTCTTGGATTTTTTGAGTAATTTAAAATCAAATGGGCTTAGAGTTTGCTAAGTTGAATGGGCTAAGTTAATGCTTTGAGAAGGAAGTGTTTTATGTTGATTGAATGTTGCACTAAACTTTTTGCCAAAGTTCTCAGATGGTCTAGGATTGCCAGTAAAGTATATTTTGTTGTTTTAACCTCTTGAGAATATCTTGTTGGCATTTCTCCTGTGAGTCTAATTCAGAGTACATGAACAACTGGAAGTCGTTTTAAAAGTCTCATCAAGCAAGTTTTTTGGGACCTTACAATGCATAAGCTCTCAGTCAGCTCCTCAGCCATCCCGAAATGCAGTTTCATGCACTCCAGATGGTCATTAACATAGAAGGCAACACTGCCTCCTCACCTTCCTTGTTGGTCCTTCCTAAGGAGCCTGTATGCTTCCACTCCAACACTCCAGCCATAAAAGCCATCACACCACATCTCTGTGATGCCAGTGAGATTAAGATCATACCCCTGAAGGCATCCACACATCTCTAACTCCTCTTGTTTATTCCCTGTGTGGTCTGGGTTTGCATAGAGACTTTTAAGTTGGGCCCCCAATGAAATTGACTTACTGCTCGAATGGCTGAAATTCCTTTGTGTCCCCCTTCATGGGCAGAAACTGATGCACAGGCAGTTCCTTCTGAATATGAGAAAGAACATCTTTCTACTTCTTTTGCTTTTTTTTTTTTTAAAACCTTTGTGGGAAGAAAAAGAACAGGCTTTAATTCTTCTCTGATCTTTATATGAAATGTTCAGACATCACTGGAAACAATAAGGCATAAAGTAGGCACAGTAATTCAAACAGTAATCTATGGGCATATATATCATCCTGCAATGGTACATTAATCATTACCCTTAAAGACAGCACAAGAGTGATGAAGTTTTTCTGTGTATATTGCAACTCAGCTATATTCAAGTGCTTTTAATCGGTGCTATTACATCAAAAGGTAATAACAGTATTTTAATATAGAAATCTTTTATATACCCTTTGCAATATGATTGGAAGAGAATCATAAGCAAAGGAGAGGTGCCTTGAATTCAGCATGCATGTGCATACACAAACACTGACATGCACACAAAAGGGTTATCTACAGAATATAAAATTAACATTGCCTCTGAAGGAGAAATTCAATCAGGTCCCTGAAGATAGAGAGGGCAGGAGAGAAGGATATGTATTTAGGCCAGGTGCAATCCTGGAATTTATAGCATCTTGTGTCACTAGCCTGCAGCTGGTTCAATAGATTTCAGTTAGAAAAGGTCAGCGAAAGAGGTGAGAATTTAACTGTAGTTAGAGACAGAGAGATGTAAAATATATATATATAGCAGATGGGCTGATAAAACACCTTTCATGTTCAGAGACAAACAAGATAATTTAAAGATTAGACTATTGTATTTATGTAAACAAAAAATGAAGCATATCAGCCATTCCATGTTCATGGAAATTTTTATACTGCTTTGAAACCAGGATTCATCTTAAGAAAAAAAAGTACTGGTCCTGTCAGATTTTCCCAAAATTCCTTCAAGGAGTTTAGTGCCAAAAAGAGAACCTGTATTAATGTTTCCACAGAAGGACACCATTTCTAAATGGACATTTGATACTATTTTTAAAGTGTCTTATTAGTTGTGGTCATGAACCAGTTGAAATCTACAAGATACACCAACACACAGTATTCTAGTTCAAAGAAAAACAAAAATAATATCACTAATGATTATGATGAAGGAATCAGAGATGTTGACTGAAGTCTGTTTTTTTTAGTGCAACCCTTTCAATTCAGAGGCAGAGGTGTTTCTCAATTTACACAGCACAGTACAGACACCTTTTGCTGAGGTTTGCTCATTAAACCAACTGATAATCTCTTGACAGACCCTGCAGGGAAATCTCCTTCTAAATTTGGCCCTGATGAAAAAGCAGGCGTAAGTTACACTGGGGCCAGATGTAGGCTGGGTGGCAGGAACTGGATAGCTGCCAGAGGAAGTGCATTCCAATAAAACAGTCCTAAGTTGGGTGTACAAAGACAGTGAATAGGTCACAGGTCTCATAAACTTCCCATTAAACCCATACCTGAGTGACAAGTGCACCTGTCAACATGTGCGTGTGGAAGATGTTATAGTTATCAGGCACCTCACATCTTTTTTGATCTCAAACTTGGTGTTATAGTCCCCAAAGGAAAAATATAGTTTCAAGTATGGCCAGAAAGCAGCATGCTCTGCTAAATGTTTATATTTCACTTTCCACAGGTATTAGACTTCTTGGAAACTGGCCTATTATTTTTGCCTAACATATATCAAGTTCATGGAAATTATACCACTACACCAAACGTCCTTCTCTTCTAACATCTTGAGACCTTATCAAGCCCTACAATTACCTGAAAGAAAGCTGCAAAGAGGCAGGAGTTAGACTCTTCTCCCAGGTAACAAATGATAGAAGAGGAAAGAGACTCAAGTTTCATCAGGAGAGGCTTAGGTTAGAAACTGGGAAAAAATTATCACTGAAAATGTGGTTCAACACTGGAACAAACTTCCCAGGAAAGAATTTGAGTCACCTCCCTGGAGGTATTTAAAAGATGTGTGGATTCAGCACTAAGGGATGTGGTTTAGTGGTGGACTGAGCAATGCTGCATTTACAGGTGGACTCAATGACTTAAATGTCTTCTCCAATGTAATGATTTTATGATTCTATTATTGTATTCCATCTAATTTTTGGCTCAGGCCAAAAATTGCTTGACAAAATAAAGGCTTCTTCACAAGCATTTACACCCAGAAATTAAAAAAAAAGGTCTTAAAAGTGTTCTACACAATACAATCTTATCCTAACCCTTAGATCCTCAGTTTATTTCTCTTATAAAAGCTTTTCAAATATCATAACTGTGCTACTCTGGAGTTTATATTTGATCTTTTCCCTCTTTTTAATTTTACTCCTCTTTTTGACTACTGAAATTATTGATTCTTTTACTACAAATTAATTTTTTTCTGTTGTTTTAATTGCAATGTAGTCAAGAGGATTGTCCATTTATAATAAAATTAGAAATACGGCTTACTAGAACACACCATGAAATTATATGCAGCGTTTATTATAGAGACAAGAACCATTGATCTTTAAAAATACCCTTTCAGACATACATCTCCACAGGGATTGGGAGTTAAAATTTATTACCTGCACATCAGCTCAAACCAACCATCTGACAAGGGGGTAAGTAACATGACCAATAGTATTTCATGGGTCAAGAAGTCCTTTCTGAAATCAAGCTTGTTCAATCCCTTTCACTTTCTCTGACAATGACAGTAAACAATGAGTATTAGTCAGTCTGAAAATAAACGTATTTTTCAATATCTAAAATTTCTTAAAGAGAAAGACATTGAGAAAGATTGAAGAAGCAAAAGGAAAGAAAGATTATTAGCAGTGGAAAGTAGACTTCAGGCAGGGGAAGCTAGCATTTCTGTCTTTAGTTTGGTCTATCCTTTGCTTCATCAGAGAACTCTTGAAGCTCCCATAAGGCATTTCTTAATGTGTTTATTTTTTGTGCATCTTAAAATGAAAATTGTCAGTGCTTTTCCCTCCTGACTAAACCAGAACAGTTTCTTCAGACTAAAACCCCTGACTTTTTAAAGGGTTAAAAGAGAATACAGAAAATTAATTCCTTCTATGCAGTCAGTGCAATCCCTGTTCCCCCACTCCGTGTTTCTCCAGCAAGAGATTCTTTGACCTTTTCCTTTGGCTAAGCCTGAGCTCGGGTGAACAGAACAGAACAGGAGGATGGTGGCTTTAATGCCATTCTGAAGGAAAGTTGCTCCACCAAACAAAAAATCTGGTGTGTAATCTTATCCGTAAGGCCTTGTCCCCCCTCACAGTCCCCTTTTCCAACCCCATGAACAGGCAGCTGCCCACACTGATGGCAACCATGGCCAAGCACCATGGGGAAAAGGCATTCTCTGAAGTATGGGGGACCTAGGTCTTTTGTATATCACAGATTTATGGTTCTCAGGAAAGACGCCCTGTTTTATTTATCAAGTGGTCAATAAATTCTGTACAAGCTGCAGCTCCTGAACAGATTTAAGATCATGGTGGGTTTACCCTGGCTGGACACCAAGTGCCCACCAAATCTGCTTTACCACAGCCCTCCTCAGCTGGTCAGAGGAGAGAAATTATGAAAAAGCGTGGGTCAAGATAAGGACAGGAAGGTCAGTCACCAGCTACCATCACAGAAAAAGCAGACTTGATTCAGAAAAAGACTTCTTTTTAAAACTACTCTTCAGAGCAAGAGCTCTTACAACCTAGAAGCACAACTATAAGCTTCCCTCAACCTAAATCCATCTTTCCTCAGATGAGACAGCCTCTCATACATACAGCTCACTAGATCACATGTACCTATTCTGGTGGCACAAAATGACAAAAAGTCTGAAAGTGTTTGCAATCTGGAGTCATTTAAAGGAGTCATTTGCATCAAAAATAATAACTGTGCAAAGCTTGTGGGGCTCCAGATTTTGTCACAAACACTGAATTCTTCCAAAACCCTGATCCTTCAAAAGGTAAAAAAACCTGAGCTACCACTGTCTTTGTCTTGATAAATGATTCACAACTTCCTGTTCAAACTGAAATTCATTTAAAGGGGGGAAACTGTAGCTTTCACTACTTTTGAAGTACAACATTTTAGGGTTAATTCAGGTAGATGGAGCTACAGAGGATGCTCACAGCCTCTAGTCAGACACAAAGAACTCAGCCAGGTATTGTCCCAGTGGAAAGGTCCCAGAGCCATACAGCCACTGGAGCTGGACAAAATACATCAGAGACTGCGTTTTTCTTCCCCTGGCATGGAACTGAATTTTGTGAACCAGAAATCTGTTCTAGATAAGTTCTATTTAAGAAAAAATATATGATGTTTTAGCAAAACAAACAAAGAAAACCACAAAACACACAATGAAAACCAGCCTTTTCAGAGGGAAGCAGAAGGAGCAAAAAAAACCAAGAAACAAAACCAAACATGCAAACAAACAAAACCCACCCAGCATGTCTGAAACCAGTAAAAAGTTTGCCAAAATATGCAATGATCTCACTTTCTTGACATTTCTCCTTCTTTGTAATTTACTGGATGATTTAGGTGGGTAATTTCTGAGTCATTTTCTGTGTTCAAGTTGTGTGAAGTTTTACTCATTATGATCTTCTCACTTGAATAATCACTCAAATATTCACTCTTGAGAGCACAAAGCAAATGCAAAAATGCATCAAAAACAAGATACCATAGTAAAATTCTGAAATTACACTAGAGTATATTGCTATAGTTGACATTGTAAGACAGACAAAACTCAAGGTTTATTTGCAGACCTTAGTGACACAAGTAATCCCTCAATATAGCCTTATTTTTTCATGTATAGCAAGGGTGTCATTCCCAGTTGGTAACATAGGTATTCCATCTCTCTAGTAATTTCTCTATTCTTTATATTTTTGTGAAGTATATTCAAAATTTTCTCCTAGTTTTCCTCACTTGTTACAGGGGAATTTCAGTAAGTCCTCTTCCACTCACATATGCCTAACTAAACTAGACTAAATATATTTGCTAAAATTTTGGATATTGGATCTGTTTCACTCAAGCCATGATGGTAACCCAAATTTTGGCAATAGCTATCACACTTGCAAGAGCAACAAATTCCTTTGTTGTCCTATGAACAAATTATTTTGATGTGTTATCCCTGTGAGAATAGCGCAAGAACACAGAACAGCTCAAGAGCACAAAGCAGAAAAGTGGAAAAGCACCAACCAGACCGGAGTCATGTCATTTATCTCCCCTTTTGACTTCCACATATGTTTTCATATAAAAGAAAGAGAATTAGATAGAGTATTACTATGATGTTCTATCTGGAGTTGTTCCATCAGCAATCTGCATAAACTGCCCCTGTCCCTGTTCTTCTGCTTCATAATTTATAATCTCACTGTAAAAGCCTGAATGGAAGAATAGTGTTGTAATCAATCACCTGCCACAATGACATCCTTTCTCCTTTACTTTTATTATTTTTTATCTCTTCTAAATCACTGGCAGACAAGACTGTAAGATATAGAAACGTGTGAGTTTTAGACAAAATTATTTACACAGGAACATAAAAAGTGTATTAGCAATGCTCTTGTCTCTTGAACATTTAGTCATGCCCCCAGGCTGAAATTCTTTACAAAGTTTGTCCAGTACAATTCTACAATAGCAAAGAGGTCCTCAGGAAATAAACATTTAAACTCTACAACATCCTTTCAAGCACATAAGCTCCTTTTCAGCACAGTCTTCTACTTCATGCCATCATCCCAAATACAGGTAGATGAGAGAGAACCTGAGCCCATATTCTTTAAATGCTTACTCACCATTTTGCTCTTAGCAGTTCTTACTTAACTTTACTGAATAAAATATTACTGAATAAAAATATTCTCCCACTGTCTCTCTGACAGTTTATTCAAATTCATCTTTTTGCCCTATTCAGAAGAAAAGGAGAGTAGTGATGCATTGGGGTTAGATCAAGAGTCAGACAGTCAATTACAAAAGAGTCAAAAATTTTTTTCTCCCTAAAATGAGAAAAAATCATATAGTGCTGAAAGTATCCCTACTCAAAACACTATGTTTAAAAATAAATTTTAAAAAATAATGGAAATAAGGACTCAATTAACCCAAAACCTCTCAAAAATCCTAAGGAGGTGGGTTTAGAAAGCACAAAATTATCTAAAATAACAAAAAACTATTTTAGTATAACTTACTCCTGACTAAAGGATACCCAAGCATGGAAATTTTATTCTGTTTTAACTTCAGTGTGCCCAAAAAAACATGGCTCCTCCCTGAGTTGACCACAATTAAAGATAATGTCAGAACCAAAATTTGTTTCAGCTTTTTTGTTTTGTTTTTTGAACATAACTACTACTGCTATAAAGTCATGTATCAGAAATTCACCGTTCAAATAGGATAGAATTTTTCCTGTTTTTCCTGAAATATTTCTTAAAAAAACCCAATAAAAATTACAACAACTATTCAATGTAGCAAACACATAGCTTAGAAAAATTCTAGAATAAGGTTTTTTTATATTGCTGACTTGAAAATCTCTGCTCATTTTTTTAAGCTACTTTTCATGTTTATTTCATACTCAGGATATGATGCATAAATGAAGAATATGTTCATTTGGTAGAAATGGAAGCTTTTGACTGATTGAAACGAATGAACCACCACTACAAAACAAATGCCTAGCAGTTTCAGTGGTGTGAAATTTCTACACGCAATCACTCTGGTCTGATCCAGAAGACTGCTTTCCAAAGCTTGTGTTTTGCACAGCAGACATATGGCACAGTGTTATGGCATAGCACATCATGCCAGCTTGGATTAGTATTTCTTCTGTGACTTTGACCAGCAGCTGAAGACAAGGTATGAAGCTTATAGTAGGACAAACAGAACAGGGATGCCCTGCTAGTATAGCCTCCCTGCTGGGGAGGATGAAAGTTTGGTAAGAAAGTTTCACAGGTATGTAGGCTTGGCAGAAAGATCTGTGAATGTAGAAGCTGGGGATGAGGTAGAAATGGAAGCAAGTTTTGGTATAGAATAAAAGATGTTTTGCTGAAACAGTGATCACTGAGTAACTGAGAAGGCAAAGGCTGGAGATGAGTTGGAAGGAGATTTCTAGGAGTAGGACAAAGGTATGTGACTACAAAGAAAGACATGTTTTTCACCAAGTAAATAAGTCTCAAGAAGAGCATAAGTAAATAGAAAACATGGCTTTACCAAAAAGAGAGATATGGCAGGCAAACAAGAAATGTTGATGTAGCAAGAAGAAGAAAGGTCTGAGAATTTTCCACTGTAAGCTTAAATTGTAACTTACTTACTCTTGTGATTGGAGAATAATGACTGTAATATGGTAATAGTAGTAGCTATGACAGGCTATAGGCAAATGTAAAGGTATTGTGTATGGTGCTTATTGGTTGTTATGTGTTAAGATACTCTGCAAAGAAAAGTATCTAATGCTTTGTAACTTGAACAGAAAGCGGCTTCAGGGATGCCTACAGCTGGAGCTGGCAGCTGTAGGGCTGGCTCTGGATACCCACTCCCTGAAATGCTGTAACTTTGCCTATGCAATAAACAGCTTTCAAGAGAGCCGCCTGAAGTCCAGACATCCTTCGTGAAACTTTCTCCTATACCTCCCAGCACTACTGATCTATGGTTAGGGAGAGGACTGGAAGAGGATCAGAGCTCATCAAGACAAATTTTCCCAGAACACATTAATTTTCTATAGCTTGATGTGAGAAAAGAGATTTCCATAACAAGGGTTAGATACATGGATAAACACCATGTGTTTTGAATCACTGATCTTCATTTCACACACAAAGCAGCAAAAAAACCTCAAAGGACACTGGTTCTGCTTATTTTAGTAATGGTCTCTGAAGGTCATGCAAAATTTTTCTAAGATAACTTGCAGCCACAATCACTGACTCCCTCTAGAAATATTTTTTTTTTACTTTTTTGTAAATCTTACTAAATAGTAAGCCAGAATTAAGCTGATAAGTTGCCAGATCCAGCCCAACTCTGTAAAGATTTTAGAGAAGCAACCTCAAGATTGGAAGGAATAAGATTTATTAAGTTTAATTATCCACAGCACAGAGTTTCATTACTAACAGCACTTCTAAATGCAGCATAGGAAAAGGAGATGGTCTTCAGTCCTTAAAGCCTGTAGGAAATAATGGAATGGAAATAGTAGCTGGGGGGAACACATTCTGAACAGTGGAAAAATTCTCTGCTCACACCGAAGGTGATGATTGATGCTTGTGTTGCATTGGCCAGCTCCTTTAGCTGCATCTGATTCGGAGCATGCCTCTTCTTACAAAGCAGGTTTTGTTGTACAACCTGGCTGCTTCTAAATTTGAGGGAAACAATTATATCTGTATCTATGCTGCTGCTCCAGGCAGAACACACTCCATTTTGTCCTTCACTATAGTAAATTCAGAATTTTCATATAGTTTAGTGTAAACTGAGAACATTTTAAACCATGATAATCACAGGCGAAGACCAGAACAGATCACGTAAATTTAGCATAAATGTCACTTTATGTGTCTCTTCTCTCTTTTTAATCAAGGCTAAAGCAGAAAATAGGCACTGTTTGGTTTAAGAAAGGCTTTGGAGGTCCATGCTCCTTATCTTGAAAGTAGGATCACAAAGATGGATGCCTGTTAAATTTCACAGAATACAATGGAATCAGGGATGTGGAAGTGTTTGGAATGACAAGCATATCAAGCATTTCCTAGAAGCATGGTGCTGGCATCAGAGACTGATAAGCTCCTATTCATAATGTATTCCATCAGAACTTGAAGGAAAGTGTGTTTTCCAATATAATACCGCAGAGGAATACAACTGTGGAAATTTGCCTCTAGAGACAGCTCAAAATATACTGAAGTACTCTACCACTTTGGAAAACAGTCTGAGCAAAAGGCTGTAACACGCCAGCACTTCTTTCTGGAGGGATGGACGATTGTTCGACTTAGAAGAGGTAAGCCCTCACCTGGACATATTATTATTGTTTCGTTCCATTTGAATCCATCAGTTCTATTTAAAATACATATTTTTCCTTGTCTAAGGTCAGCAACATGTCAAAGAGCCCACAGGCCATGTCCAGTGCTCTCTGGCTGGAGCTGCAGGTCATTTTGGTCAGTCCCTGACAATGAGGTTGCAACAGGACAAGATACTGTGCAGTCCTCCCCTATTCCCCAAGGAGTGGTCTGAGTGAGCTGTTAATGCAGAGGGCAGGAACTGCTGTCATTGTCATTGGCAGGCTTACTATTCTTCAATTCTAGGAAAGGAAGACAGAAAATGAAAAAAAATGCTTGGCTCCATATTTTAATTGTTATGCTGAAAATGCCAAACGTAATGGTAACTTCTGGCATTTAGACATAAAGAGTTCACTGGGGAGTAGACTGGGAACCATTCCCTTCAGCCAAGCAATCACATAGCAGACAGAGTAATATGTTTGGCAACAGTGACACAGCAGGGACAGAATCATACAGGTGATCCAAACAGTGCAATCCCAGTCTCACAGCAATTGGCAGGGGTTTGATGTTAACTTTAATATAGTCCAGATTTCATCCAGGGGACGTTCGCTCCTGCCAAGTCAGTCGTACTCCCTGTGCATACAAACTATGATTTATTTCTGTTAATAGTCCAGTGAAAAGCTGTTGTCTTTGTATATATCAAACATCATTCAGAGAAAAAAGGATCTGTGCCACAAAGACAATGCTGGAAGGATACACCTGTTGTATTTGGAGGGAAATTATACCATCTCACATTTGAGATTTTAGCAAGCACTAATGCAAGAGCAGCAATGCACTAAGTACTGAGAGGAAGAAACTCAAAGATTAATAGAATGAAGATGATAATAGCCTCACATTTGAACAGTTTACTTTTCAAAGGCAACACAAGGACAAATTGCTTTGTGCAAAGAGAAAATTAGTTTCCAAATTGTGCGCTTTCTACAAAGAGTCAAATTAATTATTCAAAGCAGAGGCCCATGAATTCTCACAATTTAGTCATTCTGTTCTGACACACTCAGGCCCAGTGAACTGCTTCTTATCAACAGGAGTTTGGAAATGAGCTTAGACATATCAAATAAACTTTCTGGAGAATTTAGCAGTAAGCAGGTATGATATCCTAGCAGGGGTTTTATTAGGCATTTCTCTGCACAATAATATATTAGCAATCACTGTGACGTTTTTCTGCCCTGAGGGATTTTGGCCTTGCTCATTTTTACAATTTGCTGGGAAATAAATTAATTCATTACAAAGGTCTAATCCAACATATGACTCTGTTTATCCCGGTTTGTACAGTAGCAGTTGTCTCAGAATTAATGAGAAGTGACATAAACACCAGAGAAGAAAATGCAGTCTTCATCCTGAGTGAATAGCTGTGATCTCTCCTCATCCCGCAGACTGTGGGAATGCAGTCTTAACTGCTCTGATCCTCACATCACAGATGATATCATCATGACAGAGTGAAAATATTCTTGTTGTCGCCTTCTCAGCAAGGCCAAAACTCTGAAATACAGAAAACACAGATATTATTTTTTTTAAAATACAGCTTCCAACTTCAAATCCATCTCCAGAAAAAAAAAGGGCTCAACACTAATAATTTATGTGAATTTTCTTGCTCGTAGGTGAACTATCACAGGGTTAATCTTGTACTCTTTACAGGGAGACTTATGCTGCAGAACCTAAGTCTTATTTATAGATGATCTACAACATGGAAGTGGCCTCATGCATGGTTTGTTTTAACATTTCATAAAATGGAAATGAGAGAATCTGTAAACACATTCTGGTTTTGGAGAGTCCAGATAAAGGCAGAAGTATCCCTCTGTCTTGGGGTGACTATGATGCTGTATCCCCTATCACCTGCATATTGCCCAGACATAATCCTGTGCTCTTCTGTGCCTTTAAGTTGGGTCCGAGAGAAAGGGGGAAAAGCCGAGTGAGTTCTTCAACACAGTTTGTGTTCAAGGACACACACACTACCCTGCACTCTCACCTCTGCAGAGCTGAGGGAGAAGCTTCCTGCTTTTCCCCAGCTCTCAGGTCCTTTCTCAGGAGATGGAGAGTTAAAATCTTTTGCTTTTTAGCTAGCCTGGTAGCTGAGGTAAGAAAGTTTTCCTAGGACTGTGGCTTTTTCTTCTTCTCCTGGAACTGTTCAGCTTTGCTCCAGTCTGGAACACCATCACTGGGAGGCCCCACACCACGGCCCAGAGGGGCCCACGCTGCACCCCAACTCCTGAGAGAGCAGAGGCACACCTACAGAAGTGACTCTGAGTCTACCACGTCTTCTCCACAGCAAGAGGTTTTATTATCAATCATTATTCTTTTTTTTTTCCCTCTTGTGCCTGCGTGCACTCTGCTTGTTAAAGAAACAACTTTTCACTTTCCTCCAAGAAATTTCTTTCTGAACCTGGTGGGGGAGGGTCTGCTGAAACCTGCCTTTTATTAGAAGATATTAATCTCAGGATGTTTCCTCCTAATATGTCTCAAACTGAGACACCCTGAAACGGAAAAATAAATAAATAAATAAATAAATAAATAAATAAATAAATAAATAAATTTTAAGAGTTAAGAGGAGGAACAGAAGGTGAGAGAATAAAACAAAAACCAAGAAAGTTCTTATCTGAGCAATTACAGTTCAAAGTAAATTACCCTGACTTATTCATAGCACAGTCAGATTGTGATATTATAAACCACTTGATGGTAATCACAGGCCAACAGGATTAGTAGATGCTTGTAATGATTTTATTTTGCACTATATAATACTATGGCAAGTCTAGAACTTTTTTACTCTAAGTATAAAATCAAATCTTATTGCATTCTGCTGCATACTAAAAACGCAGAAGAAAACACAACACTATGGATGTTAAGAACTACTAATACAAATATTCTTTGTACTACAGTCTGCTTAAAAAAACAAAACAAAACCCCTGCACTAGGGAGTCTAAGCCTGTATAACTAACATGTTCAAAATCTCTAATAAAACTGAGTGGAATTTGGCCTGAATTAACAGAATCATAGAGTCCTAGGCTGGAGGGGACCTCAAGGGTCATCTGATCCAACCTTTTCAGGTAAAAGCAAGATCTCTACAAGATGGCCCAACACCCTATGCAGATGGATTGTAAAAATGTGCAATGTGGAATCCACTGCTTCCTTGGGGATGAGATTATTACAAAGATTTTTCTCACTGTGAAACATTTTCCACTTGTGTCCAGTTGGAACCTCCACAGGAGTAACTTGTACCTATTGTCCCATTCTGTCTTTTCCATGTGACTCCTTACACAAAGGGAGTTTCCATCTTCTTTTTAGCTGCTGGAACACAGTGATAAGATTTCCACCCAGCCTTCTTTTCTCAAGGCTGAACAAACCCCAATGGTTCAGCCTTTCCTCACTCAGCAGGCTTCCCAGCCCTTGCGGCATCTTTTTGGCCCTTCTCTGGATTCTCTCCAGCCTCCTTGTAAAAAAACAGTCAAGCACAGTATTCCAGAAGTGGCCTGACACGCACTCAGTAGGGTGGAATAGGGGCTCCTTTGTCTCTGCAGATGATGCACTTTTTGATGCAGTCCAGCACTGGGTCTCTTTTCCACAGCAAACCCTGTACACTCAGTGTGAGTTTGATGTCCACCAGGACCTCTGGGTCCCTTTCCACAGAGCTGTTCCCCTTCTGGGTAGATCCCGGCCTGGGCTGCCCTCCTGGATTATGATTTCCCTGGTGCAAGACCTTACACTTGTCTTTGCTGGACTTCATAAGGTTCTTGGCAGCCCACTCTTCCAGCCTATCCAGGCCTTCCTGCAGGGTGGCTTTCCCTTCCCAAGCAGCCATTTCCCTCAGTTTGGCACCACCACAGGCATCATCACGGTACACTTGACCCCACTGTCCAGATCACTTATGAAGGTAATTAACAGCTTTGGGCCCAACACTGATCCCTGGGGGACCCCACTTGTGAGAGGTGGCCAGCTTGGAAAGGAGCTGTTACCACCCCTGTCTGCAGGCAGCCCATGAGCCAGGGCCCCTGCAAAACACTTGTCCAGACCATCACACATCAGTTTCTCTGGGAGGAAGCTGTGAGAAACTGCATGGAAGGCCTTGGAAAAATCCAGATAGAAAATGCCCACCACTCACTCCACCAACTGAGCAGGATTGAAAGAGCAAAGTTGTAGTTTGGATACTTCAAGCAGGTAAGAAGATCTATGGATATAGAAATATTCACCTTTCTCCTAGAAGAAACTGAGATACTGATGTGATGACCAAACATCTGCTAAATGCCTTATGGGTACTATTACTGTCAACAGGTAAACTAAGAAAATAAGACTTAGAATTTTCAAGCCCCTTCATGAGTGCTAACTTGTCAGTACATTTTTAGGAAATATTTACTCTCTCCCTGGGTTTAAATTACAGCTTCAAGCAGTTCAAGAAATTGTTCGAGGAAGTTCAAAAGCAGTCATGACAAATCACCTTGTTAGAAACAGTACCTCAGAATAATAATTCTTGCACTGATTCAGGCAGAAGCCCTTCTATCTCCATACTTGGGATCCATGCCTTCAATGAGGTTCTGGAATAAGCCATTTGTGTTATTCACAAGTTCAAATTAGCCTCACTAGAAGTCTAATAAATTATGATGCCAGTATGAAGGTATACTTGCTGCTCTGTCTATGACACTTTTCATAAATATTTTCTCATGCAGAAGAATACACAAGATTTATGGAAAATTAGTAAGAAATGTGAATTACATTTGTGTTTTTCATATTTTCTTCTAACAGGGTTAAGGAGACATGAGAAAGACTGATTATGTTGCAGGAAAACATGCATAATTAATTCATTCCAACAGCACACAGGTAGTATTTGCACAATTGTTCTGTTTCTGCTGTAGTTAAAATAGTGATCTCAAATACACAGTTATCCTTTAGAAGGTAAAATCCATAAAAGGACACTTAAATTTATCTAAAGGTTGTAACAGTGGACCAAAACTGTAAAGAATACAGCTCATCTGATGGATAAAAGTCTTCACAGTACCACAGGACATCTGTGTGGGAGAACTGAGTAGACATCAGGGAACTTTTCCCACTAAAATAAACGGTTCTCTTTCGTTACAAACAACTAAAATCACAACATATAACAAATATACTGTAGTTCACTGTGTCATCAACATTTTTCAGTGTTCAGATAAGGGATAAAGATTAAATTATTTTTATTTTCAGTTGCAAATTTTTTGCCAAATATAAAATATTTAACCATGAAGGCAGTCATTATTCTCCTATTGTTGTGGTCTGATTAATTCTTATCATATTAAACAGAAATTCATTATATCTCTCCATATCACAAGTCCAGCTGAAGGAGTTAAGTGGCTGACAAAATATCTCTGAGAATGGTTATAAATTACTCACCCTAAAAGAATAATAAAACAGCTATGCAAAACTGACTAAATCCTCAATATATTTAGTATAATTTAGAAATATGCAGCAAATTAGTCAATAACCTTCATGTCAACCTGCTGTTCCCCAAAGTTTTGCACAGAAACTTACCTCTGAAATGCAAATGTTTGATTAGTTTTTAATGGTGATGGATTTTTTCACTAGATCTGTCTCCATTATTTTCTCCATTTTTTTAGAGCTAAAAAGTAATTGTCTATTCAAGAGCTTTCTTTGTCCTTCCTTCTGTTTTTTATTTCTCTCTTTAAAAGCACAAGATTCAGCAAAAATGTTCAGCACAATTTACCTGAGTATGGACGCACTACAGGGGCAGTCCTCAGTCATTTCCTCTTGGGACAGATGTTCCAAAATTTGATGGCTCAAGTATGAAGGAAGAAGCTGGTACTAAGCTGACTCTGTGGGGCATTGTTTAAATGTATGAACAAGAGAAAAGAAATGCATCTTGCTCTGGATTTCAGTAAATAGCTGATGGCAGGGAATGGGAAGCATTACACAGTAGGAATTTAGACATTTTATGACTCTGTGATGCACGTGCTGTTGCGGGAGGAAAAAACCAAACCAAACCAAACCAGTCCTCTTTTCATAACTTTGAACAGCACTGGTCTCTGCATTTGTTTCTTACGTTATTCTGAAAACTTCCTTCAAATTAAATGATAATACTTCACTGGTTTTCACTCCTCCTACATGTTTTCCTCCTTTAAGTATCTAATGACTGTGATACCTGTTAAAACTTCACAGAAATGCATTAATTTTTTTTTCTTCTTCCCTAGGACAGCAACTAATTGAAAATATTTGAAGAAATGTTATTTTTTTCTCCCATTAAATTTGGTCTAAATAGTAAAAATATTGCATCATTGCTGTTGAACTTTTCTCTAACATGTAGTCGTTCATCATCACACAGATACAATGTCATGGCCTTGTGAAGGACCCGGCATAAGCAGGATTTGTCTGGAACATACTGACTTTTGGGACAGGAAAGGTGTGACTGGAAGAGAGAGTCCCACAGAGGTGGGGCAGCACTGTTCTCAGCCAACTTCCTTTTCTACTTTGAGACTCATGCTCAGTGCACCTGCATCAGCTCCCCCCACCCCAATTCACTTCCTGAAGGGCTCAGAAGGACTGGCTGCGCATGCACAAACAATATGGCACAAAAAGTCCAGTTACATAAGAGGTGTGCACTGGCTTATCTATGAAAGGAAGTGAATCTGTCCCCCTTGCTCTCATTTTCCTCCCTCTCTCTTTGTCTTGTTCTCGTTGTAGTCCCCAGATCTGGGACCATCCATGCATCAGTACCAACACAGGACCTAAGGACTAGTGATCTTTTTTCTTCTCTTTCTCTTTTTATGCCTTTCTTTCCCTCCTCTCTTGCTTTATCTTCACGAAGCAAGGCTATCATATTCTACTCTTTACTCTGTAGTGAAGTTTCTTGTGACGTTTTAGGGCTTTTTGGTGATATGAAGAATTCAACATCAGGTTGTGATATTGGGCCTAACCTTTATCTTTGTATACATGCATAGGCACTAAAGAAATGTTCTTGGTAATGTCCCAGGGAAAAAGAAAGTTAAGGGACAATAATGATATAAATTTTGCACTACTGAACAGGCACTACACTCATCTTCCACTGTTTCCCTCCACCAGACTAATATTTCTTCCCCGACATTAGCTGTAGGGGAAAGCTTACGTGGTGTTGGCTGCACATAGAGAGGTATTGTAAGAGGAGAGCATGAGTCATACAAAGGCAGTACAGATAAGCAGGCAAGGTATCCCTGGTTAGAGCTGAGGTCTCAGGGATTGGACTTGAGTTGTAAAGCCCCCTTTATGGCGCGAATGTATGAAAATTTATAGCTAAACTCCCTGAAGTTCAACAGGGACAGGCTATGGATTTTGTAAAGGAAAATAAACTTTGCTTTGATGTTTAAACCTGAACCTTAACAGCAGAGCTGCAACCAGATCCCTCAGTTGCAAGGAACAAATTCCAGTTACCAGATGGACACAAGCCTCAGAGACCATGGGCAATTTGTATATTCCCTGTTCACACCCATATTTGGTGACTATGCCTGCCTTTTCATGACCCGGCAACATGCTGAAGTTTTGGAAGGGCCGCATGCTGGATTTGGCTTTTTATGATAACTTCTGCTGATAAGCATCTTGCTTCTCTTCTTTGATTCCTTCCAAAGGCAATGAAGAGGTTCAAAGCCTTACACTGTTGAACTTTAACTAGCAAACTAGTTTGCCTACCTTTTAAATTTTCATTACGTATCCATGAACTGATGAACTCTGATGGGTCATAACCTGCTCACCATTGCAACAGTATCATCATCTGTTGACATTGGTGCCAGAAGCCAAACAGGGTGGGATGCGTTTGGACAGCAAAGCATCCTCTTCAGAAATGTAAGCTCATTACAGAGATAAAGGTATTAAGCAAAGAATTTGAACTGATTCAAAAATTGTTTCTTTCTGAACTGGGTCCTGGTGTCTATTTCTCCAGGCAGTATCTACTGGCTATAATTTTATATGTTAGTTTTAAAAAGGTAAGTTGCAACAGATCAACAACACAAAAATTATATTTATTATGCTATGCTTAGAATCACTAACAATTTGTTAAACAGATGTTGCAACTGTATGGAGTAAAAACTGAAGAAACTCTGTATCAGAATACTAGCAATTCATTTGCAACTTCAGTTGTTCTCACCTGTTTTTATATTAAAGAAACTAAATAGCATTTTGAAGGTCATTTTTTAATATTTCAATGCAGCCAGGCTGATGAGGAAGGACAAACACTTGAAAATGAAGTTATACAAGGTGCTTGAAGATAGAAATTGTTTCCTTAAAGTGTTTAATCATGCTTTTCAAAACCACTTCCTCTGGTGACCTAATCACATAAATCATAGTAAAAGGTTAAAGACAAAGTTCAATTGCACCAAATTATATGTGATAGTTTCCCTGACACGGATTACTTTCCATTAAAGAGTGAAGTCATTCCACTAAATAATCATGCTCTTTGCACGGCCTCTGGAATGAAAGCTGATACTTTGTCACACACTTGTATGGATGGACTTCTTGGCTGCTTAAAACTCTGCTACATGGGAAAATAACAACAAATAATATAGCCACTGTGTTCTGGAAAGTAATCACTTAAGTCATTACTTACTCCATGCAACGAAGATGTTACACGTGACTTACAATTTCTGCAGAAATTCCTCAGAACTTTGCTTGATTTACAACAGGGGAAACCAAAGCACAGAATTACAATGGAGAACATGGAGCTGAGAGATGTCCCACTCTCAGACTTATGCACTGCACCATCTTCCTCCTTCCATGCCACAGCAGAGGTGTTTCTACTGCAAACTACTTACTCATATGTATTTATTTTGGGTCACATCCTTGTGTTTAGTGGGTTACAGTTTGGAGAGCTAAAGGCACCTTGCTTCCAGGGAACTGGTAAAAGGCAGTCACCACATTGTGCTGGCTGTAGAGGATACTCCTCAAGTGTCAGTCCGACTGCCCTTTCTGAAAGCCAAAAAATTTCCCATCTTGCGAATAATCAAAGAGAAAAGGAAAGGAAAAGGAAAAGGAAAAGGAAAAGGAAAAGGAAAAGGAAAAGGAAAAGGAAAAGGAAAAAGAAAAAGAAAAAGAAAAAGAAAAAGGAAAGAAAATGATGTTAATTTAAAAGCAGATAAAGAAATAAGAAGCAAGGGGAAGCAGTAAGCCAGAGCTGGCAAAGGTGTTACACTCTCCTTACATTTAACAGCAGCAACCACATGAACCTAAAAAGCTTTCATTGCATACATCTTAAAAGATATTGAATACTAGTCAAAGGATTTGGCAGCTGCAAACTAGATGCAGGCCCACAAAAAGTGGCAGAAACTGTGTGGTTATGACAGAAATACAGATCCTCCATAAGATTCTCACCCAGAATTACTTTACAATTTATTATTCAAAATACAATCTTTAGATTTAAAGGTCAGCATTCAGTCAAAGGAAACTGGATGGGGTTCTTATCTCTGATGAATGCTCTAATTTTATGTTCTCCTCTCATGAAGTAAACAACATTTTATCAGTTCAGATAATGGTGTACATTCTAAACAAAAAGATAGCCTTCAAATGTATGTTTTAAGGAAGTCCATCTATCTTAATATATACTTCAAATAAACAAGGCCATTTTAAGATATTGATGAAGCATTTGAAGCAATGTTTTTATAAGTTTTTATACAAACTTCCTTAAATTTCTACATCATCAATTACTATGTAAAAACATCCAAGATCAATCTTTCTAAAAAATCAGTACCAGATATCTGCAGCATCCAGGAGAAAAACTGATGCGTACAACCACAATAATTTCAGGCCCAATTGATGACAATTTTTTTTTTCCATCCAAACAACACGGAGGGGCTTCAGTACCTGTGAAAATAAGCCAACACACTGAGAGACAACCAGTTCTCTGCTGGTAGCCTGCTAATTATCAAGTAGTTTCAGTAGAGTACTGTAATTTTGAACAGTTAATTAGGAACTTTATAATGGACCAGGTTCTCCTCACAGGTGGGAAGAAATCTGGCATAATGAAAGGAAGTTGCTATTTCAGGAGGGGAGGGGGAAAAAAAGAAAGGGAAAGGGAAAAAATTAAAAACTGCAGGCCCAGAGTAGGTAGAAAGAGATTTGAACAACATCTGCAAGTTAGTGTCTTAACATGTAACTGGCAGTTTGGAGTGCTGAAAAGCAGACACTTTGGTGTCCATGTATTTGAAAGATTATTAAGTCTTAGGTTTAGACTAGTGCAAGTGCAGGGAGCAGGAGGCAGCAGAGAGGTAAAAATGCCTGGGACATATTTTGTTGATTAACTTGGATCATTTTTTAAAGTTGAATCCCTCTCATTCTGTCATCAGAATTAATAGATTGAGCAGTCCTTTACTCTAGTAAAAGTCAGGATTTAATTCACCTTTGATGCACACTATCTGTGACAAAGAAGTGACAATATCAGCATGCCTCTAGGTAAGGTGGCAATTAAGTCTTTCTCTTCTCTGTTCAACATTTTCCAGTATAACTACAAGAAGGAAATTTAATGAATTACAAGCCTTGTTTTTCTCTAATGCAGATGTGCTCTTCAAGAACTTGTTCTTCAAGTTCTCTCTGCTTCTTTTCTCCTTCTTTCTGCTTGGCATTTTCAATATCCTTCTCAAATATTTTTTACTGAATTTATGTATATTTTTTAAAGTAAGAAACAGTCAACACCCTCTGGAAGCAGCTCTGCTGTTGTGTCTAGCTGGGGAGATAACTCTGCATTCAGTGTTAGCTGCCTACAGGCAGACTCGAATTCTAACATACCCCTTAGTACTGCCAGAGGTCCACATAGTTTTCCAAGTGGGATTACAATTAAAGCAAGCCCCTTTGGCATAACTTCTTAAAAGCTTGTTTTGGCCATAGAGGTATTACTTCAAGAGTCAAGAGATGAACTGTAGTGTAAGAGAGCATGTTGGAACTGGTGCTAGCACCACCACAAAGATTATTTCCACCGATGGGTTTCCCTCAGTGTTGCAGTGACCACTACTGTCCACTGCCCAAGCTAGCTCCAGCCGTGCACGGCAGGAGTGGGGAGCAGCCGGAGGCAGGGAGCGGAGCATAGGCTCCAGACACTGTAGCAGCCAGCAGCCCTCAACGAAGGGAAACATAAAAAGTAGCGAGGAGGCTTGCCACAGAAGGTAATCCAACTGCATTAGAGGATATCCACAGAGGACAAGCCCAGAGCAGCTTCGGGCAACACCTTATAAGGGGAGTCATTACAATAGGGATGGCTTAACAGGGGACCAATAGGGATCTTCAGGGGAGGGATATGGCCAGGGATAGACATTCACATAGGCCAATAGCCTTGAGGAGTGGAGGGAAAGGGATCACATGCCCCAATGGGGCGTAGAGGTTTAGGGGATTTCCAGAGGGGAGGTATCAGAAGGGGCAGGATCTCAGGGGATTGACAAGGACCACATAAGGATAAACAGGGAGGGCTTAGGTGATGGACACTGAACTTTCGGGAATAATGGGAGGGGTTTGGGTGATTGATGGGGAACCGACTAGAACAAGGGGAGGAGAACAACCATGTAGGGAACACCGGGGGAGCGGCTTGGATCTGGGACAAACCAACTGGGAATGGAGGTAGGGAAGGTAGGGATGAACCATTGGGGTACAGAGAATATACAAAGAACATATAAAAACACAATAAAAACATCGCATCACCACACCTCAGCATCTTCCACACTACACACATAAGCCATGTTTCCTTGGTGGTTGTGCGAAAGCACACTTGGCATGACCTTGGCCTCCTTGAAAAACGGAAATTTGTGATTCAAGCAGATGGCTGCAAGGACACCCAAGAAGTCATGAGTAAGTATTTACACCATAAGAATTCTTAATGTAAAATTTGCATACAGTGATATTTCAGCAGCTGAACATCCTAATCTTTTTTATCCCTGAGTAAAAGCCCCACTCCCCCCCACCCCCAACTATTTAATCTGGGATGCAGCCTTAAAACCATAAAAGTACCTTTTTCTTGCTTATTAGTGGGAAAACTTATCCAAATTCAATCAGGAGTAGCAAGTTGAACTCAGGGTCTTTCCCCAACATTCCTGTACATATTAACCAAATGAAAATATTCTACCTTCTTTTCAGGTTAGCTGAGCAGGCTCCAGAACACCTAACTAGATTTTCTGTCTCAGAATAGAGAAAAAAATGGTCAAGGTTTGTTTAGAGAACACTCTTGGCTGATTGTTGTTAAAATTAAACTTAGAGCCAACATCAATTAAGACATAACAAAGGAGTTTTCCAGTCCTGCTAGACAAGAATCTTGGATCTCCCAAATTAGCCAGCAGCAAGTCTCTACAAAAAAGTACCATGGCCACACTGAATCCTAGCGCTACTAAAACAATATGAAACTGTCAACATTTCAGTGAGACCTGAATTTCCCAGCTGAGTTCAGGTATTTCAAGATTATATTTGATTCTGGAATTTCCCATATTCACAGCCATTCAGGTGCAGCTAAGCAGAGTACACATGACTTTTAAGAGAGTGACCTTTTCCTCCCTGGTTAATGAGACAGGTTTTTTCAGTGCTAGCCTTGAACAGAAGGTCACTCTGATCAGGTTGACAACTGGTACTGTAAAACAAGTAATAACACAGAAAGCTGTAAATATTGCATTTGATCCAGCTACAGCTGCCTTCACATAAGGGTTACAACCTTGATTTTTCCACCCACTTGCAGCAAAAATGTTGAAAGTATCAGTGCATGGTGAGCAGCCAGGCTTCCCCACAAACATTGAATATCTAATATATTTACACAACCCTTGCAGACAAGCCTGCAATTACATTTTTCACTGACATTTTCACTCATTATGCTCTAATATTGTTAGGTTATGAAAATATCATGTTTAAGGTAATGAAGAGAACGCTGCCGAGGACACCATGTCGGGATAATGAACTAACATGGTTTTCAAACTGGTGTTTGCTCCCATTACAGTAACTACAGAGAGAGTACAAGACGGAAACTTCCAGGCCCTCTTAGCAAGCACACATTCACCTTCAGGTTTGAAACTGACTTTAGACAAGCCAGTGGGGCAGGCATCAATCTTCCACACCATGTGCATTCCAGTGATTATCAGTGAGAATCTTTTCACTGCATTCAGATCCCTCTTTTTCAACCAAAAGCTTTTAGGTGTCTGGAACATTAGAGGAGACAATTGGAAAATTTGGCTTACCATCATCTTTTATAAATAGCCTTAAGTTCCTCTACCCCTAATTCAAAGTGGATCAAGGAGATAGAGACGAGAACAATGTGCATTCTGCCCACTTCTCTTAAAACAATTATAAGGTCAAGAAGAGACAAAATAAATTAACAAATTTCAGAAAAGGTGATTCAGAAGGACATTAATGGTAGGTAGCAAGCTACCGAAACTCTGTACTATTTTATGCTGCCTCCTCTACTTTTGTAGTTGTTTCCTATTTAAATTTTCTGTAGGTGTGGCTCAGGCAGTAGCTTAAATATATGGGAAGTCAAAATTTCTTGCCCTGACACAAGAACAGTTTTGACTGCAATTCTCTCTATATACATGTGAGTAAATTACTCAGAATATTTAGAAATTTAGAAGTACTTCACAGCTTCACGAGAACTGCATGGAGAGCTCAAAGATTCAAAATTCACATGCGCTCATGCTACACTCTTGGGCACTCAAATGTGCATCCTTGATCTGCACACCTCTACTCCCATATCATCAGGTCCTTCATTCTAATCTTCCAATGCACATTGAATTTCAGCCATTTCAGTGGCATCATGCCCATGTGGAGCAGGAGGCATTGCTTTAAATTGGTCATGTTCCATTTAAAAAGACAGGAAAGCTCTCTGCTCACCTCTCTGTCAAGTTCTTATTTATCAGTTTTTCCTGAAGAGGTAATTCTCCAAACTTCAACAGCATTGGCAGCAGAATATTATTTTTGAGTCTTGGTTCATTTCTATGTTGCCACTGTGGTGTGGAGGATGAACCCTTTCAGGTTTCTCTACATTAGGCAGAGTGCCCAGAAGTGGTCACTCTGTGAGCTCTTCTGCACCTTTGACATTCTCTCCTAGCTTACACATTATGACATATCCCATAAAGGCCCAGGGTTCTCTGGGTTCATCTGAGCAGACTGGAGTCTCAAAGAGATTCACACATGTGCACTGATACCAATCAGTCATATATGCGCACATTTAGTAGGTCCAGTGGTGGGAGCCTATTGCTTTCAAATCATTTAGCTGGACTGGTCTTGACACTGTGGGTAAAAAACTGTGAAGCACTCAGAATCTAAAAACACAAGAGGTACCAAAAGTAGTTTACAAAATCTGGCACAACAGGAAAAAAGACTTACTGGGAGGACTGCTTGTGGGAATAGCTTCTTGAGAGTATAACACTTTCAAGTCCTGCCAAACCCACTTTTATAATCCAGTGTGAATTTTTGTACTACATTCTTTCTTCTGCTGTATTATTTTTGCTTGGCTTGCCAGCCCTTCATCAAAGATTTTTCACTTTTTATTCTGAGTCATCATAACACCTATCACAATGAGTAGATGTTCACTAAGCTGGCAAGACATTATTTGTTCTAACACTATGTGACGATTTGTTGTTAGGTTTAATAGATTCTGAGCCTCAAAACAAAGTGCATCCCTATGTGTTACTCCAGTTCTTTGCTGATTTATAGCAGCATAGAGTCAGCTTGCAAACACTGGGCCCATTTATACAGCCTCAGGAAATAAGGTTTAAGACAATGTTTTATACTTCTCCCAGTGCTGTCTGACTTGGCAGTTCAGCATGTTGTGTAAGATTTTTACTCCCGTATCTCTGTTGTGGTTACATCTGAAACATTTTTTTCCCCTGACACACGTCTGTCAGCTCTAATGCTCATGTTACAATACAGCTGAGAGGATATTCTCCGTGATGCAGGGGAGCAGGAGAAGATCTATGTATCTTGTAAATCATCAAAACAGTTCTTCATACATCACTATTACATTGAGAAAATACTCATCTTTAACTCTGATTGACCATAATGAAGGTAAAGGCCACTTAGCACTAGTTTGAGGCACCCGATAGATGAAAGGACTGGTCCCTACAGGTTTCACCTTTCTGCAGGACTCAAGGAGAGTGTATGTCAGTAAGTGCAAAGGGAGATGAACCAAACTTCAAACAACCTGACGTCATCTAGAACAGGAAATTGTTTCTTTCACATCTCCACTTCCAAATGTAACCAACTTTAGGAAAAAAATGTTCCACAATCCAGTGTAAAGAACTCTACATAAAATGAGATTAAATCATAACACTGTAACAACTGAAGCATATGGGGATAAAGTGGGTCAAAACATAAACCAAATACCACAGCTTGTTTCCACACTAACCAGAAGATTTCCAGAAAATGCTTTCGTTTTCGAGATAAGCTGTTGCTAGTATCTGAGTGGTATATTTGAGTAGTATAAGTATGAGCATAATTTTTTAACCATTGTGTGCTGCTTCAGAAACTAACACTTTCTACTCAGTTCAGGGTAATAATCTTGTTGGTATCTGTTTTTCTTATTCCCAAATGTTACATTCTACTACCTTTTTAAAAGAATAAAAGAAAATGTATGAAATAACCCTATAGGTTTTAGGTATATAGGTAAACCCTAGACTGCAAAGAAGAATGTCATGCCAACTTATTCTTCCTGGTGCTATTAGGTTAGAAGATGAGAGCTTCTAGGTGAATGACACCGACCCGTAATAACCACATTGAGGAAGAACTCATTAATTAAAGATGAGGTCTGCTTTTATTCACTTCTGGTGCGAGTTGAACAACCCATGGCATTTCTTTAACAAGAAAAAGGTATTTCTTGCCTCTTCAAGTAAAATAAAAAAGTACGTGCCATATTCTTATACAAGCATAAATCAGAACAGCTTCACTAGTATCCAATACAGTGTAACTTATTATAACTAAGAATACTATCCACCAAAACATAGAACAACCTTGCATGATCACAGAGTTTATACTTGCTGCATTGAAAATGTCAAGTAGTATTTTTTCTATGGAAAACATAACTAATTTTCGACTCATAGTGTTGGAAAAGACCTCCTCTAACTATTTCTTATAAAGGAAGGGACCAATTTGCAAATTTGCACATTTATGGAATTGATGTGTGGCTCAAAGTTTTACTGATACTTTTTAAGCAAGAGTTGGAACAAAAATAAAACCAGGGAAAAAATTATTGACTGTATCTTCTAACCCAATTAAATTAGCTATGTGGCTTAACTGAGAAAAGTCCACCTCCAAAATACAAATTTTGCACCCTGAATCCTAGAGAAGTTTTTACTTTTGGTATGATCTCTGTGGCTTAAACTTATTTATCATTTTAAACACAAACTTTTTAACAGTCTTTTTTTTCCATGAAAAATGAGTTCATTACTATCCTGCTTACCACCTACTTACTTTATTGTATAACAGCACATTGCTCCCTATCTGCCTTCCCTAGTAACATTCAGTTTAAGTATAACAGATATACCAGATATTGCAATGAAGTGCCTACTTTAAATGGAGCATTATGTTTTTCTGACTTTGGTAAAATATGTTTCAGAATCGAACATAAGAGACTTTTCTGATTGCCTTCCCATTCCTGCAATGGGATTACCCTAGACCAGGACTGAAGTTCCAAATACCTCAGTCATTCTATCACTCTTCACTTGAAAAAAACCTTCCAACATTTGCAGACTGCTGCAAAAAAATCCAGTGGCCCATTAACATAATTCCATTACTTGATATACCAATATCATTTATGTTAAGTGGAATATTTTGTATATAAGCACATGTGTGCAAAAGCAGGTAGATAGGTAGGAATATAGATACATTGAAAGACGGATAAATATATATATTCTTCCAGCATTTCTATTTTTCAACAAATCAGCTGTGACTTTTCTGCATTTAACAGTTTAATGCATCTTGTACTTACTTATGTAGAGAAAATCTAAATGAAAATTAATAGTTTATTATGCCCAGTAGAAAAGCACCTCAGATTATACAGCTCATCGAATTCACTACTCCAAGCAGAGTGCTTGGATGAACTTTAATGTTCAAATCTGACAGACACTTTGGTGAGGGGATATGAGCTTTTCAGTTTGCTCCCTCACAACCTGTGTCCTCTGAATACTTTTTCAGTAAAAGACCATTATCTTAGAGGGTTTCAGAAGCAAGTGTTTTAAGAAACTGTTTCTTAAATTGTAATATTCAAGACATCATTTTCTAATATCATACAGTCAGACCCACCACATCTTTCCTTTCTTAGCTGTTTTAGTTTGCTAGAAAAGCTGCCACTGCTGAGGGGGAGGGTAATTATAGTTCACTAGAAGAGAAAATGAAGTTTTCTAACCTTGAAATGGATCTAATTTTTGCATTCTTTGGGGGTCCTTCCTTTCCTTTTTCCTTTCCTTTTTCCTTTCCTTTTTCCTTTCCTTTTTCCTTTCCTTTCATTTCCTTTCCTTTCCCTTCCTTTCCTTTCCTTTCCCTTCCTTTCCCACCCTGCCTTCCCCTTTCCCACCAGTGGTGCTCTCCCATCTAAAAGCACAAGTTCAATTTCACTTCAATTCAGTACTGTTAGCATAACACTGAGCAGAATTAATAAATCCACCTATAATTTACTAAAGTCTTTCACAGTTCTCCTCTCAGCCAGTTCACCTCTCAGCCAGTTCACATGGCCTGTACTTTTAAAAAATGCTTCTGTCACCTGGAATGAGAGGATACAAATAATGGACAAAGCAGGATGAGAGTGACTGTGTTTCATGACCGAACTCCTAAGAAGCTTTATGGCAGGCATCACCAGCACCATCCTGTTTCACCACAGCTCAAATAAAGCACTGACTTATGGGACTGCTGACCCTCACCCTAATTAGTAACAACTTTAAATCAGAAAAGCTACATAAAACAAGGGGTCCGCACCCTGAATTACAGGGCATGGCTCTTGAGAGAAATCACAATGAACCCAAACCTCTCAGAGGGGTCAGAAAAGGAGGAGAAGCACAAATGGTTTCATGCTTCCTAAGACTGCATCACAGGTCTATTATGGAGTTTATTCTTAGGGCACATATTCTCCATGGCACTTTGTTTTGACCAGCAACAATCTCCTTGGAATTAGTCACTTGGCAATATAAGGAACAGGAATGTGGCCTTGTCATGGGTTAGCAAGCATAGTCCCATAAGTGATTTTCTTGCAAAGAGGTGCTTACAGCTTCCTCTGTGACCTAACAGAACCTATCAACTGGCTAGTTTGAATATTGACAATTTTTTAAGCCACTTAAAAATTTTGACCGCCTCTGTGGTCCACATTTAAGAATGGACAAACCTCGGGAAGCTCTCTTGCTTCCAGCCTTGGGACAGGTAACTGGGCTCAACCCATGCAGCCCAGCGGGGCCAGGCCGGGCCCTGCTCGGCCTGGGCCAGGCCAGGACACAGCCATCCTGGAGCCATGCGGCCCTGTTCCATCCGCGGCCCCCCCACTGCCCTGTTACGTGCAGACAGTGCGACCCAGCCTCCCCCCTCTCCAGTGTGGCCAAAGATTCAGCTGATGCTGTCCCACTGCCCAGCAAAGATCATGTGACCAACAGCGATAAGCGAAATTCCAGCTGCAAGGCCCGGCTGAGGTTAACCCTTTTAGTGCTGTAAGTTTCCTTCAGAACGGATGAAGCCTGCAGACATTAAGTAAAGAAAGAAGAGCTGAAAACCTGAGGGAGGAGAAAGCAGAGATGCTTAAAAGCTCAAACTGTTGTAAAGCTATGGCAGTGATAGACTATGATATATCAGAGTACCTGTTGTAATTTCATGAAAGCATGGGGGGGTGGAGCATTCAAACTGTACTTGTGAGCAAAAGCACCTGTGCTGGAATAAGCAAATGCTGAAGCAGCTGTAATTTGATGAGAAGTTTGAACAGGGAGAGATGGAAGCGATAAGGACTCTTGCTCCAATCAGAAGAAGACCTCTGTTCCTAGAGATGCTCCCAGAGATAGTCTTAGAGATGAAGAGCTCCCAGAGATGGGTGGAGAGAACTTTTGTTTTTGAACAGATCAACCTTAAAATGGTACCCCAGTAGCTCAAGACTGGACCCTCAAAAGCAGTTGTGGGAAAAGCTGTAAGTCGGGGGGAAAGGGACCTCACATGCAAGCAGAGAACCAGCGTGGTATCTCGCTGTGATACTGAGCCATGAGAGAACTGTTTCTTGTGGAGATGTCTCCACAGCATGAGCAAGAGAGACTCCTCTGCCTAAGTGAACTGAACGAGGTTATTATGGAAGAGGTAAACTGACTGAAAATCTCAAGGGTTGTCTTTTTACACTGTCAGTAGGAGAAGGGAGAAAGGTGGGGCAAGGAGAAGTGTTCTGAAGCTGTAGTCTGATTTTGTTTTTCTTTCTTTTAGGTCTGTCAGTAAACTTTTTATATTATTTTAAGTTTTGTGCCTGCTTTGCTTTCTCCTAATTTTTATCTCACAGAAGGTAAATAAGTAATGAGTATTTTGGACCAAACCACTACCAGGCCTCCAGCTTATTTGACTACTACATTTCCAAAGGAAAAAAAGAAGTGAATGAAATTTAAAATAAATATGTGGTTGAATACATAGGATGTTCATCCAGCACCAGATGCTTTTCCCATGCAAGGCATGGTAGGAAGCACTGAAAGAAGAAAAAGAAGGGAAAAGGCTTTTACAGAGTTACTCACACCGGAAACAGGAATTACCTTGTAATCTAGCTCATTCACAATGATGGTAAGGTCAATTTATTGCTTATTCAGTGTCTGTATTTTACATTCTGCATAGTGGTCCTGGTGACCTTTGTGCTGCATGCTGTAAAAAACTACAAACAACAACAAAAACACAAACAAACAAAAAACCCACCAAAAAAAAAAAAAACCAACAAACCAACCCCACCAAAAAAACCCCCAAGAAACCAAAAAACCAACAACACAAAAAAAGAGAAAAAAGGCCTTACAGCAGAGAAAAAGATGTTACACTGGTGGTTTGAAAAGGAGCAATATCCCTGAGGATGAAGCACAGTGATGTGTATTGTGCCTGCTAGAAGTGTCTTCTGACAGATTCAGAAAAAAGATGATAAATCAAAAAATCACTTTTCAAATACATGTTGTGTCTATCATACCTGATTTTAAGTTCAGTAGTACCGAAAATTGAAATAAATTAAAAACAAAAGATAAGAAAATTACAGAGGTACCCATTGTGTCCCTGCAACAAAAATGTGTTGAAAGCAAATTCTTAGAGTTGAATTGGTTCTCAAAACAATGAAGTATGTCCACCAGTCCTACAATATAAAACAGGACAGAAGTGCTAAAAAGTGAACACTTAAGCTTCCTTCTTAAATAACTGAATGATTTGACAGATACATCACATCACCCATGGTTGCTTAAACTACTCAGAGTGAAAGCTAAAATTAGCTTTAACTTCAGACTTTCCCTGAAATCTCCAGATGAAATAAATACAAGCTCCTTGCATCTAGTTAAAAATAGATGCTGCTTTGAACATGTTCATTAAAGCTAATTATTTGCATACGTGTTTAATCTCTATTTATCATGGAAATTTCAGGAATATATATATATATACACATATATCCCTTTTTAGAACCCTATTTTCAATTAAGACATTATAAAACTTTAAACTTCATTTTCTTCAACTGTTACTGCAGGTCTCCAAGATTAACTAAAATATCTATACCCCTCTAAACATTCTTGCTAAGTGTTGAGAGGAACAGCTTGAAGGAGGCAGATGCACACAGGCAGTATGAAAGCCAAAATAAATAACTTCACAATTTCTATAAACTATGTGAATGGGGGTTTTTTTTCCCCATTTGCACATAGTTTCCTACTATGACATCACAGTACACATCTTGAATTAGGGATACAAAAATACTCAGGAAATTCTAAATTTGAACATTTCCTTATGCTCAATTCACAACAGAAAATTAAAGAAATTTATGTTTATAGTTGTAAAACATGGGGTTTGGACTTGACTCGGCATTCTTTTTTCAATAAAAATTAAGGAATTATTTTAGAATTTGATCCAATTTCACTAGGATTTAGAAGAAGGAGAACAGAAATTTGAGATAGAGAGCTTTGACTTCAACCTATGTGTTTCCTCTTTCTACATCTTACTCTACACTACATCATCCCCTGGGGTTGCAGGTTTATAAACCCAAGTGCTAATTTATATTATTCTTTGCCGCATGCTTGGCTGTGCCTATCAGCCTATTAAGAAATTAATAGGGTCTCAGTATCTGTCATTGCTAATTTTAAGCAGGAAGAAGGACATGCCAAGCCATAACATTGATGCATTTGAAAATATGCTAATTGTCTTTCTAATTATTTAGCCTACTTAGCTACTTGCCAATACTACTTTATTAAATACAAGTCATGAGAGATTATTTCAGGTTTTTAAAAATTTTATCTGAATTCTTTTGAAATGCCAGACTTTTTCTACTAATTGAAAAATAGTTTTCATGAGGATTCCTGTAGAGAGATCACCAATCAGAGATAAAAGTTAATGTATAGTTGGTACACACTATCAACAGCTTGTCAACCTCAAACACTACTGAAAATTAGCTATCTGAACTCAGCAGAAGTGGTAATTAGCTTTCAGTACCAGCAGTTCTCGACTTGAGTGTAGAACAGGTGCTAACAGTTCAATCATGCTTTTGTGGCAAAATATCTCTGATAGTTGTAAAATGGGATGCAAGCAAGGGAGTGTATTTTTCCCCCCAGCATATCTAGGTGACACCTACTAATGCTAGCATAGATGTGTCTGTGCAATGACGACTCTATATTCCCCTCAGACTGCAAAAGGATAGTTTTACTCTGTGTCAGTGTGTACAAGGAAGCACAAAAAATATTAGTGGTGATTTAATGCATCATGTTCCACGGTCTATATGGAAACTTGTAATCCTGGAGGGCCCTACTGCATTTGAGCTTTTGGGAGGACACTGGATGGGGGGTTTTTTGAAGCATAGGGAGTAATAGCTCTTTTAACATTTAGATGTCAAGTTTCCTATTCTGGTATTTCATTAATGGGCTGCAATATCCCATGGGCTGCCTGAGATCTTATCTACCAAAATTTTAAAAAATCCCCTTCCCTTTCAAGGAATGAAGCGAGATAGCAGCCTTTCAAGCAATAAATCAGGAAGTGTCTCCCTTACAGTGAACGTGAGCAAAAGAGAGGCAAAGGGAAGTTTGGGGGGAAGAAGTGTGGAGAGTGTATGCATGTGCAAAAGCTGGTAATTGTCATCACTTGCTCTTTAAGTGACAACCATCTTATGAGATACAACTCTTTTGTATCTCATCTCTGTGCCACAAGTCTTATTAATACAAAGAAAGAACTTACGACAAATCATCCCTCATCTATTTTCCTTGTACACAATGAATGCCTAATATATTTGGTCCCTGATCCACTGCAGTAATGAAGCTGTACAAGAATATATACAGTCCTGACAGTGAATTCACTGGCACAACTACATTGAGTGTCCTTCTCCAAACTTAAGAAATCTGTGTTATTAAAAAAAATTTTTTAAAAGTCTATATTTGCATTTAAACACAAAGTTTAAACACATGACAAGAAACAATACATACATTTTAACTTATTTTCTTTGCTCTGCTACTGGTTTGTGGTGGCATTTTGGTCATATCTTCCATGCATTTTTATCTTTCTTATAGTTGAAATGGGTTTGTATAAGATACACCAAGTTTTTTGAGTACTAGTTCTTTGAACTTTCTGATCACTGGTTCAATTCTGTTATTCCTTCCTCTCTATCTGATGCTGTATGTATGCACCAGCAGCCAAGGAAGATGGTAGAGCCGCATGCCTGCTCCCCGTCTGTTCACTCTTCAGGAGGCAGCAGGGAACAAAATGCTGCCTCCAAAAAGGTGAGGGAACCACAGGGGAAGAATTTTACAGGAAGAGCTATGTTGGTTTTAAGATGTAAATGAGATTCTAAAATCTTTTTTCCACCCTTAACCCAGAAAGGAGGACAGGGCAAGAAACAGTCCTTTTCTAGTTCTGCAGTTACTAGTGAGGAACATGTGTTCTTATTTCACGTGCCAGTTCATGGGAGACAAAATGGTGTTCGGACTGCTCCTCATGAAAAGAAGGTTCAATGTTATTGAAGAACAGGGAGTTAAAATGATGACTTAAATTGTGCTAATATAAAAAGTGCCTTGTCATTAATAGGAAAATACCTTCCATAGGTCCCTCTGCAAGGTGCACATCTCTCTTTGGACATCTTTATTCTAGGGTTGGTGCAGCTTACTATTAACCATGTCCATAAGGAATGGCACCATTTGCTTTCAGATTTTACATTTATAAAGATCTCTGACTGTAGAATATCTCTTATAGTTACATGCAAAATATCTGAGATATTATGTAACCTCAGGTGTGGTCAAATGGGGAAAAACCATAGCTGTGGAATATTCCCTTTCTTCCTCAGATGCTCTATTGTTGCATGGTTTTAGCCATAGTAAAACGTTTTCTGCTGCCACATTAAGCAGAGAGTCCTGTGATGTGAAAGAAAAAGGGAGTGGGGGGGAGGGGAGGGAATGGTTTGCATAACATTTTGTTCAGGGGCAAGCATGTGGCTCCCAATATACTCTGGAGACACAGTCTTTCAATTTGTACCATGCAAAGTCCAATCACAAGCTCATTAATCAGAAGGGAATGAGCTCCCCATACCCAAGATGTGAGGCAAGTGATGTGATTCCTGGAAGTAGCATTGCCTGGGACACAAAATCAGAAACAATTCGAGCAGCTCCTCATCACTGATGCTTGCATTAAAGCAAGCTGTGAAAGAGAGGGAGAGGGTGAGGAATAGGGGTAGGGAAAGGGTGAGGGAGAAGGAGAGGGAGAAAGGGAGAGGAGAACATGCTCTTAACATGACTTTAGAGTGCTGCTCCAGCACCTGCATTAACATCTAAGACTTGCAACTGACATATGCATAGAAATAATTAGAGGACAGGCAATATCCCAGCTCTGTAGAGCACCAGCTTTATTCTGATGTTGCTTGGTTTGTATTCTTTGTGCTACTGTATCTGCAGGATGTCCTGGAGAGGATCAGGGTGCCACTAAGTGTAGTGGAATGCACAAATAAATCTTGCACAGACCACTCATCCAGAGATTTTCAGAAACAAAAAAAACCCCCTCCTTTCAGTTTCTAGTAGTTCTCTTCTAGTTAGAATGGTTCCTAAAGTCCTGGCAGCAGCTACAGAGGCAGAGGACACAGATTGATGTGTGCCTGCATGCACACTGCAGAAAGGCTTGGCTCTGTTTACTGCAACCAGTTAGGGGAGCCAGGCTCCTTCCTCTACTCCTTTAATTTGTTGTTGCTTTCTCACTCTGGAAGAAAAGAGGTAAAAAGCTAGTGGTCTTCCACTAAAAGATGCACAGCATGGGAAGAGTTAAAATAAGAAAGCCTGAATGTTTAATCTGCCAGAAACATATGAGAAGAGCAATCAAATCTGGGATAAGTAGCTCTGAATGAGGTATGCCTGATTGCTTTAGACCATGCTGTTTGTCAGTCTTTTAAAATTCAAGTCATTACCAGATGCTGATCTGCTCTAATATTGTGATATTTTATCTGATTACACTTATGTGATTGTGCTATATCTGCTATTTGCCTTCCCATTTTTCCATGTATATTAAATGCAGGTGGTTTTATTATTCAGAGAGCTAGAAAGTGTTGACTGCTCTGAATATAAATGGGGATATTATATCATTACCTTGCTCTGAAAGTACAGTCATTCAGTGTGTAAATCATAGGCAAGGTACCTAGTGGAGACACAATAAACCATAATTTCTTGAGAGAGAAAGCAATGAGAAAGGGATAAGGAGATAAAAATTTAAGGCATTGTTAAAGAAAGATAATCTTCATAATCCTATTTAGTTCTTTCAAACCACCATTTGATAATATAACCTTTATATTCAAAACTTTTTTTAAGTTAATTGAGTATCTCTTGGTGAAGTTATTGCAACATAGAACATTATCAATAACAAGACTGAATAAAAAACAGGATCACCAATGAACCAAGCACTTCAGCTGCTTTCAAAAAATGCAGCAAAGGCCCACACATTACTGCAAATGCTTTGTGGACCCTTCTTCTAAAAACATGTCTTACTGTGGGTACAGGGTTTTGGGATACCCTGGAAAAATATTCAAGAATCACTTACAGCATATCTGAAAAGCAGATCAGGGTAAAAGGGAAATCCAGGAGTCCCCTTTTCTTGCAAGCAAAATCCCTTGAAAATTTCACTGTGATAAATTGAAAGCATTATAAATCCCACTGTGAGGATGCTTGGAAAAGTTACTGGATCACAGAAAGGCTGAGACTAGAGACACCTCTGAAGAAGATCTAGCCTAGCTCCCTTGCTGAGCTAGAGCAGGTTGGGGAAGACAGTGTGCAGCTGCATTTTGGATATCTTCAGGATGGAGACTCCACAACCACTCTGAGAAACCTGTCCCATTTCTCAAAATCCCACACAGGAAAAAAAAAAAGGGTTTTCTCATGTAAATGAATATTCCTGTCTTACAGTTTGTGCCCATTACCTCTTGTCCTGTCAACAGGCATATCTGAGGAGAGTCTGCCTATATCTTCTTTACCTCCCCATGACGTATTTATACATCTTGGTAAGATCACCCCCAGCCCTCTCTTCTTCAGGCTGAACAATCCCAGGTCTCTCAGCCTGTCCTCTTAGGAGAGGTGCTCCAGCCCTCTGATAATCTTTATGGTGCTCCTCTGGACTCCATACCTCTCTGGGGAGCCCAGGGCCAGGCACAGTACTCCAGGTGTGGTCATCTCTAGATGTTGTTCCTCTCCTTTGGCTGTTTTAGCACAACCTCTTGTAACCCTGCTCCACCTCCAACAGCCATGACAGACTGTCGTGGTTTGACGCTGGCCCAACGCCAGGCACCCAGGAGAGCCGCTCGCTCACCCTTCCCTGCCACAGCCGGGCAGAGGAGGGAAAAGGAAAAAAAAAAATTAACAAACGCTTCATGAGCGAGATAAGGACCGGGAGAAACACTTCAAGGGCGAAACAGGCTCAACTTAAGCTGTACAGTGAATTTATGACTAACAGAATCAGAGGAGGATAATGAGATAAAATAAGCCCTTAGAACACCTTCCTCCGCCCCTCGGCCCCTCCCTCCTTCCCACATGCAGGGAGACAGGGCATGGGGGCTTGGTCAGTCCATCACCGAGATTCCCTTCTGCTGCTCCGGGAGAGGAGTCTTCCCCTGTGAGGCCGTGGGTCCCTCCCACGGGAGACAGTTCTCCTGAACTTCCCTGGCGTGGGTCCGCTCTCAGGAGCAGCAGCCCCACCGCCCCTGCTGCAGCCTGAGCCCCTCCCACGGGCCCACAGCCCTCCCAAACTGCAGCGCCGGGGCTCTCTCTTCCCACGGGGTGCAGCCCTCCAAGGCCAGGCTGCTCCCGCCTGGAAGCAGGGCCCTCTCTCTGCACCGGGTCTCCCGCTGGATCACAGCCCCCTCCAGGCATCCACCCGCTCCGGCACGGGCACCTCGCCACGGGCTGCGGGTGGATCTCTGCATCCCCCGTGGATCCATGGGCTGCAGGGGCACAGCGGCTTCACCATGGGCTGCACCACGGCCTGCAGAGGAACCTCGGCTCCGGCTCCTGGAGCAACCTCCTGCCCCTCCTTCTCCACTGACCTTGGTGTTGCCGTCTTGTTTCCCTCACGTGTTCTCACCTCCTCCTCTTCTCTGGCTGGAATCCAAAATCTTGTGACTTTGCTTTGATTTTCTTCTTAGATATGTAATCACAGAGGTGTTACCAACCTCTCTCACTGGCCCAGTTTTGGCCAGCAGCATGTCCACCTTCAGAGCCATCAGCATTGGCTCTGCCAGCCATGGTGGGAAGCTTCCAGCAGCTTCCTCACAGGAGCCATCTGTGTGTCCCCCCTGCTGCCTAAAACCAGGCCAATACACAGACAGATTAAGGTAAATGCACAACAAACAAGCAAAAACGTAAAACAGTTCATGCCTCCCCATCCCTGCCCTCATCAGTTCTGCTTGTCACTGTCAGAAGGGCACCAGGACTGTCAAGTCCCCCACAAAGGTTACAGCACAAAACAACCCTACCACCCCTGTGTTTACAGGAGTGATTTCAGAGAGTGTGACTAGCAGTCCGGAGAGAGATGGAGTTGGCCAAGTGAGTGGTGACTCTAAGTAAAGCAGGATAACCTTATGTAGATGTTGGTGGGGCAGTGTACAAAAGGAAGCTAGGGGAAGGCTCTACTATTAACACACATCAGACATCAGTGTTTCTGAAAAATAAGAATGCAAAAAGGGAAAAAGGAGAAATTAAGGAGGGAAAGGGGCAGTCAATACAAAAGCCATGGATGAATAGCTCAGACACAGAAGTTCAAGAAGAAAAACTAGCAATTAAAGAAAAACAAACATAGGAGAGAGCCATAGCTATTAAAGGTTGGTTTAAGCTTGCAGGGTAAAGCGTAATGGCAACAAAAGAAAAGCAAGGACTAGTGTAAGGTGGCAGAATTTAAAGTGGCTTGAAATCTGAACTGAGGAAAGCAGAAATGCTTTCCACTCTGTAAAACACACTTTCAAGTAAGCAGAAACAAAGAAAACTGTGAAAAAAAATAAGTGGACATAGTCCTCCAAATAGTGGCAAGAGTCAGATGGACAAACCACTGCCTTAAATACCTCTCTCCTGAATCTTAATTGATTTTATCTGCCTGGATAATTTGCAGTAACAGCCTATTGACATTGATATACAAGTCTGGGCACTAAAGGAACTAACTGCCAAGCTTGCAGAAATATGTGTGATTTTATCACAAATATCATAAAATGTTATGTTGATAAAGCCTCTGATCCTGCACCATGTGGCACAGGGAAATTTTTGTTTTGAGTTCATATTTCCAAAGTAAGATTTTAGTCTTCCCATCTGTGAAGAAAAGATTAAAGACATCAGCCCAAGGTTAAAAGTGCAGAGAACAAATAAAAAGTACTTCATGTTTAAACTCCTACATTTTAAAACATTTTTCAGAATGTCATTTTCAAGATTTTGGAAATCTTGCTTCATCATGCTTGAGCTCAGTTTCACTCCTTTTTCAAATTTCCTGCACAGAAAAGCTAACAAGTGCCATACTGCTTTTCCATGATAAAAAGCTGTCTTCCTAATCACCATCTCATCGATACAAATCTGGCCAATCGGGGAAAAAATGAAGGACAAAAATATGCAGAAAATTCAAAAACTTCAAGAACTAATGGGTGAGATGCAGCATCAGATCACAGTATAGAGGTTTCTGTATGCAAAATACTTGATGAACTGAACTAGGGCATTTTTAGAACTTTTAATTTCTTCTGTTAGCAGTTCTTCAGAGGGAGGACACTGGTTTTGCTCAGCTTTCAGAAAGCAACTGCTTGCACTCTCACAGAGGTTTATTCCCATGTCTGCTTGGTTGTAGCACCAGACCGAGGATTTAAAGATAACATATGACCAAACTGAACAGTTTTTTCCTTGTATTTGACTTCTAAGATTGGGAAATAAAGGGAACATGGGACTAGATGAACTATATTTGGATGCTGATACAGCATTTTGTGTTTTCAGGTTTCAGCATTTTTCAGAAAACTTACCTCAAAACTCACTCAAATTTGTTTGGATAGAAGAAGTGTGAATGGAAGAGTTAAGAGTGAAAGACAGTGGTGTAAATTTTCAAAGGCACCCAGATTTTCAGGAAAAGGAACTCTGTCAGTCTTGGTTCTATTAAGTCTTTCTTGTATAGCATTTTAGAGTGAATACATATTATACTTGTGAAAGCTGCAAATTATACTAAACATAGAGGAGCTGTAAACACCAGAATAAGCCAGAATAAGGTCAAATATCTTGTAGGAAATTAGAAAGACAGATTGATAAAATTTACTACAAAGCTGCTTATGTGTATTTCTGCCAGGTGGTGCACTCAAGGTTAGAGGCTTTCCTGAGGTGCAAATGTGCCACCACGAAGACGTAAGAAGCCACAACAGTTAATGTAATCCTAGGTGGATTCATATCAGATTTATTGGTCAAAAGGAGACATTTGAAACCTCTGGGTTTCAGATCCCACTCTCAACAAGTTTTCCTCTTGGTGTAAAAGAGGATGGGAAGAGGAAGCTGGACATTTCTCAAATGACAGTGACAGGCACAGAAGAGTTTGTTGGTTCTTATTCATGTTCATATGCAATCATTTGCCTTCCCCTAGAGAAAAGTCAACTCATTTGAGAAAATTCTATCAGAAGCAAAACAGCTTGAACAGTTTCTTGCCTTTCTCCTGCATTTGTTTATATGCTAATTCCTGTAGTATCTCTGCTAAAAATACAAGTTTGTTTTGATTGTTAAGGTGCAAGGAGCATCAAGCAGAGCCTGCAAAGTTGTTCATTTCATCCTGCCACCATAAAGAAAAGCCTCTCAGGCACAGTGTTGCAAGGCCTGAATGAGCTCTCCATCAAATTATGCACACGTTGTCCAGCTACACATAGTGAATTCTCTAAGTTCTGCATTCCACTGCTCTGGCCAGGAGTGACTCTGGGCTGTGTAGTATCCATTTTTGTTTGATGAGAAAGCTCAGTCAGTTCCTTCAAGAGAGCTGTTCAGACTGCTGTGCAAATTTTGCAAAGACTTAACATGGTTAATGCATGTCCAGGAGTGTCATTTTACAAAGACCTCAATGACTTCTGAGTAGTGACAAAAGTGACTTTGTGACTTTTATCACTCAGGTCAACCTAGCAAGAAATTACTTCTGGAACTTTATTCATGATTTAGTAACTTGATATGTTACAGAAATGGTACATGCAGGAAATGGACAAGCAATTCCTCTATTAAAAGCTGTCATTGGGAAAAATAATGCATGTACAGTTCCATGATGCACACGTGTATTAGAATCACAGAATCATAGAATATGCTGAGTTGGAAGGGACCCATCAGGGTCACCAAGTCCAACTCCTATTCCTGCACAGGAGATCCCCAAGAGTAACACCATGTACCTGACAGCATAGTCCAAATGCTTTTCAAGCTCTGTCAGCCTCGGTGCTGTGACCACTTCCCTGAGGAGCCTGTTTCCAGTGCCCAGCTGCCCTCTGGGTGAAGAACTTTTTCCTGATATCCAGCCTAAACCTCCCCTGACACAGCTTCAGGCCATTCCCTTGGGTCCTGTCACTGTCACCACAGAGGAGAGATCAGTGCCTGCCCCTCCTCTTCCCCTCACAAGGAAGCTGTAACTGCAGTGAGGTCTCCCCTCAGTCTCCTCTTCTCCAGGCTGAACAGACCAAGTGACCTCAGCCACTCCTCACACGGCTTCCCCTCAAGGCCCTTCACCATCCTCGTGCCCTCCTTTGGACACTCTCTAACAGCTCAGTGGCTTTTCTGTGTTGTGGCACCCAGACCTGCCCCAGCACTCGAGGTGAGGCCGCCCCAGTGCAGAGCAGAGCGGGACAATCCCCTCCCTTGCCCGGCTGGTGATGCTGTGCCTGATGCACCCCAGGACACGGGTGGCTCGCCTGGCTGCCAGGGCACTGCTCACTCATGTTCAACTTGCTACTGACCAGGACCCTTTCCATGGAGCTGCTCTTCAGCTTCTCATTCCCCAGTCTATACACACAACCAGAGTTGCCCCATCCCAGGTGCAGAATCTGGAACTTGCCCTTATTGAATTTCAGAGCTTTGCAGATGTTAAGACACTGTGTCACAGACTTTTGTCCCAGAGGAAATTCCAGTTTAAGGAGTTCCTGTCCCAGATGCTGGGGTGTTATTCCCTGTGCTGTCCCATAGTTACAGTGACAAAACTGTTCAGTGAAGAATTTCCTTCTAATATCTTACCAATCTATCTAATTCAAACCTACTCTCAGTTTGAAGCCATTGCCTCTTGTCCTATTTCTACAGTTCCTGATGAAGATACCCTCTCTGGCTTCCTTGTAAGCCACCTTAGGATACTGGAATGTTGCTATGACGTGTCCAGGCAACCTTCTCTTCTCCAGGCTGAACAGTGTCAGCTTTTTCAAACTGTGTTAACAGGAGAGGTGTTCTACTCATGTTTTAATGTTTCATTAGTTCTTAAAAAGTTAAGAATGAATTTCTGTGACATGAAATTATTTTACTACTAAAGAAATACATCCTACTTTTCTCACATCCTCCCATCAAAATACATATGCCAACTTCATTCTTGGTCTCATTTAGAATCTTTCCATATAGAAATGGAGAAATTAAAATGTGCACCAAATTCCTTGCAATGCCTTGTATATTATTCCCTTCAACCCCACTACTACAGCTATAGAGAGAATCACATTAACCAGCTACTAGAAAAAGGTATTTGTTGTGGAATCTATTATTCTCCCTAACCCTCTTAGCAAAAGGCAGGGATTCAGAAGATAATCCTATTTCCTAAAGAGTGTTTAGTTCAGGCATATTTGCCAAATGAGACCACTCAGCTTCCACAAACTATAGCCGTGGGTTTTCATGGAATGAAAACAGTTATTTGAGGAAAACATTGAGAGCCACTAAATTCATCAATACTGGCCATGAGTTGTTTCTTATTTTTCTTTCAAGAATTTTTGTGCAGCGAAGTGATCTGTCCAGTGTCCCATATTGTTTCCCAGTTATTCCTTTCCCAAGGGCGGCCTTTGTTACCTTCATCTGCTGGTAAAAGGAGAAGCTTCTTGTTTATGTACATACGAACATACATATGCTGAGCATATATCAACACATGGGAAACAGTAGTAATGTGCTTTTATTCCTCTTTATCCACATGGAAACAGGCTTTTATAGCTGTTAAAACCTTCACAAGCCAACAGTTTTGCTGCATTTCTGAGCCACAAAATACTTGCAGACCTGAAATAACAGCAGGCCTAAAATTTGACAAAAGAAATCCCACCTCAATTGAATTTCACAGTATGACTAGCATACAAATTCAGGCAGTCTAATAAAGTATTTTGAAATCTGTTCCTGCTCTTTGCAGATGGCTGCTGAAACTTATATCTAAATATGACAGCAGCATATTCATTAGCGGTGTCAGCAAAATAAATATTTTCAATAACAAAAATACATGAAACGTAAAGAAAATATTGAGTCAGAGCATCATACCATATAAACAAGCACAACACTGCTCAGGCAATTTTTTTATTTTTATATAATAATCTGTCATAGGTTAGCAAGCATAGTCCCGGAAGGGACGTCCTTGCTAAGGGGTGCTTACAGTTTCCTCTGGGAACTGAAAGAACCTATCAGCGGCCAGTTTGAATATGGACAATTCTCTAAGCCACTTAAAGTTGTGATCACTTCTGTGATCCACATTTAAGAATAGGCAAACTCCCCCTCCAAGCTCTCTCTCGTTTCCAGCGCTGGGACAGGTGGCTGCGGGCCCCGTGTGGGGGCCAGCGGGCCACGGCCATCCTGAAGCCATGGACCTGTTCCAGCCATGGAACCCCCCCCACTGCCTTGCCGTGGGCAGCTGGAGCGGCTCGGCTCTCCCCCCTCTCCACTTCGATAAGAAACATTCAACATTCCAGCTGCAAAGCTGCAAGGCCGAGGTGAGATTAACCCTTTTTATTGCTGTGAAGAGCTGAAACCCTGAGGGAAGAGAGAGAGGAGATGCTTAAAGCTGAAATTCTGTTGTGAAGCTATGATATATCAGAGTATCCTGTTGTAATTTCATGAAGATCTGGGGGGTGGAGTGTTCAACTCGTAAGCAAAAGCACCTGCGCTGAGATAGGCAGATGCTGACGCAGCTGTAATTTCATGAGAAGTTTGGACAGGGAGAGATGAACCAGATGAGGACTTTTGCTCCAAATGGGAAAGGAGAAAACCTCAGTCCCTAGAGATGCTCCCAGAGATAGTCCTAACAATGAAGATAAGGAAGACCCTTTGCTTCCAGGGAAGGAGAAGGGCCTCTGTTTTTGTTTCTGAACGGCTCAACCTTAAAATTGTACCCCAAAAAACTTCAAGAGTGGACCCTCGAAAGCAGTTGCGGGAAAAGCTGCAAGTCGGGGGAAAGGACTCACACGCAGGCAGAGAGACTCCTCTTCCTAAATGGACTGAACAATATTTGGAAGTGGGCGGCTGTCTCGTTGTGATAATGTTTTCATAGCATGAGCAAGAAGAGACTTCTCTTTCTAAATGGACTGAACAAGGTTATTACGGCAGTGGTAAACAGACTGAACATCTTAAGGGTTGTCTTTGAACATTGTCAGTGGGAGAAGGGAGGAAGGTGGGGGGAGGAGGAGAGTTCTGAAGGTGGTATAATTTTTTTCTTCTTTTAGGTCTGTTAATAAACTTCTTTATATTCTTTCAAGTTTGGTGCCTGTTTTGCATTTCTCCTAATTCTTATCTCACAGCAGATAAACAGTAATGAGTATTTTGGACCAAACCACTACATAATCTATAAGTGCAAGTAACACATACAGTATGGAGAATGATAGGCTAGTCATTTGGAAATAATTTGGCTTATGTGGAAGAAGAGGATATGCTACAGTAGAGGACATACGACAAAGACTCTAATGAGGAACATGCAGTTCTTCCAAAAAAAGGGTGCCAAGCTACTGTAAACACTCTCCCACAGTTTTTAATTCTCAACTAGTAGTAAGGTAGACCCTTTAATATTATTTTTAATGTTTTTCACTACTTAGGCACTTCATGATCAGCTTTCTTTCTGCTTGAAACTTTGTACCATCTGGGTACCGAAATTTGTTTTGAACACTGTAAAGTCAGGTATGTACAACTTTCTGTACCCAATTTTGAGAAAAACTCTATTGTCCTAAGAATTTATGAAAGTATATTTTTCTAAAGGTACATGCATATTGGAATTTTTCAGGATTCAGTATTAAGGACAATATTATTTTAAAAACACCAAGAAATCATATTACCAGCTTCTTTAGAATTTATAATTTAGGTAACAAATCCAACCAATTCTCTGTAACAAACAATATATCCTCCTTCTTTCTTTCTGTTATGTATATAAAGCATCTGTTCAATACCTTTTCCCCCACAGAACGTACAGTATGTTAACAACCCCTACTTACTGCCAATAAAAGAGTTGTTGGCTAAGAACAACAAAAATCCTCTCTTTTCTCATTAGCTGAGGGGGAGATTGGGCTCATGACAACTACATTGTGCTTCTCAGACAGAGAAGGAAGAGAAAAAAGATATGAAAGGGACAGGGTCAGGAAGAATGCCTGGCAGGGAAGGATGCTGTTTCTAATTGTTTCCTCCATGTAAGCCTTGGGATTACCTCAAGAACTGACTGTACTTTAAAGATATAAGAAAAATTTCTAGTTACCTGGGAAGGCATTTAGAGTTGTCCTAGAGATCGAAACACTACTAGCAAAAATCTTCACAGGAAGACTGAGCCACAACTCAAAACCAGAGAGACAGGAGCAAGGAGGCATGAGAAACAGGTGCAGGGAAAGTGAAAAGAGAATAACTAGTTTGAACACAACTGCAGAGGCAACTGCCCCATGGAGGCGCATGAGTTCTTTTACTGTGAAAACCTCATTTGTATTTACTGTAACTGCACAACACCTGTAGTCTCAGAGGTAAGTCTGCAGGACCAAAATTAATGTGCCAAAACAAGAAGTTTTATAGATTATCAGTTTACCCATAAGAGAGTGTCAGTTTTCTCTCATGGGTATGAAAGAGAGAAACCACCAAACAGTAGACTGAGAGCAGAGCAAGACATCATGAAGGCACAGTGAAAAGGATGTTTGATGCCCATTTACTGGGAAATAAAGAATAAGGTGGGAACCTCAAGCCTAACAAAGAACAGCAGCTAAAAAAGGATAGTCACTCTAACAGTCAGCATGACAACATTTGAGTAGCTTTGTGGACTGGACTTCAAATTTCTATGCCTTAGTTTACCAGCTCAGTAAAGGAGATCTTAGGATTGCCCTGCTTCACATTGCAGTTCATTCAAATTCTCATTCATTCTAAATGTAGAGCTTGAAATCAGGAAGAGTGAGGAGATTTTCACCACTGGCATACAAAAATAAAACCAAAGAGTTGACAAAAAATGCTGTGGATCTCACACCCAGGACAGCTGCAATTTATAAGGTGGGACACTACTGCAGGAGGACATGCCTGAGTGGTAAAAGCAAGAAATTATCAAGGAGTGGAGAACAGAGACGTACTCTCTAGCTGGCATGTGTGCTAACGGTAATAAAATAATCTATCTTTCTAGTTCTCATGTCCATCACGGAGACCAGGAGAAGCAAAAGAAAGGGTCCACCAGGCCCCCCATGCACTTGGGGCAGAAGCACTGTTCAGCTGTGTTCCAATCAGGCAGAGCCCCAGCAGCAATGCCAGTGGGGCTGGGGACAGGCCTGAGGATAAGGTCCTGTGTCCTGCTAGGCATAAAGCTGAGCAAGGACAGAGAACCTGGAGATAAGGGTAAGATTTTTTTCTCCATAGGAGAAGCCATGGCTGGACTGTGTGGTTTGGGGGGTAGTGCTGTCTCCCTCCTTAGAGGGTTTCCAGCCCCCATGAGATAATGCCCTGAGACCTTGTCTGACTCCATGGCTGAGCTGGGGGGAGGGGGTTGGACTGAAGACCTCCTGAGATCCTTGCTGGCCTTAAGTATCTTATACTGATCCAATGTTCTCAATTCAAGGAGGACATCAGAATGCTGCAGAGGATTCCTGGAAGACCTAATTAAGGGAGAATTATGTAACTGGAAAATGTGCAGTGCAGAGGAAGATTTTAAGGATCTCAATCTTTTTACCTTATTAGAAGCAGATTAGTGGATGCATTGATACTGTTCTTAAGCACGACTTAGTAAGCACAAACCTGGTAACAGAGGGCTCTTCAATCTGCCAGAAGTTATAACAGGATCCAATGACTGAGACAAAAGAAAAGCTACAGAAAGAAAAAAGCATGGATATTTATAAAAATGAAAAAAATTAAGTCAGGATTTGTGAAAATCATCTGGTCTCAATAGAATTTAAGTAGGCTCAGTTAGAGTTGATATTTGAGCCTTTTATTCTGAGAATCTCGAGCACAGAGCAACTTTTTTTAAAAATAATCAACCCTGGTTAGCAGTTTTTTTCTGACCAAAAAAATAAGAAAACATATCTATCAACCACTGGCTAAGAAGAGGCAAAAGTAAAGTCTAGGAAGAGAGCTTATGGAGGGAAAGAAACCCAAGTCCAAAGGAAACAAAGGTACGGAATTGTGCAGGTGACAGCTATAAGCTGACATTATACAGAGGATTGAAAAAGAGATACTTGCATTAACTCAGTTCATTCTGGCTTTGTTGTGACAGCTCTGTAGAGTTACTAAAAACTCAGATGACCAGCAAATCAGGCGTTATGTCCATAACTTTGCAGCACACATTGAGAAGGAAGATTACGTGGGGCAGGAACCATCTTTCTCTATTGAGAAGGTGGTGTGCCACTTGTATTGCTACTGGCCAGTACCATTAAGAGTTGTTGTCAGGGCATAATAACAGCATGACCAACACTGATGCACATTCAGAGCAGTCCTTTATTGTCTTCTGGACTTGAAACAATGCTGTGTAGGGCAGAACTGTGCCCTACAGTTCCATAACAACTGGATGGAAAGGCAAATCAGAAGGTTAGATAAATGTCAGACACAAATAACTGCCTGTACATGGTTAATATTTATTTCTAAGTACAAACACAACAGAAAAGAGCAATAATTAGCTGAAAATGCAGTAAGAATACTTGTAGGCATAAAACACAGGTGTTTGAGAGAAATGTCATAAATAATGAGTAATTTCAATATTGTTTGCAGGTCTGGTGCTGAGCTAAAAGCAGAAGCTACAGTCAGCACCTGTCCTAATACCATAGTGACATTAGGAATATATTATAAAGAGTTTTCAGTGTGATCAGATTCATTCCTCTTTAAAGGACATAGAAAATAACTAGCAAACATTTCTCTTTGTATTACAGCCATTGTTGGGTGCTGCTTTAGTTAGGGTGTTGGTGTGGTGAGTGAAGAGCTTTGATGAAGGAAAACGCAGAACTGCTTAAAAAAAATTAAAGTAGGCATGGTTTCTTGTGCAAAAAAGTTTGAGGATGCCTTCTGGAATTTGGAACTCTCTTTCATAACACTTAAGCAGCCAAGCGGCAAGATTAATTGTATCTAAAAAGTCTACTACATTTTAAGTCCCTCCTTTTCACTAACATTTTCTGTTTCCTAAGTGCTGCATGGCATGCAGTACGGTGTCAGTCATGTGCCTTGCCACGCAGATGGTGAGGGTAAGGTTCCTAAGAAGGAGCCATGCAACAAGGAGCCTGGCATACGAACAACTCTTGAACTGCCATCTCCTCTATAAGCGTATGCTCCCAGCCACCCCTATTATCTTTGATGAAATGGGTTGGGGATCAGCTGGGTTCTTCAGCATCAAAAACTTGAAAGGAATCAAATTTTTAAAATTGCAGAGTATAAGCACAATGAATGCAGTGACTGACAAATGCAGTCTGAATTATAAGTGCAAGTTATAGTAGCTCATAATTTCCATTTGGCAGCATCCCTCCAAGGCTACTCTATCACACTGCTGTTGGACTATGTGGTGGAAAGGTCAGAAAAGCTTTCGGTTGGAAAAGATCTCTGAGATCATGTAGTCCAACTTTTGAGTGATCACCCCCTTGTTACCCAGACACCATGGCCCAATCATTTCATGATCACTTCCAGGGACAGTGACTCCACCACCTCCCTGAGCAGCCCATTTCGATGTTTCTGTGAAGAAATTCCTCCTGGTGTCCAGAATTCCTTCTAATGTCCTGATGTCCAGATTCAGTACCAATGATCTTTTTGCTGCAACATCAGCAAATGCCTATCATCAGCAATATTTCTTCCAGAAAAGTGCACTGAATCACTGCAAGATGCTTTCTTGATAACTGATTCTGCAGGATTTTATTTGTAAGTCAATGAGGAGCGCAAGTTTTGTTTAATTGCTGCATTTTTATTTATATTAATTCAATGTATTTAAAAGGCTGCTGTGGTTGGAATTAAAAGAAGGTTGTTACACTATTGAACATTTATCCTTTAGGCTGACAAAAAAAATCTGTCACTTAACCTGATGGCAATGAAAGACAGTGAATGAATCACTGCTTGAGGAAACCAATTTATTTAGTCACTGTGTCACTGTTATTTATTACTTATCAGCACACCCTGTTAGTTCAATTAAATACAAGAAACTGAAGTTCTCTTCCAGCCTTCTCCCCTTCTCAATTTTTAAAAACACACAACAAACAAGAAAAAAATGACATGAATCTGCAGTGCTAAGGCTGAACCCTTTAGGTTTATTGTACTTCTCTTGTTTTAATTAAGCTTTGTTTATTAAACTTCTGCAGCTAAAGTATGGGGATTATTAATCTTACCCAGTAGCTAAAGATAAAAGTAGAGAGAGGACAAAAGGAAGAAATTAATAGTAAAACAAAGTGTTGATTGCAACATTTTACCAATAAAAATACAAGGAGCTGCAAAGAGCAAATATTTTCTCCCATTTGTATACAAAAGAGTAAGAAATGAAAATTCCTAATTTTTGTATATGTGCATGTATGTCATTTAGAACGTTAGTAGTAAATGTATGTGCCATTTCACAATATAATCACAGATGTATAAAACCAACCATAATCAGTTCAGTACCGCCCTTCCTCCTGCTCTTTGTTTCCTACATGTTCTTTGTTTAAGACATAATGAGAGCAGATAACGGAATTTTTGTTCCTCATGAGAGGATTCTCTGTTCTTTGCTTAATGTTGCAATTAACATGGGAAGACTTTCTTATTAATAATAGAAATATAGGTAAAATAAATAATATAAATATAAAACCTACTGGTCTGAGGAAAGAATTGGCATTTGGAGATGTGCTTAGTAAGTACCATTGCTGAAGTAACAATAAATTAAAGTTACTCCACCCAAAACTCTTTTAGAAGATTAAAGGGATAGACTGAATCACAATTCTAACTAGGGTTACACGTCAGCTGTGTCAAACACTGCCTATTGATTCCTGACCCTGATTCCAGTTTGCAGTGATAAGCATGTGATATATCCCAACATTTTTAGGGGCTACCATTCATCACTGGCCTTCACTTTTGGTGAGTTCACCATGTTCTCACTTCGGGTAAGTTCATTCCTTTTGGACAGTTGGTATTTAGTGAAAAATACTGGCAACACTACCTTTCTTTGCAGCAAGTGGGGGCATAATTAGGGGCTCTGGGGCTCCCTGTTCTCACCTCTTTTTTTTTTTGTTTGGCTTCCCAATACAAATTTTAGTGCTAATTTATGTAGCAGTGAAGTAATATTTTTTTTTTTTTAAATACACTGAGAAGTGTTTCAGGCATTCACATCTTTGACATGCCATTCTTTTCATGATTCAATAAAAATCTCAGTTAACTTCATTCTCAGTTCTTAGGCAACAAATTTTTTATTAGAAATTAGAAAAAGTGCATGGAATAGGATTCACCAGGCTGGACCCCACCCAGCGAAACAGGCACAGATGCCTGCAGAGCCTCATTATTCATGCTAAGGAAACCAGATTCACCAACCAGAGATTTAGTAAAACCATCATCTCCCAATTCCTATACCAGTTTATTTCACCAAAGGAGAGAAATTTACTTTGCCAAGACATGTATGGACGCATTCTCCATGAACACTGAAAACACAGAAATTTTCTCAATGTGCTCTCCTGCAAAGCAGATACAACATTTGCATTTTTGAAAAGAATATGCAGATTAGTTAGCAAAACAAGTGAAGAAACTCCAGTATTACGTGATCTAATGCTAATATTTTAATTATAGACTAATATTTGAATAATAGACATATTTGAATGGTTTAAATACTACCTAATCTTGGTTCTAGCTCTTCAGAGGTATCCAAACAATGTAAAAGAGTAAAGCTCAGTAATTTAAAGGAAATTTATACTGCTTAAATAGGGTCTTACTGTAGTAAATGCTGCCTATTTTAACTTCCTTGGAACAGTATCAATAGCTCTTCAGCATTTCAGTACAAAGATAAATTCCATAAGAAACCCATTTCTTTAAAATACCCTTTATTTACACCTTTTAAAGAAGGTAATATATTAATAGAATTGTTTAGATCCACTAAATATTTAAAAGGTTTAGTAGAAATTGAGGATAGAAAATATATTACCTGCCTTTATAGCGACAGAAGGTGCCTTCAGTTAATTTTCCAGTACTACATCCTCTCGAGTTCCAGTACACCTCTATGTCAATGCCCTGATGAGGCCTGGAAAGTAAGTTGGAGAGGATATCAAGCAACATATCTTAATTTTGCCTGGGATATACAGCAAATAGTTTCCTAAAACGATAGTTTAAGGAGCGCCGTATTTGTAGCAAAGCAGTCTTACATCCTGTAGTAATACAGGAACTGGTGCAGTCAAAGAAACAGGGGACTAAAGCAGAAGCACTGGGATATGAAGTGTAACTGGGATATGCTCTGTATAGAAAATCCCCCTTTATGAAGAAAAGAATGCTACAGTTGCTAAATCTTGATGGCAAGCAGACTTCCTGTCCCCAGTTCCAGCAAACTGGGTTATTGCATCCCGGGTCTGAAGAGCTACACTACAACTGAAGTAACCAGGTCCCAGCCTTTCCACTCATCTCATGAAAATGAGAGCATCACTTCATCCTTCAACTTTTCAACTTTATATCTAAGTACACAGATAATAAAGTGTCTTTGCTCCTATCCTGTATTTGTCTAAATTGCAAGTCATTCCCCTTTACTATTCTGCTCCTGTTCACCGTATTATGTAGGGAAAAGTACTGCTTACAAGTTGTTTATACAGTTTGGACTCTGCTCTTAATACATGACTCTCTGAAACAGACATTGTTGAAGCAACACAGCCCCCTAGTGTGGATGTAATCCAAAAGTTTAATTCACACACAATTATCAGGCGCTAATTTTCACTAGACTACACACAGTAACAATTACACAGACTTCACTTCAACAAAAAACCTCTAACAAAACAACAACAAAAAAGAAAAGTCAAAACCATACACATAGAAAATCTACACCAGCCAATAATCAAGAATGTAGGTTTAATAAAGATTTAATAGCTAAAATAGTATACATTTGGAGCAGTTCAGCTAACATTTTCGAGTGAAGGCTTTCAAAAAGATAGAATTAAATCATTTTAATTCTGATGCCTCATATCTTAAGGACTGGAAGAATGAGGGGTATCACTTATGTAGTATAATCCAGCACCATTTTCAGTAGTTGGATTTTCACTACTCGTTCTGTTGTGCCCACATAGAAAATTCAATTGGAATGGTGCCCCAGGTTAGAAGCGGATGGGCAGGATTCCCTGCATGAATGAGTTTCCTGATGTGGTTCTCTACATATCCACATAAACACTAGCTGCACAACAGCAGGGAGGAGACCAGGCCTGGGAATAAGCAACCTAACCAAAATGTATGCGTAGTTCCTCACCAGCATTCATATTCAGCTTAAATGTCATTCCCAGTACTCTGTTTCTGCCTGCCTTTAAGGCTAGCGTCAACATACTTAGACTGAACACACTTTTCTAGTCATTTCTCATGTCCTGTGCTCCTCTGGTGCCGTTAGGAGACTTTATCTGAGTCTGCTCCACTCCCAGTAGATATGCTTTCAACACAGGCATGCAGAACTGCACACAGTATTCCAGTGAAGTAAAGCTGAGAATTCTTAAGTACAGTTAGATCGACTGGAGTCTAAAAACACAAGATGGGATGCAAGACTTTAGATTAGACAATTCACAGTGTAATATTTTCATCTAGAACAACTTTGCACCAGATACAAAAGAAAAATTCAATTTTGAGACTGACAATAATCAACCGATGCCATAGACAAAAAGTTTTCACACTGTTTAAAAAAAAATATGATGCAGTGAATGAATGAATGAACATGTTCCATTCTCTGATTATTTTGGGTTTTGGGGTTTCTTTTCATATTTTTATTGTGCTGTATAATGCAATAAACATGTAATATTTAGTTTTAAGTTTTCGGGATCTTTTCTTACCTGACTACAAAGTTGCTTAAGTGATATGTGGCTAACCCTTCCTACAAGCCGTAGATTTTTCTCCACCTTTTATGTATTACGTTTACATATTTCAATATTAATGCTAAAAAAGGCCCTTGAAACATGAGATTTCAGCCCCTCCCCCACAAAATCAAGTACTTTGACACCTATATTTGGCCACAAATAAGGTAAACAAACCTTTTTTCTTCTCTACATGTGTTGCAGATTGACTTAGCAATAAACATGAAGGTTGAGAGTACTGGGACTAAATTGCAGGAGTTTTTAATCAGTTTTTAATTTGGTGTCTATGCTCCTAAAGTTATGCTGTTCTTATGTTTCTGGATCAATTAACCACCTCATCTCCCTTCCTGACTAAAGGGCTTATTTCACAATTAATCTTCAATTATCTTCTGTGAAAAGGGCATATTTACCAGCATCAGTGATCTCATAAAGCTAAATCAGTGCTTATAATTTTAAGATCGGCATGTAAAATGCTATACAATAATTTACTATGCACTCATGCGCATAAAGCCTTTCTTCAGTTGCTGTTTTTAGAAAAGGGCTGGCATGCTCTACTCACAGAAGGAAAAAAAGTAACTTGTTACAATAACTGCTTTTGTAAACTGATATTTAAAAAATCATAGTAATAACCAAGCAACCATTTACACTCTTTAAAGCTCTGACATTGTATGGAATCAGCTGGTGAAAGGTCATTTTGTCCCACTACAAGGTGCCCCTGAAGTGGCTGCTGTTTTTGAAACTGTGCTCCTTTATATACAGACAAGGTTGCAGGGAAGTACTATCTAGCTGGCTCCTTTGGCAGGACTGACAATGCAGTGCTGAACGGCTCCTGTTTCACGTGGCATTTCAACAGTATCCAGTTAGAACAGCAGCATCTCACATTGCCTGCACAGATTATCTGACTCCCTATTTTTTCAAATACACTTAGGAAAAACCTGTAGTTATCAGTGATCAAAACCTTCATTTACTACAATTAATAATTACAATATTTTCAAACAGCAAAGAACATTATTTTATAGCTTAAAAAAAAGTTACGGCACCAAGTCTCTTACGCAAAATATTTTTGAGAGCAAATACTATATTGAAAAGAGTGTTACAAGTGGAACTAATTCTTTTCTGAGGAAATGCTTGTGATTCACCTCTCAAAACTGGTATCTTGAAGTCTTTTTATTATTCTCTATGAAATCACCATAACAGCAAAGCCTACAAACAGAAATAAATACTGTTGGCTCTCTGTGGAGTTATACCTTTTTATTTATCTAGTACACAATCAATCAACTCTCCTCCTCCTCAAAAGAGCACTGTGCACTATGACAACAGCCAAAATTCATTAGAAAATATTTTTGTTGCAGTCCGAAATATAATCAAGATCTTTTTCATGCTGACCAACACCCAGTGTATAACCTTGGTTTCCTGACAAAATGGTTGATTAAAACCCAGTAACACTATCTTAAGGTTTCATAAATAATTCAATACATTTTACATACAAATTGCCTCTTCTTCCAAATGAAATAATAAATTTATTTTTCAAGGAAAAATCACAGACATATTTAAAAGTGGAAAACAAAACAGCTGTATAATAAATATTTTAAATATAGTGGATTTTTTTATCTCTTCAGTGATAAAAATCAATGCAAGAACACACATAAGTTACCTGATCTGCTTTTAACCTAAGCAGCAACAGTACAATATCCTAAAAATGAATTAGCACTTGTGTAATCAATCACATTAAGTACCTCATATAATTTTTTTTATTTTATTTTTGTAAACAGCTTAATTGAATTTTCTTGGAATCCTTCTCATCTTTTAATTTCAGATTTAATTAGGCTGTAATTACAAATCTTCTGTCACATGCATAGTAAACCTGTTTCATCTCTGTCACACTACATGCTAGAGTTAGCATTTGCAACTTCTTGATACAGACCTTGAAATAATAACCTTTAACAGTTCAACATGCTACAAAATGCACTTTTAAGGGTGACCTGGGAAACCAGTAGGAAAATAAGTGCTACACACCTCCAGAAAGTAGGCAGTAGAAGGTAACTACATTCTAGTTTATCATTTCTTCCAGCAGTATTTTTGTTTTACCAAACAACTACAAATGTGTTGTTTTGCAACATCACTGAATGGACTTCGTGTGGCTTCTTCTGGTGACACAGGAAACGCCCTTGCAAGTGAGCTTTTGCACTTGCACAGCAGGCAAGGTGAGGTATTTAGTGCCTTAAGGATCTAAGTGTAGCAGCACTAAAATGTATCTTTGAAGTCTAACACAGCTCCACCAGCCTATGACTTTGGAAAAGAGAAGATTGCACATCCAGGTTTTGCCAGGTGTCTTTCTCTGTTTACTTCTTTCGTTTCTCTGGACTCAAACAGAACACAAGCTCACCAAACAGCTAAATGAAATTAACCAAAGACAACACACACAGATTTGGAGACAGTAATGTTACCTTTTGAATTGTGTGTATATATTCTAACTTACACCACTTACACCCTACATTTGCTAAAATAATAGAAAAAATGCTGATGCTGTGGATAACACTACTATCAGGTACACTTTACCCAGGCCACTGATATCACTTAATGAATGCACACTGTAATTTTCTCAGCTGTATTTAATGAAGGTTTTAGTTTATTATCAAATTTACACTGCACTAACATTTTACAATACTGTTGATTCTAGAGGAAATCAATCATACTTAAGAAATAGACAAGAATCTTGCTACAGAAAAGGGTTTAAAAGGAAACAGGAAATAAGAAAGGGAATAAAGAGAAGGAAGAAAAGGGATAAAATGGAAGAATAAAAAGAAAATTATAAACCTTAAAAGAATTCAAAACATAATATCTGAACAGAATAAAGTTTGCAGTAGTATTACAAAATAGCATAGGGAAATTATCTCTCCTACTGTTGCAAAGTATGTAATTGGCTAAGTAACAACCAAGGAAAATTCATGAATAAAATACATTACACATCATTTTACTTAACGAAGACTACAGTTGTAAACTTCATACCTTTAAAGAAAAAAATTGGTGTCTGCATGTGTAAACAAACACGTAAGTATTTTAATATGCTTTGATTAGCAGCCAGATATAAAACCAGCACTAATTCTAAAAAATTAAAATAATTGTAATTGTTGTAAGATACTATAGCATGAAAATTAATCCTAAAATTCAATTTACTTACAAAGGAATACCTTGAAGTGGATAAAAATAGAATTTGTATTTTAAAACCTCATAAATAAATTAAATGCCTTTTCTAAAAAAACATACTGACATTAGGTGGATTTTCGTACTTTCAGGGGACATGAAAGTAGGACTACATCAGTTTTATCTTAAAAGCTCAAGGTCTTCTGAAATGTTTATTTGCTAATTATGTCAAATATTCAAAAGAAAAGCTTTACAGTTAGGAAGAAACTCTGCTTTCTTCAGTTATAATACAAAAGATAAGAGTGGAAAAGAGTGACAAAACTATGTGATAGTGTAAAAAACTCTGCTCTTTCAGGCACTTTCATAACTCTGAAAATAACACGTTCAGCTGTGTATTTGAAAGGTAAAAAACCTTCCCTTTAGGAATTCCCATTCCAAAAAACTGAGTATGCTTTTAAACATATCATCACATTTTAATTAGAATACCTACATTATGATGAGATGGGCCCCAAGAAGAATTAAGCAACACTAAGTTGTAAGTTTCTACAACAACCCTTCTGGGAGGCACCAGGTTCCTGGCACAACTCTATACATGGTGTGACTCTTTGAGGAGGTGAACCAGCACAAGGACACCTCATCTCAGGGAAGAACCAACCTCTGTTTGTGCATGTCATGGAAGCAGCACACTAAAGGCAACAAAACCACAGAACCATAGGTCAGGAAACACAACACAGTCTGAATGAGGAATGTCATATCCAGCCCAAACATACTGCAGCGCTGAAGAGAACAGACACCACCTTTTTCGAAACAAATACTGAAAATGAAATCTGAATGGTCTTAGGGCTGTTTTTTGACATCACCAGCTTTCATCAGAGCCTTAATAGCTCTGGCCCTCATCTCGAGCTCCAGAAGCTCCAGCTGTTGTGCTGATGGCTGAACATCTTCTGATGGAGGAACAGCTAAGGTTGCTGCTTTGTGCTCCTTTGGGCTGGACTCTGCCAAGCCCAGTATCTCATTCACACTCTTCTCAATGTCCTTCTGAAGGTCATCTATCTGACCAGCTCCACTTCTGAGAGTGCTCTCTTGCACATCTGGGCCATCCTCTTCATTGCATGGGCCTTCTATGTCACTATCATATGCATCTGCATTTATGCTGAGGACATCACTATCTTCTCCCTTGCCTGTAACACAAACATAACAATCATAGAGTTGCCTAACACAACTGTTTTTACCTCAACTTAAAAAATCACTTCTGCTTAAAGCATTACTCTGCAAATTAAGAGAGTGAAAAGAAATCTGTAAGATAACCAATTCTTCTTCTTTTTCTCCTCCAGCTTTTAAAACTGAGCTTATTTATACAAGTGTTAACGCATTTTTATGCCAATCTAAAAGAACATGCAGTATAGCAAAGCAGCGGTACCAGAAAAATTTATTCTCTCCTACAAAGTTACATGATCTATTTTCCTAATTAAAATGTCATAAGATTTTATATCAAAGAAACCTTCTGCAGTGTAAAACTGATTTTTGCTTATCTTTTAAGTAAACCTAATTTTCAGAATGCAACTTCAAAAATTACACTCAACTATGTTATTTATTTTAAGAGGAGTGGGACTATAGCGAGGCATAACACTAAAAATTAATAGAAACTCCACTTATAGTGCAACTACTCTGAATTTATCACAAGTCTTACAGATGTATTTAACTCAGATGTAAAAACATGAAGGAATTTGACTTTGGTTTTTAACGGTGGCTGAAAGTTGGAGTTTACTTTTAAAAACATAATTAGAAGAGGAGGCGGTGCAATAAAATAAAAGCAAAGCTCTGTCAGAACCTAACTGTTCTCTCAATTTGACTACAGTAAGACTTGCTTTGACACACTGGCCTCAGAAGTTATTGCTATTTCACCAGCTTTTGTATCTGTGGAAACTTAGAGCAGGATTGGCTCCTGCTTAAAATGAGTAATGTATATTCAGGTGATGGTAAAGTTACTGATTATAAAGACTTTATAATTGCTTTTGGTAATACCATTTTTACCACTTGCACAGGAAAAGCAAGCCTTAAAAAAAAAAAGAGTAGCATACTCACTACTTAGAAAGCTATAAATGCAATTTTTCTACTTAAAAAACAAAGGAAGGCAGGAAAGGAGGATCAAAATATCTCAAAATGGTTTTATAAACAATAGTAACACTTTAAAACATTAGAGTTTATGGATTCAGCTTTGAAAATTTTTTGTACTATAGACACATAATTCAGTTACTGACTCCTAATCACTCCATATCAGGCTATGATTTGTCACAGCATTTAAGTTCAGATTTAAGAATTCTGCATACTCACCCTGAGAATGATTTAGGATCTTTGTTATCAGTCCAGTACCTCCTAACACTGGTTTACTTGACTGTAAAAAGCAGCCATAATGCTAGTAAATACAGCGTGTTTAGAAACATACACAGCTAAGGTATGTGGCACGTCAAAAATTCCAAAGGAAGCTAATAGGAAAGCAGATGCAGCTCCTGAAAATGTTATGTTAAGACATATAAAGGAGTTTACAGATAACTTTTCACCTTTTCTTTTTGCAAGACAAATCACAATTTTAAAATAATAAAATCTAAAAACCTAAAATATAAACAAAGCTAAAGAAAATCATCCTCACAGCAGCGTGTATAAAAACTACTCATGAGATGAACATACAAGGGTCTTCTTTGATCCTAAGTAGTCTTGCCCTGTTCCTACTGTGACAGTAACTTCAAGATTAATATTTCAGTTTCAGATGCAGTTTTCCCTATTTCCCACACCATTTAGTCAACTTTGAACACTCTTTTTAACTTTACCTTGCACGCCACAATGGATGGGAAAGATCATAATGGGAAACAACAGGATTAGAAATGGTAACTTTTCTGTCTTACTTCATAGTATCAGTCAGTATTTACCTAACATGCTGGTCAACCAAGCAGCGTTTCCATGGGTCAAAAAATCAGGTGCATCAGTGGATCAGAGTTCAAAGACTGAAACTTCGTATCTGAGCCTGCTCATCCTAATTCACTGCCAAAGTTAAACTGACCTGTACTGAGTCTGGCTGGGGTGGAGTTAATCTTCTTCACAGCAGACTGCATGATGCTGCTTTTGTATTTGTTTCTGAAATGGTGTTGATAACACAGCAGTTTGGCTGCTGCTGAAGAGTGCTTGCACAGCCTTAGGGCTTTCTCTGTTTCTCACTCTGACTTCCCAGAGAGTAAACTGGGGGTCTGCAAGAGGCTGAGAGGGCCAGACAACCAGAACAGCTGAGGCAAACTGACCTAAGGGATATGCTCCACCATATAACACTGGCATTTGTCTTCCCAAGTACCTGTCATGCATGCTGTGTTTCTGCTTTCCAGGGAACGGCTAAAAATCTGGCTGCCGATGGGAGATTGTCTCTAATTTTGCTTTGTTTCAGCGCACAGCTCTTGCTTCACTTACTGAAGAGTCTTTATGTTGACTCATAAGTTATTCTCATTTGTTTTGCTGATTGTCACCTCTACCCCACTGGGGGACAAGTAACTGAGGTGTTGGCATGTGCCTACTGCTGGCTTGGGTCAGCCCACCATAGGATTCTTTTTGGAATTAATTGGTCACATTAAGAAGAAACAAAATATTAAGTCACTCACATCTATCCCAGACTTGTATGGATGAGAAGCTGGGCAGAACAACCTTGGGTTCTATTTAGAACTTGAAACCTCCGAGACTGTGTAATTCAGTGCTCATACAAGGGTTTTGGCCTACAGATGTTTAATGAGCTAACAGGCTTTATTTCCCTCTTTTGCACCTGTGTTTTTACACAGTAATAAGGATCATGGCTGGCATTTCACATTATCTTTTTCATTTTGGTAACTTTTACTTTTTCCTTCATCTACAGTTGAAAAATTCATTTTAGCACACTTAATTACATTTAAAAATTTTATTTTATCCACTTCTGCTTATCCTCTCATTCTCTCTTCTTTTTCCCACAGCTTCTCAGGCTGCAGTGCAGGAGAATGACTGGAGTTATACTTTCTAATTTATATGATATTCTCAAAAGTTCTTTAAAGCTAACATCTCCACAGAGTGGAGCCACTGTTATAGCCCAAAGCCACCATGATAATCTGGTTGATTAAGTCATAAAAAACAATGCAATCACCTGCAACAGTCCATCAATTCCCTTTGATAACACAAAAGTGGAAGAAACCTGCAGGAAATCTGTCGGCTCTAAAATTCCTCCATATAGTACAACAAGCAACATTTAAAAGATTCTTCATAGTCATTGCAACTCACTCCTTAGAGTTTTGATGCTGTTATGACTCCTTCCTTTTCCATTTAACTCTTCTCACTAACTACTTCAGAAAACAAACATGTTTCACAATGTTATTCCAGGAGACAAAGACAAAATTCTGAATTGTGAAATAGCAGTTGCAAGAAGCAAATAAAGTTAGAACTTTGCAGAAGAGAAATGTAGCTTAGAAGAATTTGCAACATTCTTTAACCGGAAATGCTATTTCTGATGTTTCTGCATACAGCCAGCCAAAATGAAAATAAACAGACCGAGACAGAAACACCTACAGTTCTAGTGCTTCATGCACAAACTAACACTGGAAATTGTTATATGTGCTAATTTAATGACTGGAATAAAACAAATACTACTGTGGGCTAAAAAAACTGTTTTCTTGTGTGGAAAGAACAAATGCGCACCAGTAACTTATTTGCCTTTGCATTTTCTATTCTGCCAGTCGCTGTAGTACTTGAATGTCTCACAAGCTGAATTTTTGCATTTAAAAAGAGAAAGTACACAAGACAAAATGTTCATTCTCAATGATTCAAAAATTTGAGTGTGTACATCTACTTGCACTGACTTCAAGTAAAATAAGCCAGCTAACACAAGTGCTGGGTGTCAAGCACCATTTCATTGGACCTCAGCTCTATACAATCAAACAAAGCAAGTTATCATATACCAAGACTGAAATAAATTACTAAATTACAAGCAGTCCTTTGGAAAAGTTATTATTATGGATTTCTGTGAATGCAAAAACAGACTACTGTACACTCGTATGATCATCTCAGTGTAAAATAAACCTGACGGTCATTTCAACCAACAGTAACAGCAGTATTAGCAATCACCTGCATATCAAAAAACTTAAATGAAGTTCCTCTTCAGCTGAAAAACTAGATACGAGGAGCCACATGAGCTCTGCAAGAACTTCAGTCATGTTCCAGAAGCTAAACTAGGAAACTCTGAAGAGCTGCAGTTTGCTTCCAGCTGCAAAAAACCCTCCATTCCTATAGAACTAAGAAGCCAAAGTTTCTAGAATGTCTTCTTCAATGTCCCCATCACCTTTTCTGGAACTGTACCTGCAGGAGATGTTGCAACCCTATGCAAGCTGATTTCTAAGAGGATGCTTCTCTATGACTGCAGCCACTGTTCACAAGAGAGCTGTCAGCTACCTGGAATTAGTCACTGGCCAACATCAAGAACACAAAATTTCAGCTTTCTCTACTGCATACCTTGTTTTGATTCCTGACTTTCCAGCTTGTTGTCTTCTCTCAGAGAAGAAGTTGAGTCTATACTGTTGTCCTGTCTGGAAACAATTAAGAACATTTTAATCACCATAATTTACAATTTAACAGAACATTTTTAAGAAACTAAAAAATTATGAGGTGGTAGGCCAATAAGACAGCTACAGTAAAATAAAGACAGAAGGAATACACAGAGAGCTAATCTGAGCACTTGAAAATGAACTTTTCTTGTTTTGCCTTGTGATACGCAAGGACAAAGCAATTATTTCCACTACATCCTTTCCTTTTAGAGTAACAATCCTCAACAGTTATAACTGAGGAACCACAGCCAAGTAGTTATAAAGGAAGAGGCTCCTCATATTAGGAGCTTTTCTGTAAAACTCAAAATAAATTGTCACATAATTAAATGCTTTTGGAAAACAGTAGTTTCTGCTGTACTAAAATACTATTTATTGTCTTATTTTGAAAGTAAAAAGGTATTTTCATGAAATTATCACCAGCCCATCACCACCCTCTCCTAAACCACAATCATTTTGTTTCACAAAGTGATACTTTTTAAACTGAAACTGTTTACAACTCAGCTATTACAATGTATTCAGTACTTGCGTTTCTCTATTTCTCCTATTTAAAGATTTCTACCATTGACCTGAAGTGTTTCAACTCTTTACACAAGGGTAAGGAAGAGACACTTCTGTGAAACGTTAACGTCCTTCACATACTTCACACATACCAGTTACACAAACTGTGAAAATAAGGTAAAACATACAGGAAGGACACAGGTGGAAGGATCCAGAATCACAAGAAGAGTTCAGTTACCTCATCTGATGAGCATTTTGACAATAGAATTGCCAAATTTCTAAACTGAATGTTGGTGCGGCATTGGTTTCATCTGTAGTAATATGGAATCAATGCAGCCCTCCTGCCCATGGGAACTTAACAACACTATAAAAAGGAAGCAGTATTCTGATATCATGGATGTAAATACAATGATTAACAACTTGTTTTTCAGTAATGGCCTTTAGGGTTTTCCTGAAATTGAACACATATCTATTTTCCCCATGCTCTGCAAGTTGTTTTTTAACATGTATCCAATGGTTTCAACAGGAGGGGGAACACCATAACATTTCTAGACATCGTGGTCTGAGAGGCAGTTATTTTCATTTCTATTTCCTTTTCTTCAGTGACAAAGGCTACATCAACAGACTCTCCTTTTTCTCCCACTGTTTTTAGCCATTGGAACATAAATGCATAAAGTATCATGCAATAATTAATTAAGGAGAATAAACAGGTCAATACACTTGGCTAGTGAATCCCTGGACCAGTCTGTTGTACCTATTTATTGAACCTCATGGCTACACTAACTTTTTTTCCAAATGAGATGACAATAATCTAAATACACTCACACATGTGTGCCAGCAACTGCAAAGGGGACCACAGGTCAGAAGCACTTGCAGGACTGTGCTGCCAGAAATCAGACAGAATGAAAAATGTACACTTCCTCCAGGATTTTCAGTGTCATGCAACTGTAAGCAAATACTTGTAATTCACCAGCAAACCTCAGGCTACTCTAGACAACAAGCAGGATGAGAGGTCTGGGACTAATGTATCAAATAGACAGTAAAATCAAAGGCCAAATTCCAAAAATAGACCACGTTCTGCAAGTAGGCAAATTGAGGGACCATAATGGAGCACTAGATACCCCAGAGATTAACAGCATCAGCTACTGGGGACAATCACAGGCCTGCACCTGCCATCAGAGAGGCCCACGTGCACAAGGAGGTCTATACAGCAACTAGAGAAAGAATACAAACCTTTTGGGCTTGTGTGACCGCAGCTGGAGAGAGATGCGGATTTTGGACCAGTTACTGGTCAGCAGATATAGAAGGAACCACCTGGTTTGGGGTTTTTTTGTTTGTTTTGCTGTTGTTTTTGTTTTGGGGTTTTTTTTCCAGCAACTCCTAACAATTTGTTACATTTAGTTAGTTAACTCTTTACCAAAATTAGGTTGTGATATACCCTGATCATCACTAAGAGTAGAAGCTGCTTAGGCTGTCCCTGCCCATATCCCATGCTCCTTCACACACATGCTCTATCATTTTAAACTGATTAATCATCTCTCCACTGGAGAGCAAAGTGTTCCTTGAAAAAGCCTGATCTTGCATCAGTAGTATCCAGACAACAGATTTCACAACTCTAGTATCACCTTGAGATCTGATGAGGAATTGTAACCATCTCTTTGAGAGAAAACTCAGTGACCCCCACAGCTCAAATATTGACTGTGAAATTATCCACAACCATTTTAACAGCCATGTAAAAAGAAATTACCAACTTTAAAAAAATCACACATTGAAACTTGTGAAGTTTCCTCCTGATGCCTTGACTTTAATAATAATTGCAGCAAGCCAACATTCCTTTAGAAACTACCTACTGTCAACAAAAGAATTTTTAGGATGCAGAAGTACTTTTATAGAACGTTTTACTCTGAGAATTGACTGGATTGGACTGCGTTGCTGGTGAACCTTCATGACTTTGTTTCATAGGCAGGCATTTTGCACCATCTACTGGCCCAACAGATGCGTTTTAAGTTCACAGTTCAGTCTGGCTTTTGTTAGCCTTGTTTCGTTTGCTAGTGAAAAACATTTTTTTCCCTAATTATCTGTACTGTGGTATACCTTTAAGAAAGGGTAACACAATGCCATGTCTTCAAACAATGGGAGAAGAAGATAAGCTATTCTAAAATTAAGGGGCATTTTACAAATTTAATACTCTCTTCTTTCATGCTACACTACTAACTGACAACAGTAATTTGGAGTTTCTCCTTTTTGTCAGCCTTTAAAGATATTTCTCCCCCAAGACGACAGTTAAGTTCCCAAACAATAAACTCAGCACTTTTAATTTATTTTTCTAAACAGAATAACATTTCCATGGTATGATCTTTTCAGCAGAAAGAAGATAACTACGGTTAAAATTTGTTGACAACAAATATTGTAAATTTAAATTTACCTTATTTTATGTAGAGCATGCATTTCACGTTGGAATGCGCCACACCAGTGTAATGCTTAACTGGGCTCACACATATGGTTCTATATACAGGTTGCTACAGGAATTTGTACAGCTCTCAAAGACCTCTGGGTTTGAGGGTGATTTGGTACCAAACTCCAGTAGAACATGCAAAGTGAGGTAAAAACTCAGCAAAGGTTAGGAAAACAAGGACTGGCAGAGGAGCAGATGGCTAAGGATGAAGACAGTAGCTCTGCAGTACAGGTGGTGGGGATTAAAGACAGGATCAGAAACTAGGTGTCTGCTAAAGAAAAATACTGACCAGAACGTGAAAGTTGGATTACTGTTACTATCTTTCCCATCCATTTGTTCTTATTTAGGAGGTTTATATAAACTAACCAAACCAGTAGCTAGGAGGTTATGTTAATCTGCCCATCTTTAGTGCATTGTCTTGTACTGCCTCAGAGTCTTATTAAGTGCGCCCTGAACCTGTGGACCAGCTGTAATCAGGTCAGTATTGAAAACATAAAAGCTTATAAATCTTTTAGAAACAAGTTAGCCTCACTAAATTTGATGTATTGTGCGTGATAACTAGTGTAACTTTCTTTTTCCCTTCATTACTTCCATAGAAACTATCAAACGGGTGAACTCCTGACAAAGAAATGGTCTTTAAAAAACAGACAAGCCTTTTAAGAAAAGGTTAAAAAAGTGTTGTCTTTTACAAAACTGACAGATGCCAAGATAAGAGCAAGAAACCAGAAGCCTCTGTTCTTGAAACACTACATTCTGTAGCACCCCTTCTACAGAGTACATTGAACAGGTAATGAGTGTCAGTGCTGCTTCAGCTGAGGCAGGAATGAAAGGCCAGAACAAAAATTAAAGAGAAGGGATAAATCTCAGCTGAACTGAAAATATACTTAAACAAATCACAAACCTATGTGGGAGGGGTTTACTGATTTAGCTCACACAAAGACGTTTAACCTAAATCACACCACTTCTGTTGCAGGACTTGTGAATTAAACATTCACAAGTGTGAATGTTTAATTACCACAGCTTAGCTGATGGATGGTATGTCATTATGAATCCAGTTATGTGCCCAAGACACACTAAATGTCACTAAGTGACATCATGTCTGTAAAGTTTAGTGCTTGCTAGTAGTCACAGTTCATCATCATTCAACTAGAATAATTAATTAAGGATATAGCAATTTGGTCTCTCAATGATATATTTGATAATTTCTCATGAAAAATCTCTGAATTGTTCAGTCTCCTTAAATTAAGTGTTTTGTCTTTTACTCACTGACTGACTGAATCACCTCCAGTCTTGTCTCCTCCATCTGCCTCCTCGTCAGTATCAGAATCAGCTCCAATCTTGCCTAGATATACACAGTTTCAAACATGAAAATTTAGGAAAGTGATATAATTAATACTACGCAATTAGGTTTACTCTTAATTATTAACTCTATTGCAATCAGCAGAAGAGGATTTTTCCCAGTTAAAACAGAACTTCTAAAATTAGACTTAGTCAAAACCAAAACACTTACTTACTTGTGAATCTTCTGTTAGCTACACATACATTTATACTGGATTACAAAAAATCTGATTAGCTATTCGTACTACAATACTATGGGTGCCAAAAATAAAGTACAGAATTAACAGCAAGATACTCTGGAGCTCTCAGACTCGAAGAGTTTCACTTCATTGAGAAGACAGCAATATGTTTACAAGTAAGTTTAAATATCCCTTAAATATCAAGTGCAATAAGGCCATGAAAAGCTGGAATGTCATATCCTTAATCAAAGTACATGAACTGTGTGCATTGGTGGAACTGAGTGATTATGTACACGCTAATATATACTTAGTAGAGTGTGTCTGTATATATACATATATATTTAAGTAGCTAGAAAGAGTGTAAATCCGGTTGAGGTATTCTCTGGTGTACAGTGGAGTCTAAAAGTTTCATTCATACCTTCAAGTATCTTCAACAGTTTTTTTTCAGATAACAGCTCCAACTGCTCCATGCAAAGTCTTTTGATTTCATCCATGGAACAGTTCTAAGAAGACAGATAAGACAGACCACAAGCTACTAAAAATTTCTGAAAAGAGAGTAATTACAAATGTAAGCAGTAGTCCAACTGTAATGAAGAGTTAACTTGGATTAAACATCCCCTATTCTGATCTGCATTGATGCAACTGCTGTAGAAAACCAGGTGTTTCAGTTTTGACAACTACAAAAAATAGCATATGTGTGGGCTTTGTCTGAAAAATTAAACAATACACACTATCAGTTACTTGACCTATGGATTGGAGTTTTTACTGCAGCTTCAACACAGAGCATCAGGAATACCAGACCATATGTGTGAAGCATGGAACAGCAAACAACTGCAGACCTGGTTATTCCTAATTCTCCATCACCTGGGGGAAGCTGGGTTATGCAACCAAGCTTGCAAAGACCAGAGGCAACTGTTGAATCCAAGTTCACAAACTGGAGAAAATAATGCTAATGACAACATACCAACAGTTGCATACCACAGCACAGAAAATAAAGTATGCAAACTGTGATTTCTCATGCTTGGTACATACCATACATTGCCACAAATTTTATTGGTATTCCAGTTACCTTCACATCTCATACCTCTCGGTGACATAAGAGTGATAATTTCACATTTTCAAATGAGCTATGATACCACGTACAAGTACCAAAATTAAGAGCTGCTAAACAGGTTGTAACACTCACAGTCCTGCTGTAAGTTTGGTTCTACATAATCAGGCAATTTCCCTACAAATTCAGTAATGTCATTCCTTCCAGCTTCTCTACCTCTTTTTCTTCTGCCAGAGATGAGAAATGGATAAGCCTGTGTGCAATTTACCATGTGTTTAAAATGAAGAAGTTCTGTCTCACTTATATTAATAATACACCTCATTAAGATAAAAATGAAAGAAAAAAAATTTACAACTACGAACAAACATTACACAGACATTTCACCTGCAGCCTCTTTATTTTTACTAAGTCCTATTGTTCATAAGACTCAAAAGGCATATATTCTAAGCCAGTAAAACTCCAGCTTTAGTTCACAGGAGTTACAGCAGCAGAAGCTGTTTATGAAGAATGGGCTTTATTTTTTTATCTCAGACATTGCTTTAATACCATACAAAGAAAATCAGTTGACACAAACAGAAATCAGTACTTTATTTACAAATCAGCATATTAATTAGTGAACAACACTACTGAATTTACTCCTCATAATCATGAAAATCCTTTTGCATTTAACTAAGCAGTACAAAGAGACAGTCTAAACATAAACCTAAAGTTCAGAAATGGCTAAGCAGTAGCAAAAGGAGTAACCTGGAATAACTATAGTAAGTCTTTAAAAAGTCTCACTTCCAGACACATGGTACTACTTAAGGTACTTGACTTCGTAGAAACTTCTTTAGTTGAGAAATATACAGGCAACTTTTAAAATGTAAATGCACTAAGCTTGAAAGATAAGTATTCTTTGTTATGCAAGCATTCAAGATCATACTAAGTATATAAATGGTAAATGTACTTGGTACCTTTAAAGTATCAGGCAGCATCCTCTGTAGTTTCTTCTCCCCTATGACACAGAAACACTGTTGAAGCATTTCTTTTTTGTCCCCAATGTAGAAACTGACAGGTTTGAGTGACACAGTGAGATCTAATCCTCCTTCTTCTATATCACTGGGTTGTTCAGCTTCTTCCACTTTTTCTCCAGAGAGTACATTGCATTTTGTTTCCTAAAACCAACAAAGGCACATTTTCTAGTGAATTAGCGAAAACAGAAACTTACACACAGTAAGGGGTTATTGTAACTTATGCTTACAATAATTTTCCCTTCATAAATGCAAGGTACATCTTAATGTAGACTTTTCAGGTTCCAGTGTTTCATATTGCAAGGTAACTGCATTAGAGAGGTTACATTCTTTATTACTGAAAACATTCTTGTGCTAGGAAAAAGTTTTAAAGCTTCAAGAAGTGAAAAATACTCATAAATATTAATTGGGAAATATTATCTGCAAATACTTAGCTGGTGCTTACACATGAAAGCATGCTTTAACGCAGAAGAAATCCATCTGATTTGCTGTGCACTTAAATCATAAAGTTCATCATTTACAGCGACCCTGCTAAGACGGAAATTGGCATACAATTCCCGGTGTGGCAGAGTCTTCGGAGAATTAAAATGGGCTTCGTATTAGAAAATACATCCTCCATACATCAGTGGATGACCTCTAGAATAAAAAAACTAATTAAAAAAACCTAAAAAAACAAACAAAGAAACAAAACCAAAACGAAACCAAACCAAACAAAAACAACCAAAAACACCACCAGCCAGAAACATCTGTCAGCCTCAAAATTCACTTAGGCGTGCATGTCACAACCATTTTTTGCACACCAACACATCCTTGAGAAGACTCACAATGCCACACGTATGAGAACCACGACTGGGGCCACCCGAGCTCGTACGCCGCATCTCTTACACCCGGAAAACACAGAGCGGCGTCCCCGGGATGCGCGCGGGGCGCTCCGGGGCTCGGCCCGCCCCGCCCGTGTCTGTGCCTGTGCTGCCCCTCCCCGTGCTGCCCGCCCGGCCACTCCCTGCAGCCACACACCGACCAGAGTGACTGAACCCGGCCCTTCCCGCAGCCAGCCAGGGCAGGGACAGCAGCCGGGCCTCTGCCGCCAGGACGCCGCGGGATTGGGACGCCCCCGGGAAGGCAGACGCGGCACGGCACCGCCCAGACCCCGCAACTCCGCCCGCGCTACCTCCAGGGCACCGTGGCTGGACTCGGTGCTCCGCCGCTTCCTGTCGCTGCCGTCCAGCCCCGGGGCTCCCTCCGGGCAGCAGGAACGCGAGCGGCGCCGCTTTTTCTCCTTGGAAGACTTCCTGCCCGGCATGGCCACACGCGCGCACACCGCGCGCCGCCACACGCGCGCCGCTTCCGGCGGGACACGCGGGCAGCGCCCCCTGCCGGCCCCGCCCTGCGACCTCCGACGGCGCCGCTCTCGTGGTCGGAGGAGGCCGCTTAATGTACGGGGGGATGCCTTGGGGTTAGCGAGGCCGGAGCAAAACTGCTGCCTCACATGGGCACGCCACCCGTTTACACAAATATCAGTGATCTAGGGCATAAAAAACACGTTTTATGATGAGCGGCTGAGGGAGCTGGGGTTATATAGTCTCCAGAAGAGGAGGCTCAGGGGTGGCCCCATCACTCTCTACAAGTCCTGAAAGGAGGGTGTAGTGAGGTGCGGGTCAGTCTCTTCTGCCGTGCCTGCAGTAAGAGGACAAGAGGAAATGGCCTTAATCTGAGGCAGGGAGATTCAGATTAGATATTAGAAAAAAAAAAATCACCGTCAAGCTGGTCAGGCATCGGAACAGGTTGCCCTGATGGTGGAGTCACCATCCCTGGAGGTGTTCAGGAGGTGTCTGGATCTGGTGCTGGTTGTGTGGTTTAACGGTTCAGTGGTTAAAGTGATAATGCTGGGTGGATGTTTGGACTTGAAGATCTTAAAGTTCTCTTCCAACCTTGATTGATGATGATTCTATGATTCTATCCTCCATAACTACTCTTTAATCCTGACCTTTTTCTCTGGCTTTCAACATGTTTCAATGGTGCAAGAACCTGCTTACTCCTCCCTTGGCAGCTCTTTGGCATTGCCAATAACTTTGGAACAACAGTAACAATAACTTAATTTTTCCATGATACTTATTGAGTACTGGAGAAGCGTGACAGTAGGTTTTTCATGGGATGCAATTAGGAATTGCAGCAGAGAAGCCTGTTAAAGGCAGGTGACTGCTCTGTGCAACTCAGAAACACACTGATCAGCTTTCTGCCACCAACAAGATTAGTTATAGAGGGAACTCAGTCAATTATCCTAAAGAGGATGGTTAGCTGAAAATAAAGACCAGGGTAGAAAAATGTCTATCATTATGCAGAGAGAATTTTGTATTAAAAATCTCCCTTTCTGTGCAGAGATATGCAATAATTTTCTTCTTTATTTAACCCAACTGTGTGCCTGTTCTTCTGTGTCTGTTTTCTTTCCCAGATTCAAACATGTTGCCTTCCAGCTTGTCCATATTTTATTGGATCTTCAAATGGGAGTTACTGGCCCATTTAGGTAGAGGTCCACTAAATGCAAGTTGTACAAAGCCAGTGGTGATCAAAAGTGCTGTGGGCAGATCAAGATCATACATACTGCATGGGCTGACACTGTTTTCAAATGGGTTAGAATTCACTAAGTACCATCAGTTCTTTTTTCAGCAAGCATGAGTCCCTGCAGAGGCAGATAGTATCTCAGTTGATCCTGATTAGTCTATGTTGTTAAGATTACCTGGATGGGTGGAAATAGATCTTCATATTTATTATCAGCAAATAACAGCCTCATCATATGCTGAAGGTGGCAAAGGTAATGTAACTAGGAAACACTGAGGAGGGGTCTAAATTCGGGATGAAAATGGGATCCCTTGAGCAAGGATATAAGGGTAATAAGGAAACTTTTAAAAGTTTACCACTTTATGCTTAGGCATGCAAATTGTGTTTTAAATGAATGCAGCATCTACTCACACAGAATACAGAAGCTAACTAGGCTGTTGATGAAAAGATTTGTAACAGTATTGGAAATGATGTGATCACAGGCTTCAAATACTGCTGTCAAAAAGAGGTAGTTCATACTTTAAACTATTTTTTCTAATGCATTTTGCACAGACCAACAGCAGTATGGTCCACATTGCAAATTCATCTTTGCAACTGGAAAGTCTAGAAACAAAATTTCCTACCAAATTTGAAACCTCAATCTCTACAGCGAATAAGCATCAAAAAACCACTGGAAGAACAGGACATCTGAAAACACCCAGATACTCTTCAGGCTGTCAACAGTTGCATATGGCATCTTGTTGCCAAACATTTCATTTCACAGTCTATTCAGTACACATTTTGAAAAGATGGAAAACATCTACTGTTCCTAGGCTTTGGATTTGTTGATAGTTTAAGGAGAAAGAGACAAGAAGAGGCAAGAGATCACAGTATATAGTAATGAATCACATTCAGCTAAGAAGCTTAACTAAGTATTTTTAAACAAAAAACTTCACACAATTGAAACCAGCAGTTTATAACATTTCCTAAAGCATTTGGCGTCGCCTCTGTAGTACTGATCTATGGTATGACTCCTCCTATAGATTATTATAGTGTATTACATTATAAAAAAGTCACTGCATCCAATGATTCATTAATGTATAGTTCAGTGTCCAGTACTTTTAATGAAGTAGGCTTGCAGACCGAAATGAGTCTATTTCTGGCTGTAGCCTGAACAAGACTAAGTAATTAACACTACTTAATTAGGTCCTGATATGAGCAAGGTGCATCATAATAACAGATATTACAGAAACCTCATGATAGATTATCCCGATTTATGTTACTGTAGTCTCCTTTTATCTTGGAAAGCACAGCAGTTGGTGCTGACCTAAAGCCAGTTTTGACTCCTCATTTAGTTCCTTAGGAAGGCATTTGATACTGTGTCCTGAGTTTTGGTCTAAGTAGATCCCAAGTTTTTCCACTTCATAAAACCCAAGGCATGCCTAACTACAATGGTTTAACGTGAAATGCTACTGTGTGCTGTTTCCTGTTCTTTCTAAAAGCTTCCTTTCTATCTTAGAAAAAGATGCCAAAAGAATTGTGTCTACTGGGAAACTTTGAATTCTTAGCAGAAGACACAACTTCTTTTTGAGGAGTTCTTGAAATCTCTCAAACATACTTCAACTGATGAATGAAATCAGGAGCCCTTAACATACAGATCAACTTATTCAAAGTTTACTGCTGTAGATAGCAAGCCAGCTCCCAGCTGTGTGCCAGGCACATACTTGTTTTCAATGGCCTCCAGTCTCAAAAGACTGTACACTGTGGACCTCATGACTGGCACTTTTCCTCAGCATAGATTTAATGTTCTTTCACTGCAACAGGAACTTCATCCTGCTGACATCCCTAAGACATTCTACTTGTTGGTGATCCCAGCAGCAGATTGTGCAGTACCCTTACATGCATTTGTGTGTTTTTATACAGGCATGCTGACTCTATGAACCACAATGGAGTTTTAAACAGTGCCATTTAAAACAAAACCAGTAGCAAACAATTTCCCACTCCCTGTTCCCTCAAATGATGCTAGATCATGGAAGGGATGGTATCACAGTACCCTGTGGCAGCACGTATCTTTCCTTCCAAACAGTCCTGGCCTGCTTTATCTTGCCTAACACTTGGTGCTGCAGATTTTTTGCTATGCCTCATAATTTCTCCGCAAATTTAAGTGAATTTTGTAATATCTTTTAATATAACATTTCTTGGGAGTTGCCAGAGCATGTTTATTTAATATAAACATTAATTTTTGGCCTGGGAAATTCATAACAATTTTCACGTAAAGAGATAATCTGTAACAGAGCAATCCCACAATAATAAAGCCAAAATATTAAGACAAGTAAAATTTCTTAAAATAGCACAGGTACAAACACAGTTGAAAAGCACAACATTAGAAAGCTGAAGCTTCAAGAACAATTGTATAGTAGGCAACCAAAATTCAACAGACAGGCACATTATTTCACAGACATGTTTCCTAAAGGTAGCTTCTTAGATCCTTTCCCAGGAAGGGATTCATCTATTAAGCACTGTAAATCGTGAATAATTTGTTGGACTGCCTCATATCCAATGGATCAAATCAGAAAACCTGTGACTCAGACCATGATAAGGACTGTGAGGGTATTTATCTGGAAATCCATCAAAAGTGTAACTGTACAAGTGTGCAGCTAAGGATCTGAGAGACTAAGATTGCTGGAAGCAGTGTAATAATTCAGTTCAGGTAGCTGAAGCAAAACAAAATTTAAGAGCTCTTGGTCACAAAATCCTTCACATCTGGCATAGACATCATAGGCAGGTATCATGTGATGTAGAGCTCATGTGCCATAAGTTTGCCCTTTTTTTTTTCCTTTTTTTCATTCTATTAGTCTAATGAAAAATAAACACTGACCCTCTTCAGTTCATCTTAATTCTAAACCAAATTGTAACACTGGGGTGTTCCTGTCCTTAAAAATTAAAAAGTCAGTTAAAGGCTTCTCTAGAAGTCCATGCCATTTTACAAGCTGCAAGATACAAATTCATGAGTGAAGCACATCCATACAGCAGGTAGAGACTCTACCCCTCAAAAAGTCATCTAGTCCTAGGGTTAAAAGAGGTAAGATTCATGAAAGCTAAGTTTCAAAAGGAAGTGGAGAAGGCTGATGAAAAATTTCCTTACCAGGCTATCTGACAAGGGTTAATATTAACAAACATTAACTAATAAGCTTGTGAAATGCACTATAAAGAGATCTCAGGGCCCCTTCTCTGCTGAAAAAACCCACAGTCAAGAACAGACTCATGATGAAACACAGAATGTGATTGGGGTGGGTGTCAGAGTTGACAGTCACTAAATAACAGCCATTTCCTACCTTTCTGTCTGGATGACCTGTAAGTACTGATATGGTTTGACTTCTTGGTGATCTATTTTTATTTGAGCAATGCCAGGACTCCTTGCAAAGTTCCAGTGCACTGATCACTTCAGAAAAGCAGGCCAATGACAAACAGTGAAAAAAGTTTTATTTTCTCTGTATCTTGCAACAAGTCAAGTGTAATTAATCCGTAGTATTTTCCCAAGTATAGTCTGACATAAAATATGAACAAAAGCATCTTTTTTCTGCATACACTGTCTTCCAAGTGCTAAGAAAAATGATTACAACAGACTAAGAACAAACCTACAGCATTCTTTTACTTTAGCTGGTTCCGATACAGAGGCATACTTTTTTATTTGAGAATCAACTCCCAGAGACTTAGCTAATTGCACAGCATTTGTATCATCACTGATTAGCGTCCCAAGAGCCACAAGCAGTCTAAAAATGGCTTCAAGATCTTGAACAACTTCCATAACTGTGCTGATTACTGATAAACATTGAGCTTTGCCCTCAACGTTGTTGACTTTATGTAAACATACAGCATAGTTCAATGTCAACGTGGCCAGCGCAATGTGGATGTTCTTATTATTGCCTGATTTCGTTTCTATTGCTTGTGTCATTATTTCATCCCTCTGTTCCATCATGAGCTTCTGGCCTGCATGGCTGACAAAACAATTGCAAAGAGCTCTAAGTGCCAACAGCTGGTTTGCTTGCTTTCCTTTAGGATTCAGAAATTTAAGGAGAAGGATGATAAATTGCACGTGCTCCTTTTCACTGCAGAAGTTTTCATTCACAGTGGGATGCCTGACAGACAATCTAAGAATGTCTAGAGCTGGAAAGACAATATCTGAGAAACAAAATAAAACAAAATTTTAGTATTAATACCACATTATATATGTAAATTTGTCAGTGAGTTTCTTTCAGACACAGACCTTCTTAGCCCTGCAGCTTTGCAAACAGCCAGTAACAGTTTCAAGCAGAAGCATAAATTGTTTGAAATTCATAAAGACAAATATTGACAAATCCATTCTAGCAATGCTTCAACTATCATAAAAAAAGCCATAATCCTTAATTTAGGATTAACATAGCGCTTTGCAGGAAATCTTAAAATCTTTTCTAAAATCTCTTATTGATAGCACTGAAGGCAAGCACAAGATATGATAACTAATCCAAAACTGTCTTTGAAAGCTGAAAGTTCAGTGACTGAACATCTCTACATAGACAGCATCTCCCTTTGTCCTCATTCCGTAATTTACACTACAGTATATCTACAAAACAGGAAAATAAAATAAAAAGTATGTCCTCCACTGATGAGTTGGAAATCATTGGAAGGAAACGAAAGCTTAGCGTGTCCCTCCTTTCCCAAATTCTGACTATATCTGGCTCCTTGGATCTACTACTGGTATCCAACGCTTACAACAAAATCAAAGCTGAACCTGCCCAACTACTTATTGATGTTTTTCCTGCAGATGTGCAGAATCTTCAGAATTAATGCTTTGTACAATACAAAGAGCCTGGAAGGTATGACACTGGCCATCACCAGCTCCTCATTATGCAAAACACAGTTTGATTATGTGATATTATATAATTAGCACGAATTTTTAATACTAAAATGTTCTTCCTGTCAGTAAATCTTTAACTGTGATTTTAAGAAAGCAGTTCATTTTAACCATGCTTAGATATTTGTATATCCAAACAATTGTTTATTTCCAGAATGTGCCGTAACAACCAAAATAGCTTTTCCAATCCATCAGCGCAGATAATACATTATTAAATGTAATTATATCACCTACACTTGCATTCTTCCAGAATGTCATTTCACTAATGCAGTTTTGATCATGTAGCCTAGCATCAGTAACTTCTTCTCTACCATATTAAATAGGAGCTACTTTTGATTTTTTTCCCCCCTAATTTATCTCCATAATTTCATCTCTCATTTGGTAACATCTTAGGATCCCAAGTTCACACTTCCTTACTCCCTAACAAGTCTCCCACCTTTTTGAGGATGGCCTTGCTAATGAAGTAATCATAACTGATTTTCATATCGAGTTTCTCCTTTATGTTTATTATTGAGCCAATAGTATCTGACAACCAATCACCAAATTTGCCCCTGCAGCTGATCACTGCTGTTAGCACCTTTTAGTCATCTTCTGTTTTCTACTTGGGCTATTAAGTCTTTGGGACAGACTCAGTGTAACATACAGCATGACGAGACTTTTCTTTCATGGTGGAAGTACTGATGACATGACGCATAAAATGATTGCAAGTGTTTACCTTCTGGCCAGTTAACTGCTCTCCATAAAGTCTGAAGTTGCTGTGCTGTAGGTGTTTCAGCAGAGGTGTTGCACATTGCAGACAGTAACTTTTCTAGGATTATCAAGTCATCTTCAGTAAGCCTATGTTCTTCAGCTGCACTGCCGTTAAGTTCCTTTAATTTGCCTGTAATACCAATAGAAGAGGCACACCTTTCTGGAAACAGAACCTCATAAATTGAGATCTCAAATGAAATGCTACAAAAGCACTTTATAAACAAGTAAGAACTATTGCAATTGAGGGGTTTTTGGGAGGTCAGATTTTTAAACACTCTTTCCAATTTGATAATTTTCTAATTTTAAGTTTTTAATTATCACAATGATTGCTACTATTAATTCCCCTTAAACAGTGCAACACGAAGATTGAGAATTTGTAGAAAAATTTCAAAAAATGCCTACATAGAGAGAAAAATCCAGAAGAGAATCATAAGAACATTAGAGCTTTCATAACTGAAATACAATTCCTTTTTGCTCTTTCTATTATTAGGCAGTAGAAACAATGAAGAGACTATATGTTCTTAGTGCGATCCCAATTTTTGTACTTTTACTTAAGTCATGTGATCATGTTTTGCTTATGGCATGTGCTATATTCAAACTTCACTGTGATTTAAAAAACCGAGTATTGGATTACTGAAATGGATCTAGCATTAAGGATAGTTTTTTTTTTAAAGCTCAGTTAGTCAAGTTACTTCAAAAAAATTTAAGAAAACATCCTTGATATTAAAACACTGACCCAGTATCTGCGTAGGATTGGCCTGGTCAAAGGTGACAGCATCCTTCTTTGGAAAATAAATATTTTCAACTTTAGCTGCAGCTGACTGGTAGGCACTCATTCCTACAGAAAGGCAATACAGAGCATTCAACAGTGTACCAAGGTGTCTGACATAGAATGATGTCCTAGAAGTAACTCTCTACTGCTGGATATTGCTCAGAAAAGTATGTTTTGAAAAAAATTGAATGTCTATGCAAATATCTGTCATTCCTTACATTATTTTTACATTCAAGGGTTAAAACTAAAAGCAGTATCTTCACAAATTGTTCTCCCCTCATGTAAAAATTTACAAGTTGACATTATTAAGAGTTATTTCTTATTTATGTGAACTAAATACACAGTCACTTATAGCAATAGCTATTGTAGTTAAGACATGAAAATGGCAAGGGTCTTTTTAGAAAAAAGATTCCTTCTGTCCCTGAAATCTTATGTTTTTATTATTTTCATAATGGAAGTGTTTGTATATGAGAAGATTTGAAGAAATGACCAAGTTATGGCACATGCAATAGTAGCCTGAAATCTCTTTTTTTGAAGAGCAACAAAAAGCTTTTATCATCACCTATAATGATTTCTTAAACTCACAGGTCGTTTAGTGGCTGATATTGTATAATGCCCATTAACTGTATCAGTTTCTCTGATCAACAACTATTAGGAGATCAATAATCCTCTCAAACAGATTATGATCATACATTTTAAAGCTTGTGTGCATGATTCCTGCATGTAAAGGAAGGCTCTGTTATCCCTATTTTATGAATAATTTCAGAGTATAAGCAGCTTCAATCTGCCCATTATTTTTAATAAAGTATGAATTTGCATCAATGCAGAATTCATGTCAGAGAGAAAAAACAAACCAAGAGATCAGGAACGTTTTTCATTGGCAGACATTGTCTCTTACCTGTAAACGGATCAACCCCACCCACTGGAGTTACTGCATTTGATGCTGAACCAGGAACGTAGCGACCAGCACCTAAGAAAGATGTTAAGTTTTGAAACACCACCACCAGTAAAGAGGTAACGTATTAGTTACCTAACTAAATACCGGTTACCCAACCTATTAGGTAACCTGTATTTAGTTACTAGTTTTCAAACATGACTGTTAAAAGGGATTATTCTGCACTAAAGGAACTACAAAGAAGCAGTCAACACTTCATTAAGGATTAAATCTATGCCTGTGCAAGGGTGGTGGTGATGACGGCATTCACAACCTAAATGAGCCACAGCTGGGAGACAATGTGTCATGGTCTCTGGCACCCACAGGTGAAGTGGGCCTCAGCACAGCAGATACCTTATCCATGACAAGCTCCAGCAGGAGGGCACACTGCAAAGCCCAGGCCTTGACTCTCTCTGTGCCTGGGCTATGAGTGGACTCTCCTGTGGGAGGTGAATTCTCTTGCACTGAGGCCTCAGTCTGCAGAGACCAGAGAGTCACAAAAGCCAGGGAGGAGAGACAGGTGGAGACAGAAAGACTGTCAAGATGGGGAAGACTGAAGGCTGTGAATTTTGGTAACAGCACAAATGCTTCTGCTCTACCTGTGATCTGCAACTGCAGAACAGGCAGTGAGTGCACTGGTGAGGACAAACACCCAGCAGGGATGCATAAGAGCCAGCTGAGACTGCACGTCATGTCTGCAAAAAGGATAAAGGCAAGCAGCAGTGATGGGAAGCAGAGTCACTTCCTGCAGGGTAGGGAGGCCTGGTGACTTGGCAGGTGTCTGCTGGGGGCTAGGATTCAGGATGCCACAGAGACACTGCCAAGCCTTGCCTAGCCTTCAGACTGCTACCCTGCTACTCTTCCACATGGCCATCAATGGTTTTGCCAAGGACATCCTGGAGGATATCAAGAGTGATTAGAGAGTTCTGGGAGCAAGGACGAAGGTGGTTTATCTTTGACACTCTGAACAAAGCAAAAATGCTTGAATAGAAATGGACGCATCAAGTAGGTCAGCAACTCACTGCATGGCTTATTTTGCAGACAAGACTTTGGCACTGAGTGATTACAGGACCCTCTCTGAGGACCAAGAGTTACTAATCAGGGATGGGATAAGTCTGCCAACACAGGGCTGGAACTGGGAATGTCTTTGCAAACAAGGTTGCTAAACTAGTGAGGGGGACTCTACAATAGCTATACCAGCGAGGATCAGAATCTAATACAGAGTGGATGGTATCAATAAAGATCATGTAAAATGTAAGTAAAAAATGAAAATAGAAAACTATCTCTATGAATATACATAATCTTGGGTTGTTCTTGCATATGAAGTCTGGCAAAACAAAAGGTTTAGGTCCTTACCATTCTGCTGTAGAGGGCAGAGTGACATGAGCCAGACCCGACAGCAGATGGCTCCCCTCTACTGAACAGTATGCTTTGCCAGTGGCAGAGCCCACCTTACCAGGCTGTTCCACACTACAGCCCCAGAGAACTGCAAGGAACAGCTGTCTGGGGCTAAACATGGCATGCAACAGAACACGACTCAAATGCATTTCTTAAGTGCTAGCCAGACAGATTATGGAATTTTAGGTTACCTGTAAATGGGTCTGCCCCAGGTACTGTACTCGATCCAGATGAAGAGCCCGGAACATAACGTCCAGCACCTAGTCAAAGAGTGAGAAAAGCAATGACTATTAAACACACCTTGATGTACAAGATGATCAAGAGCTACAATACTGAAGTCTGCCTAGGCAGACAATTCTATGAGGTTCAATAAGGCCAAATGCTGGGTCCTGCCCTTGTGTCACAACAACGCCATGCAGAGCTACAGGCTGGGGGCAGCCCGGCAGAAAAGGACCTGGCAGTGCTGATCAACACCTGCCTGACTATGAGTCAGGAATGTGCCCAGGTGGCCAAGAAGGACAATGGTATCTTGGCTTTTATCCCAGCAGGACCAGGGCAGTGATTGTTCCTCTACACTCGGGCCTGGTGAGGCCATACCTCAAATCCTGTGAACAGTTCTGGGGCCCTCACGACAAACAACACATTGAAGTGCTGGAGCAAGTCCAGAGAAGAGCAACAGAACTGGTGAAGGGTCTGGAGCACAGGTGTTATGTGAAGCAGCTGAAGGAACTGGGGGTGGTTAAGTTCCTGAAGGAAGCTGCAGGTGGACCTTACTGCTCTCTGCCACTATCTGAAAGGTATCAAGGTGGGGCTCAGTCTCTTCTCCCAGTAACAAGTGACAGGATGAGAAGAAATAGTCTCAAGCTGCACCAGGAGAGGCTTAGAGTAGATATCAGAAAAAAATTCTATACTGGAAGGGTGCTCAGGCATTGGAATAGGCTGCCCAGGGAAGTGGCTGAATCCTCATCCCTGGAAGCACCCAAAAAACTATGTGGATGTGGCACCTGGCGATATGATTGATGGGCGAACATGGAAGTGGTTGGTTAATGGCTGAACTCAATATTCTTAGAGGTCTTCTCCAACTTTAATGATTCTATAATAGTGAGGTGGATTGAAAACTGACTGAACAACCACGACCAGAGGATGGTGATCAGTGGAACAACATCTGTTGGAAGCCAGCCTCTGGTGGTGTAGCCCAGGGGTCAGGATTGCATCCAGTCCTGTTCCACATCTTCGCTAAGGATGGTGTCAACATCAGTCAGAGTGCATCCCTAGCAAGTGTGCTGAAGACACAAAACTGGCAGGAGTATCTAATGTCATCATTTAAGTTTAAAATACTGACCTGTAAATGGATCTGAAAATTGATTACTTGTACTCAACAGTGTTTGCCCCTTAGTGTTGTCCATAATAAACTTGGCCACCTGATCCAGAAACATAGGATTTAGATCATTCTTTTGCAGGAAGTTGTATGCGGTCAGCCAAGGATCATCAGTGATGTTATACGGCAGTTTGTAGGAAGGCCCATTTTCATTTACATCAATGGTGAAAACATAGTCATATTCCTTTAAGCAGAGTAAAAATAAAAAAATAATTAGAAGTCTTCCAGGACTTTGGACATAAAAATGTATTAAATGCAGTCTAACAGGGGACCAAACCTAAGCCTAAAAACTTTAAAACACTGATACTTACAGAACATATCATTAATGCTATCCTGAGAGACTGCAAGTAAACATTTGCTGGTTTAGGGTAAACACTAAACATTACTTAGCAACAGCCAAAACATCAGTGTGTTATAACACTGTTGTTATACTATATCCAAAACACACAGCACTGTACCAGCTGCTAAGAAAAATATGAACTCTGTCCCAGCTAAAACCATGGCAGACTTAAACCTGTATTTTCCAGAACTCTCTGCTCAAGAAGAGCAGAGTAAAACAATATATCATGATAATGTGTGTACACATGTATTACAAAATAAAGATGCATCAGGTCACTCTCATGGACACCTCTGTCTCCCTACAAAGCTGTAGTGCAGTCAGATGCCTCAAGAAATTTCAGTCTTAAAAGCACACTTCTAATGCTATCAAATGATGATTTCCTAATGTTTCTTCAAAATCTGTGAGAGTGAAAATCAGTATCTCAGAGGTATTTCTTTCTCAGAGGTATGCTCAGAGGACCCTGACAGGCTTTTCTGTGTATATTTCAGTAAAGGAAACATTTTTCAGCTTACCTGTCTTTAGGTCAGCTTACCTGTCTTTAGGTTCAATAGTTACTATAGAGAAGGGGTAGAGAAGGCCTGGTACCTAATATTTTAGGTAAGCCTTGCATTATAAATTACAAAGTTCATTCCTTTGGGAAGGATATTAAAACTAACTTCTCAAGGTATTAACAATAAATACAATAGAACTTGACAATTTCTCTACTAATAGTTTACCGTTCCCCAAAATAATTTGTGTCTCTTGGCTTGCTCATTTTACAAAATGTGCCTCGTAAGCAATAAAGCAAATCATACTTATTTATACTTCTACCTCTGAGATCAAAAATAACAAAAAAGTACAAATACGTATTTTCTAAACTGTATTTTATCTGAACAAAGACTGATTACTTAGGAAATAATGAAACAAATTAAAGTTTGCATATACCTTTCCTTCAAATAAAACTTTTCCAGATGTTTGTTGCGTGGCTCCAGAAGAACCAACAACATCGCCAATCTTTATCCATCTTCCTTCACTAACACTCCATTGATATGCTTCTACTTTCCCATTATCTTTAATAAGCCGTGTCTGTCCATCTCTTGTTCCTGTAGACAGGAGTTCGAACAATTTCAAGGATATGATTTACTTTAGGAGAAAAGAATATTCAAATGGTGCTCAGCATTAAAAATGAAAAAATAGTTCAACAACACTTGAAGTCACAGCACAGGAATTAAGTAGATACGTGTCATGGTTTAACCCCAGATGGCAACTAAGCACCACTCAGACACACTCAGTGCTCCTGTGGCTGGGATGCAGGAAAGAATCAGATGAACAGAAGTGAAAACTTCGGGGATTGAGATACAGTTAAAAAGGTAAATCAAAAACTACATGCACAAGCAAAGCAAAGCAAGGAATTCATACATCACTTCCCACAGGTAAGCAGGTGTTCAGCTGTCTCCAGAGGAGCAGGGCTCCATCAGGCTCAACAGCTCCTTGGAAAGACAAACGCCAACATTCCAAACATCCCCTCCTTCCTTTTCCTTCCCCCTATATATATATATATGCTGAGCATCATGCCATACAGTATAGGATATCCCTTGGGTCAGCTGTGGTCAGCTGTCCCAGCTGTGTCCCCTCCCAGCTCCTTGTGCACCCCCAGCCTCCTCGCTGGTGGGGTGAGTGAGGAGCAGCAAAGGCCTTGGCTCTGTGTAAGCCCTGCTCAGCAGTAACAAAAACATCCCTGTGTCATCAACCCTGTTTCCAGCACAAATTCAAAACAGCCCCAAACTAGCTACTGTGGAGAAAATAGACTCTATCCCAGCAAAAACCAGACACAATACTACATCTCACAACAAGAATAGCAGCAATCTTAATGAGCATTTTACAATTATAGTAACAGTATCTGCCAACAGACTAAGTGGTCAAACCAACACTTAGGTCAAGTACTTCAGAAATTCATCATCTTCCCAGTGAGATGACAATTAAGAAAGGTGATATTCTCCCATAGTCTAACAAGATGCAAAGTTTCATACAGATATAAGATCTATGCCACTTCCTGATCACAGCCAAGGGCTGAAGTTACTGGTTACTTCACCTTGGAAAACAGTATTTGTCTGTTTAAGAATAATGTTTACTACTGCTTCTACTGCATTCTCAAGAACTTCTCAAGTACCTAGAAAGGGTGAATTGAGCCCATCAAGACTATCTTTCAAGTCAAAAGCTAAACCAGAAAATTTGCATCTACTACTTTTATTAGGAAAAAAATTGCAAATTCAGTATTCCTTTAGCAAATTACCTGTTTTGCGTACTCTTGGTACACCTGGCAGAACAGATCAAAAACATCTCAACCACACAGTAGCATCGACTCCACCTTTGTCTAAATTATCTCGTAAGAGAATAAAAAAATCCACAAAACCAAAAAACCTAGAGTCCTGCTTCCAAAAGAATCAGTGAAAGGGTAGTAGAGCAAAATTAAACTGTTTCCTTCAGTAACCTTATTGAAAGGGATTAAAGCCTTAAGTTTGGAAACTATCAGAAGTTTCAATACCTCAAACCAAGATTTGGAGGCACCTCTAACATGACAGAAATACAGTAACTTACCAGGATCCTTAAGGTGTTCTCTCCCAGGAAGGTCATCAGCATTGATATCTCCTAAATCACCAGTTTTAGGATCAATGGATGCTTGGGCAAGCTCATTTTCAAAAGCTTGAATCTCCTCAGCACTTGCTGTACGTTCCAAGGACTCTGTGAACACCCTTATAATTCCATCACTGAATGGAAAGAAAACATTCAAACAGAAGTACTCTTTTAAACATCACAATGACTGCAGAAATTCTAATGGTGACTTCTACATCACATGAAACCACCACTATGTCTAACTACCCCTCCCAACTACTGTTATGAAAGGAATTCATTCTCATACTAAAACCACACAGAGAAGGAATCAAGCAGGTAACCCTGTCTTCAGTATAATTTTAAAATCAAGATACAATATGCCTATCGAAAGGGTTCTTTTTACCGTGCTTGCTAAATTTATTCTCAAGTCTATTCATGCTTTACCACATTTCCAAAGAATTCGCTCTACCTCTGTGAACGACATAAAAAATCACTTTGGATGAAGTGTAGCACATGTTTAAATTTAACACACACACACTTTGATGGCTGTATTTTTAAATTTAAATGAAACTGACATCCAAAGTTATGCTGGCAATTTCTTCAAGGATTGTCAGATTCGGATCTACAAATATATTGTAAGTAAAACTTGGATACCTTGCACCAACTACGATGTCACCATTGTCTAACACACAGCAGCACCATACAGACTGAGCTGGGAGTCTGATTGTTTGAGCACATTCCCCTTGCTTCCAGATTCTAAGAGATCTATCCTCTCCAGTAGTTACAAAATCTGAAAATAAAAAGATAGAAAAAACTTTCGAAGTATTTTTTTTAGCATACTATGATACTAGATGCCATTCTGCAACTGGGTAGCTAAAAATTATAACAGTAAAAGAACCTTTATGCAATTTAGTACTCCTCTCAATTACAAGTAGAGAACAAAAAGAAAGCCACTTTTCACTTGTCTTCTCAAAAAAACCGAAGTGCATGAATTGCAGATTAAGTGAATGAAACTGTGCCCAAGACGAAGAAAATCCCTTCCTCCTTTCAAGGGCTTAAACAATTTTGTAATCATCACTGTTTCATCTTGCACTATACTTGCACACTTTCACATTTGTTTTAAATTGAGTTTGGAAGGTAGGCCTGCTTTTTCAGAAAACACACACAAAGCACTTTCAAAAGTCTACAAACTCCTCAATGAGGAATTTTAAGGCATAGGAGATCTACAACATATGCATCAACTCATATACATGCACTTCACCTGTTGAACAAATGCGCAAGTGTCCCATACACCACACAAAGGTCACTGACGTGGAATGTCTTCTGCAACTGGCTCAACAGTTAGTTCTAAACCTCTAAACTGTAACTCTGAAAACAAATGTAATTAAGCCTCATACATAAAATTCTTAACCTAAGTACATATAATGCACGTTGTGGAAATACCTAAATTTACGTTATTTCAAACTGGCGTGCCACACATTACTATTTTACTACTCTGCAACAGTACTGAAATACAGGTGGCAGCTAAGACAATAGTTTTGCCTACTGCTTCATCTAAGTTTTACTTAAGCCTTCAATTAGCCCTAACCCAGGACCTTTTATCCCACATAATGCCAGAGCAAGTCTGACAGTGGTGCAATCTGGAGTCAATCACAATATCTTCTTTTATCTATTTATTCTGGGTGTAAGAAAAAAATTAAATGCTACCTGAGTTCTTTAGTTGTGGCAGTGCCACAGAACATCAGAATACGCACCCTGACATTTCATTTCGAAGAATGTTGTCTAACAGTCAAAAAGGAATCCTACCTTTACATCGAGGGAAGACAGAGATGCTATATATATAATTTGTATGTCCATAATACACCTGCAGACACTCGCCAGAGATCTGCCATCTTCGAACACTAGCATCATTAGCACAGGAAAGGAACTCTGTTTCACTGAGAATTGCTAAACCTCTCACACAATCTTCATGTCCTTTACAAAAGGAAAAAAAATATTAATGCAGTTCTTGTCTCCTTTAGCAGTAGTATACCCCTTCTATATAGCTCAAATCTAAATCCAGGCAACAAAACTTTGTGGGAGCAGTTAGAAAAAATAAATTAATTGCTCACAGTTCTCTGAAAAAAATCTTGTTTTTTTTAAAGTCATGTGGCTTCTGGGCCACAACTACTTTAGGACTTTAAAAATCCTACCTAAATATTGTTCAGTTTATCCATGCTTTTATAAGATTTTAATGTTTTTTCTCTTTTGACAAGAACAGATCACACCAGTGAAATGGTATCAACTGCAGCAACATTTACCAGTGAATGTTCTTTCACATCTGCCTGCCTTCCACAGTTTTATAGTTTTGTCAGCGGAACCAGTCAACATTAATCCCTGTTCAGGAAGTATCTTCACTGCCCATATTGCAGCTGTGTGACCCTGCAAAAAACCCAACATTGTTAAGACTTGTCAGAATCAAATTCAGAGTACTTATATCATAATTATGTAGAGGAACTTCCTACCTGTAATGTCATCATACACCTGTCATTCAACCAGACTTTTGCTGTTGTATCCCATGATCCACTTAATAATGTGCCAAATTTCCCAGATGAAAGGCTGCAAACTGGAATGAACATTCAAGTCAGAACTGACAAGTACCCAGCACTGCCACAAATCTTATGCCAGCAATTTCAAGAGATTCATTTAAGGGGATTTATTTGGTATTAATAGCATATTTAGTGTTGAGGAGTCTAGAGAAGAATTAAGTGAACTGTAGTTGCATTGCAACCTAGAAAGAAGCTCCTTAAAATTCTCCTAATTTTAGATTAAAAACTTTGAAATGTTTTTGCCATTCATATTTTTAAATTTCCTCTTAAGCCACAGATCTCTTCTCTTGGACTAGAATATAATGACAAACAGATTAGACAACTAGTCAAGACACACAATTAATTCAAAGGTGCAGCTTTTATGAGAAGAAAAGTTTTATCAACAGGTATTAATTTATGTCTTCAAGAAGTTATTTCATACAAAAAATACTTAGCTCACCTTCTTGGAAGGCAAAATACTACCACCAAAAAACTGTGGTGACATTCAAAATTTAGTAAAAAGATAATCTTCAAATGTTCCAGTTACACAGTGTAAAGCTATATATTGAAAGCACCAATTAATATTAAATACCCATCTAAGTAACAAAATGGGCAGAGGAAGTTCATTTAGGAAGCTGACTTTTTCTACTTGTATCATCTTTGACAAAAAAAATTAAGCTTAATACCTGAAGAACTGAAGTAACTGCTTGATAAAAATGCAACTCTTGACAAAAGGGTAATCATTCTGTGAATTGCTGGGACAGAGAAAGTTCAAATACTCATCAGAATAAACTTGTAAGTCCTTGCAATGAATGGTCACTGCATAAATTAAGATTATAAAATCATATGTGCAGAGGCCATAATTAAACACCTTGCTACATTATATTGATGCCTTTTCCTGGTCTTAAAATCAAGAGTCAAACACAGTTAGAAGGGAAAAAGGGGCTTTACCTTTGTATTTATTTTAAGGATCCTTAGGTGCATACATCCAGGTCGAATGCACCTTAATGCATACCACACAAAAGATCTGGTATGTCATTACAGGTCTTACTAATTAATATATCTATCAAAGATTCCCCAGTGAGAGGCTTGAATGAGCCCCCCTCCCCAAGGAACCTTCCCTTGGATGGGCATATTGATCTCTAATGATGAAGCTTCTAAAATGTTTAGTCTCCTAGCTTGACAAACAAGTCCAAGAATGTAGGCTAAAAAAAAACCACTAAGAAATACAGAAGTTGTAAAAAGGTATAAAAGGGGTATAAAAGAAAAGGCAAAAAGTCATCATGGCATCAATATACCAAATAAATCAAAACTGAGTTTTATAAATTCAACTTTATTTCCTTTCTAATGAATCACATTAACGTTTATGTAAAAACTCCAACATACAATTACTACATACCTGTGTTTTTATGACCTTTAAGGATGTAAAGAGGAGCTGGGTTGTCAACTGTGAAAATGCAAATATTATGATCATTGCCACCAGTTGCAATCAGCCCACGAGGATAGAGGTCACTTGGAGGTATGATGCACACACAAGATACAAAATTTGAGTGGCCACTCATACAATGCATCTCAGTAAAACCCCTGTTAAGACTTAAACATATGTGACAATCAGTTCAGAATCATGACAAAAACAGTACTTTATTTGAGTAAATTACAATTCCTGAATTAGTAACTATGCTTGGCTTGTGCTGAATAAATACTATGGACAGCCTAGAAAGAATGAAAAATTTAAGACAAAAATTACATCCCAGAATTCCTCCCCACTACAGAAAACTTAAAGCTTTCCACTTATTTTTCAGTGCAATGATAGGCCTGGAAGAACTTTGTTTTTCCATGCTCACTGGCAAACACTATGCCAAATTTGATCAGAAATAGCTACAGTTTGTCTTTATGGCATCTTTTTCTGTCTGAAAACTCAAATGTATATCCAAGTACATGCTAAAGTAAGAGCACATAAATGAAGTTTACTGCCTGCCAAATGTATTCACTGGCTCTTCATTAGGAGCATTGTAGAGGAACAACAGTTAAACAGATTATAACTGACTCGAGCAGCACCCTTATTTCTTCACCCTGAGCCAACCTCAGTGGTTACAGCACTAACTGGAAAAAGCTACTTATTCCCACAGAATAAACATGCAGGTTGTGGTGACGTGCACTTGTTTTGTTTTCCTGTGTTTGTTCCCCCACCCTCAAAAAACACAACCTATCATATGATATCATACTGTTATCCTTCACACCCTCATGTTTGGCAAGCTTGAAATATGTAAGGAAATCACGATACGCTTTTAAATACTAAAACATCTTCTCCCCTTAAAGTACCTAGAACAAATAAGGCAACATCTCTTCTTGGAAAAGCTGAATCAAAACAGCATACAGCAGTGTGCCTGAAACCCTGACTACTGTAGTCCCTGAGCCTTCAAAACAGAGAAGGAAATCAATAACAACATTATGACTCCAAAGAAGTTACTCATGTCTTCTTGCTCATAGAGTTCTCAAAAAATATGGGTTAGAATTAAAATTCCTTTCGTGATGCAAATTTCTGTGCAATTTAACAAGTTCTTTCCCTTGTGATGAGAGACTTAATAAGACCCACTTAATGAGATTAGTTTTTCTTCATTTCAATTACAGAGCTACAGAGATCAATACACATGTAAGCACTCAGCAAATCTACCAATTATTTCTATTTCACGTGAAGGCAACGGAAAGAATATTCATGCCCAGCAACTTCAGAACACAGTTCACAATATGAAACTATAGTCACAGGAGGAGATACATCCTGTGGCTTCCAGCAATACCAGCATCTCCACCACTGCTTAGCAGTACTGCTTCTGGTCAGGGCAATATGCTGAAAAATTCACTTTGTGAATTCAACTAGACAAATTCAGTACGAGACAACCCTGTGCAACATGAATATCAGAAAAATTAATGCTGGGCTGTTTTTTTCCTTTTTTAATGTCTTTATGTGTTTAATTTTTTGTAGTTTTTTGTTCACATTCCATTTTACATTTAAAGAAGCTTGTTTAGCAAGGTTAAGAAAGGATGGGTTTTTTTAAACATTCAAAGCACACTGCCTTACTGTCAAAATCACGGTACTGTTACCTAGCAGGATTACTTTGGCACTGAATAGCATGAGGTGGAAACAACATCATTAGTACCACCTAGAAAAAAGGATGCCCAGAACTACTGACCTTGTTAGCATCTCCAAAACACACTACAACATCAGTGTACAGCTAACTGCGTAAAAACATACAACCTTCCCAAAAGCAGGCATGCAGGACTTGGGCCTGCTCAGCATGGAAAGGAGAAGGTTGCACGGAGACCTCACAGCAACCTTCCAGTATCTAAAGCAGCCTACAGGGAAGCTGGAAGGGGACTGTTCCTCATAGACTGTAGTCACAGGACAAGAACTAATGGGCACAAATTGAAAGAGGGAAAACTTAGGTTAGACTTTAGCAAGAAATTCTTCACTGTGAGGGTGATGAGGCACTGGAACAGGTTCCCCAGAGAAATTGTGGATACCCCATCCTCGGAAGTGCTCAAGACCAGGATGGATAGGGCTCTGAGCAAACTGTTCTGGTGAAAGTTGTCCCTACCCACGGCTGAGGGACTGGGACTAGATGATCTTGAAGGTACCTTCTAAACCCTTAACACGATTCTAGGCAAGTGACAATGCCAATCACGAACGCCTCCTGCGAACAGGCTCTCACCGCTCGCCACCTCCTCCGGCCCCGCCGATTCTGCCGTCAGCCACCGAGAAAGACTCGGCTGCTGAGACGAACTCGGCGGGGCATGGGCAGGGCACAGGCGGAGCCCCTGCGGCGGCATCTCCGCGCTCTCCTTCCTGCGGAGCGCCGACCGGAGCGCTCGGCCCGGCCCGCCCAGCGCCGCGGCCCAGCACTCACCCGTCAGGGGCCCAGAGCCGCGCGGTTCTGTCCCGCGAGACGGACACGAAGCCACCCTCAGGAAAGAGGCCACGAGTGAGGCCCCGCACGTCCTGCCCGTGCCCCAGCAGGGAGCAGCGCAGCCGGAACGTGCTGCCCTCACCCGCCATGGCAGCAGCGCCGACCTGACACAGCACGGGCCCCACCGCCACCGGAAGCCGCGCCGGAAGTGCCGTCACAGGGCGCGCCGCCGGGCCAACGCGAGACTTCTTATCCCGGCAGGCACCGCGCTCCGCAGGTTGTCGTGTTCCGGCTCTTCTCTCGCGAAGCCCTCTGGGAGTCGTAGTCTTCGGTAGCGGGAACAGTCTGCAGCGAGATTTGTGGCCATCGCGATATCCCTGCGGGTGGTTGCCGCGATACGGCGGCGCTGCCTGGCGGCTGATGGCGGTCGAGGGCCGTGGTGAGGGGACGGGGCTCGCTGGGCGGTCGGGGAACTGCCTCTCCTCTCCTGTCCTCTCCTCTCCTGTCCTCTCCTCTCCTGTCCTCTCCTGTCCTCTCCTCTCCTCTCCTCTCCTCTCCTCTCCTCTCCTCTCCTCTCCTCTCCTCTCCTCTCCTCTCCTCTCCTCTCCTCTCCTCTCCGGCTGGGACGGGCTCCTTGCGGGGGTGGCGAAAGCTGCCGGGGTTTGTCAGAGATAGCGCAGTTTGGGATCGTTGTAGTGACGGGTGAGGGCTTACGTACCGTTTGTAGATAACCGAAATGAGTATTTGCAGCAGTTGCTCGCTTCCAGTTTGTTTCATTAAAGATTTGCATTCAGATACTGAAATAATAAGTGCCACAAGAATAAGCTGAGGGCTCACTAAGCAGTGAAGAGAGACTGCTGCCCCAGCTTACTCCTGGACGATACGTGGTCCTTCCTGAGCCCTGCCGCTGTCTTGTACCATCCAGTAAGGAAGTGCTTTGCGGATAACAAAAAAACAAAACCAACTCCCCTCAACTTATTTTAGTGAGAGTTATTTTTTAAAGAGTCGGTTTCTCATAGTTCAAGGACCTTGTGCAAATCAAAGGATGATTTCTCTTCTTGCCAGAGAGAAGTTAAAAAGCAAACGAATATGGCCAGCAGTAACAGACCTCCCACAGCTCGTTCTTCTTCAAGAGCAGGAGTAGGGCTGACCTCTTCATCAAGGCCTGCCTCTTCATCAAGGACTCCGTCAGCAGGCAGAATAGGAACAGCGGTATGTTAGAAAATGTCATTGATTATCACTGATTTTGATATATTTAGATTTTTGTCCTTTTTTTTTTTTGCTAATCTTTTCTTGTTTTTTTAGTACCATGAGTGAGGAGAAGTTCTTTTTTAGGAAGAATTTAATATTTCAATTTTATATAAAGTTTTGCTAACCTTGTTTGGAGGGGGTCAGGGAGGTGCAGCATCCAGAGTTCACCTGGGAGACCTGAATAGCATTAACGTTGCAGATAGATGTAACAATGAACAGTTGCTCAAAGGTAATCCCTTGCTTTCTACAACAGACATTCGACTGAAGCTTTGCTTCCCTGAAGAGATGTAAATGCTGAAAGATTCCTACAGAAAGAGTATAGAGACTAACTGAAGTTTTTAATTGCTTTGGCAATTGCTTCAGGATAATAAAGTAGTAACTCAGATTTGGTAGATTTTTTTTTTTTTTTTTAATAGATGCCTCCTAGTACAGCAAGACCTGGTTCTCGTGGTGGTTCTTTGACTCCTGGAGGAGTCTTATCATCTCAGGTTAAAGTTGCAGACCGTCCAGTGACTCAGCAGGGATTAAGTGGAATAAAAACTGCAATGAAAGGTATTTTGTACTGAAAATAGCCATCAAGCTGTCTGCAAACATTTTGAAAGAATATTTAGGTTGTTATAGGAAAGCTTTTCATCACTGTATAAATTTCAGAGTGAAGAGCTGTGATTAAAAAGAGCAGCAAAAAGAGAGAGAAAATTAAAGCATTCCTCTTATTGTCATTGCTCTTGACAACCAAAGAAGATAAACATTTTTCTGTAACTGAGCTGTCTTTAAAAATAATTCAAAAGAATAGAACAAGATTATTGTGTCTTCTTCCATCACTGCAGAATACTTGAAACACTCTATTATGTAGTAACTATTCATATATTTGTATTAGTAATGTTTCTCTTCGCAGCAGTCTAAAAATATCTTCCTTTTTTTTTAATGAGATAATATCTATTTAAGAACACTAGATTATATTAGTTGTAATTTTTTTGACTGTAAATTTTGCAGATTGTTTTCCTAATTTACAGTTCATCTAACTTAGGGGTTTTTTTAACAGAATATCATATTGTTCTCTTTTATCAGGTCCTCAGAGACAGATAATGGATAAAACATACTACCTTGGTGTGCTGAGGTATGTCTTAACAACACGTCTGTTCCTTTTCAGACACAGAGTTGAAGCTTGACAACAGCATGCAATAGGTGGTGTTCACTTATAGTGAGCTGTTAGAAGAGTGCTGCTATAAGAGTGAAAGTTATTTTGTATGTAGATATTCTGTAGGAAGAAAGGAAGTAGATTCCCTTGAGGTTTTGTAGTTAGGCTTGATAAATTAAATGCTCTCACACAGCATTAGTAAAGGGGGGGGTCAGTGATTCTGAGCTTCCACCTCTAACGTTTGTTAGGTCTGATAGCTCCATTTGTCAGAAGTAGCATTGCAAACTAAAGGTTTTTTATTGTACATTTCAGGTGGCTTACTTGGATTATGCATTCAGCTAGCAATGACAAACACAAGACCTTGTGCAAACTATTGCATGCAGGATTTTATCAGTTGATCATATTACAGTTTTGAATAACTGGTCCTAAAAGATGTCATTTTAAGTATGGATGATACCCCCATTTTGTGAATTTATACTGTGGGTTTTTTCTGTCCACATCTGTTTTACCAGCAGAGACAAAAAGCTAATTAAAACATTTTATTTCATACCAAGGTTTTCCAGCAACTACTTAGGACTTTATCTGATACAACAATTTTGCTTTTTTCCACACTTGCCTCTTCTTAGAAATGCTGAGTTGAAACGAAGTGCAGTGTGAGAGATACTAATTTCAAATCTCCTAATGTAAAATATATTTTCTGTTCTGCCTGTGCTTTAGTTGTACATCCAAATGTTGATGATTCTTTTTTGTTTATTTTTTTTCAGAAGTAAAACAAATGAACTTACAACAGAAATTAACAAGCTGCAGGAAGAAGTAGAAATGTACAAGCAAGAGAAATCTGTCTATTTGTCCTATGAAAAACGGTGAGATGTATTGCAGTTAATGCAGTGCTACCTTTCTAAGTCAAAAGACTATTTTCAAGTATTGGGCAGGCTTCAAGGAATCAGTGAATAATTTTTTTTTTTTATTATTTTATTTTTACATATACAAATCTTATAATTTGAAGTTTGACTTTTTGTTTCATATTTAGGGCAGAGGCTTTAGCTGGTGAAATCAAAGATTTTCAAGGTCAACTAGCAGACTACAACATGGTATGCTGCTGTCAAATTTTGATATTGAATGCTATCCCGTTTATTCTCTTACTTAACTTTGTACTGCTTTTGCCTCATTTGGAATCTTTTTTTTTTACATTTCTATGTAAAAATATACTGGTTAGCACCGCCTTTATTCAGTTATTGGAAAGGAAAGAGATGGAAACAGAGGAAAACAAAAAGTGTACTATACATTAGGAGAAGCATCTGCATATGGATTTAAGAAATTTGTGCTGTGTAATATTTCAGTGCTTAGAACAGCTACATATGATGATGATTATTCCTGAAAATGACATGTAATCTATTCAGATTCCCAAATCATGTTTTTTCCATTTGCAATAGCTGAAATTTGCTGTGCTTTCATGAACCCTTTGTCTGATTTTTTTTTTTTTTTTTTTTTTTTTTTTTTTTTTTTTTTTAAAGAAAATGAGAGCAGTAACAGGTTGGAATTCTGTCTTGTTTCAGGTTCTGGATATACTTAACACCAGTACAGATATGGCAGAAGTGATCCGTGATTACAATATGGTAAGAATTACGATATTTGCTATACTTTAGCAGTGAAATGGTGTGTCACTTTCTTGGTGCTTTGAATGTCTGACATATCTAACAAAGCATAGCACTGACTTAAAACTTAGCCATTTTTTTCCAGTTAAATTATTCATAATGTTGGCAACAGGTTAGCAGTAAGACAATTGCCTGAAGTGTTGTGTTAACAGCCCCATGATAGTTTTCTGTGATTTAAATTTAAGAGGGGTGTTATCCCAACCCAAATTATGAGCGTTAAAATATCTTTTTTATTTTTTGGGAGCACAGGACACTAGTCTTAGGAGAGGTAAATTTAGGTAGACTACGCTGCCTTGTAAAGCTGCCTGGTCTTCTGTACATTAAGTTCTCTTTTGTCTTCAGCCTTTTAAATGTCTCCAGTGTAAAAAATAGTAAATAGGTCTCTGACATAGCTATCACAAAATTAATGAGTTTTGTTCTTCCTTTGCTTTCCTTCTTTATTTTCTAACATGTACTCTTAAGTGTTAAGGCGTGAGTGGCGTATTTTATTTCTTATGATCAATTTGTCCATAAGCAAAAGAAACCAGTTTCAGTAAAGGTTGTTTTGATAACTTGAAAAATTACCTGAATATTTCTTGGTCAAAACAACTTTTTTTCCCTTGCATTTGATTGAATAATAAGATACAATGTCTGTGTAATAAAGAGAAGAATGCCTTTCATCCTGTCCGTGTAGTTTTAAAGGTATTTTGCTAAGTGTTTCAGTAATAGATCCCAGAGTAATAGTGAGTGAATCAATTTCTCTAGAAGTATTCAAAAGATGTGTACATGCCGTATTTAGGGATATGGTTTAATGGTGAGCTTGTCAGTGCTGAATTAAGGGTTGGACCTGATGATCTTAGAGGTGTTTTCCAACCTGTATGGTTCCATGATTTATTACAAACTTGGTTGTGCTCCAATTTTTTTTTTTTTTTTTTTTAAGTTAAAGGTTCAGAATGACCGAGACACTCAGAGTATGGATAAAATTTTCACAGAAAGACAAGTGTAAGTACATTAAGTGTATGTTTTTCATCTTTGAATAACTCAATTTCTCCTATCTCAGCTTGGGAAAGTTGAAATGTTACCTGTTAGCCTAACAGTGCAATGCATATCGGAAGTGATGCCTGAACAATTTCAAGATGATATGTTAGTGCCAGGTTGCAGCTGGAGTTCCTAGTGTTAAACTCCTGTTACTCCCCTGAAGATAATTACTATGTCATTCAGGAAGAGTTAGATGGCAATGGAGAGTCCTGTCTCTTGGCAATCTGGTGTCAAGTTTTGGGAGTTTTGTTGTGTTGTAGCAGAGTGAAGAAAGCAAGCAGAAGTGGGAACTAGACCTTTGCCTTTCTGGTAAGGTAAGGCTGTGTAGAGGGAAAGATGAGGACTGTGAGATGCTTGCAATAGGAATTAGTAAGAATTTTGTGAGAATGGCTTGTGTAGTGATAGGCTGAGAGGGTGAGTTTTTGAGATAGTTAATTTAGGCACAAGAGGGGTGCAGGAGAATGCTATATGATCCTGCTCATTGCCAGTGAAAGCAATGAGGCTTTATATACCAGTAAGCCATCCGAAGCAACCAATTTACCAGTTAATAATGTCACATTGCATTAATACTGCAGTTTTCAACAGCTTGCAAATGTGTCTGTTGCACCCTGAATGCATTTTTAAGTGTTAAGAAAATATGAAGAGAAAATACTTGGTTCAGTAGCAATGCAGTAATGGTAATTTATCGTTGCACTGTACATACAAGTTTTTGGGAATACAGCAGTTGGTCTTTCTTGCTCTGCTAATTTGGGTAAAAAAATACCCAAATGCTCCATTCTCTGATTGTGTTAGTTTTGCCTAATAGACTGCAGAGCTGTTCCAGCGCTGATTTGAAGCCAGCCCCCAGTCTGGCTGTGGTCAGCTTCAACATTTTTGAGAAATTATTTTTCTCTTCTAGACCTCCTCACAATGAAAGTATTCGTGATTATGCCAACATCACCTGCTACTTTGTTCATGTCAAACAATATACATTAGGCCCCCCAATATAAGTAGCCAAATAGATTTTATAAAAAAGTGGATTATGAGTATTTTTTGCATGGTTTGAAGTATTTGTTGTGTCAATAATGCATGCATATGACCCCATTTTTTAACTTCGTGATTGACGCAGCAAAATCTTGTTGCGGATTTGGCAAGATGAAAGGAGACAGACTGCATAACTTCATTCTGTCTTGTACAAGGGCAGCATAAAATGGAAGTATAAGAGTACAATGTTTTTAAAATGTCAGTTCAGCATCCATTGTTTAAGACATTAATGCTCCTCATTTACATAAATATCTATGTATTTATCCTCAATAAATCCATCTTCTTCATCTCTGCATGCATGAACTTTCTCAAATATTACGATGGGTTCTTCACTGCTTGTACCCGATACTGAAGGAGAAGAGCACGTGTCAGCTGAGAACTCCTGTTCAAACATCTCTGAGTTATTTTCTTCCAGACGACGGTGACGGTAGCTGATCAAGTAGTGATACCATGCTGGGCATTTTACAGCAGTAAAAATCAGGAGTGTAGTGCCTAGGACAAACCCTAGGACACCCGCTAGGAAGGTCCAACTTTTGCCAACAAGTGGTAACTCTTTAAAAAAAACAGGAAAAAAGAAGAGTTATCTTCATGAGGAATACTAGCAAGAACTCTTGTAGGATTTTTTTCATAGTTAAATTGAGAACTCACAAAGTAAACATTGATAGGGGAATTACTGTCTCTAGAGCTTTTGTAGAATGTTGTTGCTGTGTTATGGAGTCAATAACATCACAGAGATTGGTAATATATGTGCATCTCATTTCATAGCAATATAAGTCTACCTTGCATATTTATAAAAAATAATTGTTTCAAAGTCTATTTCAAAGGTAAAGTTCTGGGGACATATAAAAGATTTAAAAAAAAAAATAAAAGATTTTTTTTCTGAAAGTTAAATTCCAAGATTAGGCTTTGGAAAAAAATAATCAGTAATTGGTTTCAAATTTTATTTCCGAGGCTTTATTTTTTATCTGGTAATAATGTCTGAACCCTAAAATAAGATGTCTTTGACATATCCTTTCAGTTGTGTTTCTTTAATAATAAAAAATTCAGTAAACTATATTTGCCAATAGTCTTTATTTAGAAGCTGTTTTTATGTGCTGGCCACTACCCTAAAACAAATTGTAAGGTGGTACAGCTAAAGAAACATGTCACAGTGGTAGCTTATAATTTGTGTATATATCTGTAGATGTATTTCCGACGTTAGCCAGAAGGAAGAAGTAAAGCTTTTCAGGATTGAAGACTTAACTTGCACGTAAGATTAACATTGAAAGGTGAAGAAAGGTGAGGAGACTATCACTGAAATTTCCAGAGAATGTGCAATGTGCATTCATGTCCTTTATACTGAACACATTTAGGATGGGAGAAAAATCTGTAAGTTCGCGCTATCACATTTTAGGAGCACAGCTACATGTAGAAAGCAGTTAGTTTGGAAAAAGCAAATTTTTTTTAAAGTTACTTCCCTAGTTCTGTTAGGCAGAGATCTAGACAATTTATCTGAATTTTAGGGCTTTGAAATTTCATCATCATTTTTTAGTATCATTAAAGAATGGGGGGGTTTATCTGTTTTGAACACTTACTCAGTAAACCTTAACATTCCTTGTAATGTGTGTGACTGTCTACAAGAACCTGGAAATATGCTTGTTCTGTAGCCCTGGCTTTTATGGAAGAGTCATAGTGTACTAGGAATGCAAAACAATATAGAGTCTTGGAACAGCAAATCAAACAGCTCATAAGCAGTAAAGTGAAATATCTGTGTATTACCTGCTCGTGTTCCATTGTTTCCAGTGGTGTTGTTTGGAGTCAGAACTGTTATTAAGGCACTACTTCTAAGACTAACAGCAGGAGTGGAAGTTACAGTGTTTTCTAAAAGAGTCTTTTCAGCTTTGCAGTCAGCAGGTTGGATAGCTGCCATCTTGATGGAGATTTTTTCCGTGTTTGGCAATGTACATGTAGTGTTGCTTTCATTTTCTGTGAATGTGAGCAGGGAAGAGGCTATGAGTTAGTGGTAATTTTTTGGCACTCTAATCTAAAAAAATCTCATGGATAGCTATTGTATTACTGCATAATATGGGTAAATTGGTGGTGGATTTTATCCACATCAGAAAAAAATGCACAGTTAAGCTATTTGATGTAAAAAAATATGAAATGCTGCCCTTACCAAAACTTACCCAATGTCACATTGGAGGCAGTTAGCCATATCTGTAAGTCAAGGAGGTCACAGGAGCAGATCCATGGGTTTCCAGCTAAAACAATTTTAATCAGTTTAAAAGATGATTTTATATGAAAATATTTCAGAAAGTTATACTGTAGATTTAAAACTGTCAGGCTTTCTAGAAAAGTAAATGTATCTGAATCCAGCTGAGCAATCATGTTATAGGATAGATTCAACACTGAGAGTTGCTTTAATCCTGCAAATGCTGCTTTATGAACAGTGCTAATAGAGTTGTTGCTAATATCCAGAGTTATGAGTTTTTTCAGATTGTAGAAGCTGTTATTGCATAATACAGTAATGTTGTTTTCATTCAGATGAAGTTCAGTGAGGTTAATAAAATGTCCAAGAATCTCTTTGTCATGATCTTCTAAAGTGATTTTATTGTTTTTGAGGCTTAATTTAGTGACATTTTGAAGAAGGTTGAGGGGGATATTAAAGAGGTTTTTTCCAGACTCCTCACAAGCAACCTGTTGAAAAAAAGAGAGTGACAACAATTAAATACAGTGGAAAAGTTTACTAATAAAGGTGTCTCAGTGAGGACTGTTGAAGGCAAGAGAAAACTTCTATTTTGTAATGCTGTCACTTTAAAAGAAAAGTTACATTGCTCTTCATGAAGTTTTATTTATATCTTTCTTAATTAACTCATGGTCTGGTGATAACAGCAGAATGAATCCTCCTTGTGTGTAGAGACCTGATGTTCCAGAGCACTTAGTGCTGAGCTCTGTGCTTAGATGCAAGGGTCTTTAGGTGATGGTCATCCAAAATGTAACCAGTTTGGCACACTGTTTTGGAATTAATATTTGGAATTAATTATTTGTTGGGTAAAAAATGAACTCCTTTCCTACATAATCTGGAAAGAAGGTGTCATAGAGAAAGTTTATTCAAGACTGCAAATTAATTCAAATATGCCTTCTGTAATGTATTTTTTAAAAAACACCTATGTTTACTCTTAATTTAAAATAACATCCTTAGAGCAGACCTTCAACAAAACATTTATTATATATATATTTGTTATAGCACTTCATTTTGGTTTTCTGTGTTGAAGTTTAGCGTAGCTGCAGTCTTTTCAGATTTGAGTGTTTGCTCTCAATACCTTGAAATATTTCTATTTTCTGAGAAGAGTACATTTATTTATATATGTAAAGAGGCATTCCTGTTGTCTGGAAGAATTTGAGGTACAAAATCATCTCAAATAGGTTTCAGTGTTGTTCACCCACTTACAATGACTGCCATCAGCTAACTGTCCATTACACTACTTCTTACTTGCATTTTTGTATTTCTTTCTTCAGGACATATGTTTATGAAACAGTTTTTAAAGTGCTTTCTGCTTCAAATGTATCTTTCAAAAATAAGGGTAGTCCAGATCAATGTAAAACTTACAGTTTGGGAAGTAATGTTGCAGTCAGCAGTTACTGGATTCAGAAACAGCATTCCAGCCCAGATCACAAGCCAATAGAGTTTCATGTTTGGAGCCTAGTAAAAAGCATGTTTGCACATCAAGACCAGAGTACCAGTGTCTTCTGTAGCGGTAGTTTAACGTATTAATAGATACAATTATTTCAATGATAGTTTAATAAATTTTGTTCTACATAAATACTTTCTAATGTAAAATTAAGTGGAGAAACAGGGGGTATCAGAACCAGCTTTCACTTAATTGAGCCAAACCTAAAATCCAGTGTGCAGACTGTATCAGCAAATAGAAAAGGGATTGGTTAGAGAAGTTAATAGAGAAAAACATCATAAATGTATAAAACAAATAGGCAGGGCTGTACTCTTTAGTATCCCTGTTCAAGCAATTATGGGTACTGAAAGACTATGACTGGAGTAAACTGCAGAAAGTATTGATGCTTGCGTGCTCTCCCTGTACAATTTCTCTCATTGCCTCTGACAGAGGTAGGTACTGTACTAGACAATTGTTGGTTTGTCCAGTCAGATTTCTTGTATGTTCTTATGCAAGTTACTAAGCATTTTCTGTGAATTTTTAATTAGAAGATCAATCTTTTGATCTCTTTATTGTCCATAATATAACCTATAAAATGACATAAATCTGGATTTCTCTATTAGGAAGGTATAGTTGTTGCTCTGATCTTTGGAACTAAGTAAACATGGTTCAGTCTCTAGTGATGGAGTTTTTGTACAGATTTGAGCCTTGTTTTTTGAAAGTTAGGAAAGATCCTACAAATAGTATTTACTGTGGTATTAACATCTCTCAAAGAAGGGGTCTCTCAGTCATTGCCTTTGAATCAGGCACTATTTGCACTATCTATTCATTTTGAGCAGAAATGTTAACACCATGTCTGTGACAAGTTAGTCCCTGTTTATGCCACACTTGAATGAAAATGTTGTGTGAAAGTCAATGAATCTTTAATTTTTCCAGTTTTTCTTAAGCATCTGAAAAGATAGGCATTTAATCTTAGTATCTCCTTGCCAGATATCTTCCAGAGTAAAAGAAACCCAAAAGGTAAAGTGTAAGATACTTGTTTAAAGTGAGCTGTACAGAGCATTCACTGAATTTAACAGAAAAGAGTGGGAGAAATTACATAAGGAAGTTTAATTGCACGAACAATGGTAAGTATAGGCAGCCCATCAGATTTACAAAACCTCCACCAGTCCTTAAAATGAGTGCCAGGAGGCCTTTGCTGATCATTATGATATAAATGAGGTCATAGAACAAACTCGTCAAGTCTATTTGATAACTTCTATATATTTGCATGTCAGAGGATTGACCTTACTCACCTAACTGAATCAGCCTGGAAATTTCATAACTTCTTGGAAAGAAGAGGAAGATAAATGCCACTTAGTCTGCTCTGATCCATTGTGTATTTCTACTTCTGTCAGAATCTTATATTGCATACAAAAAGAGTTCATACACCTTTTGCCATTTAGCCATTATCCGCGGCAGGGACAAGGAGTGCTAGCAGCAGCAGCCCATGTGGAATTTTTTATGTTCTGTATTAGGTTTTGCACTTGTCAGTGGTGGTACTGGTGGCCTGCATAGTTTTTTAGCCAGCTTGTGTATTGTTAGTGGAAAACATGATGCACTTTGAGAATTTCTGAAATTACTATTTTAAAATCTGGATCTTGTAGTGTATTTGGACTTTAAAGATACAGCTTCCTAGATGTTCAGAAACAGAACAGGTCTTAACCTGGCAATTTATAAATACAGATAAATGGTATTATTGTAGTTTTCAGATTACAAGACAAGAACTGTCTTAAATAGAGTCGGAAACTATATTAAATATTGTTCTTAATATTAAACTGTAAGTTACTAGCAACCAAGTTGAAAATTTAGGTATGAACATATGTCTAAGTCAGAAACATAATTCCTAGCTCTTACTTTAGTTTCTACTGAAAAGATAGGGGATTTCTTACAAATGTGACTGCCTGCATTTGGTGTATGTGAACCTGTATAATCAGTAGAAGAACAGGAAAGCATCTGTAATTTTAGTTGCAGTCCAGCATTTTACTAGAAACAGATTTTACAAACCGCTGTTTAAACTAACTGCTTTGAAAAGAAACTCAGCCTAGTAATACATTGACAATACATTGGTAGTACTTCGATATTTCCTTGTAATTAGAAGTGCTTTCTTAAAAATTTCCATCTGAGAACTTTGAAAATCATATAATTTAAAAACAATGTAATGATTTTTGTTTTTCTGGGAAGGTTATTGAGTTTATATAATCAGTCTGATTTTCAGAGTCTGTTCCCCAGCTTTCTAATGAAGTAGAATTTACTTAACAACTCAGCATGTCCAAGGTTCATATTAATTCCTGAAGTTTTAATATACCTTGAGATACGTTTTCTTCCAGTCTAGCAACAAAGTTATACTAATAAATCTTTGCCTGCATTTTGAATTAGACATGCTAAGTGTCTTACCTTTCTGCTGCTTCTTACAGGTATCATATGTACCTATGTGTAGATTTTTCAGTGCACTGACAAGAAATAACATGGTGAAACAGCACTTTGTTTTTCTTCAACCTTTGTACCTGATGAATAACCAGGCAGTGTAAAAAAATAATAACCCTAGAAAATCCTTAGCAAAAGATTGACTAAGTTGAGCAACTTCTTATAATCGTCTTGGGATTTAATTGGATCATCAGCCAATAGGAAAGTCTAACTGTAATATGCTGAAGTGTCAAGTTCCAGTTCGTAGAGGAAGCAGTGAGTTTAAATGCCACAGGTAATTTACAAGCAAGTTGAGTTATAATCAATTAAAGAAATTCCGGAGACGGAAAACGACTTTCATTTTTAATTTGATTAGTCATCAAATGAAGAAAATGTCAGGATATTTGCATACCAAAGTAAAGCTTCCTAGTAGCTAGTTAACTCTGTTAGTGCTTGTGTCTTGGAAGCATCATCGTCAGAGGAGCTGCAGGGCGATACATAAGGATGTCTGTAATAAGAACTGTATTTCAGGAAGAAGTTCCAAAAACAAATCATACTTGCTCTGGAGTGAATGTCTATGTACAGGCTGAAAAAAAGGGATTATATTGATATACAGGCACTGTGTCCCATAAATTTTTACTTGCATTAGTGCTCGTTCTGTCCAATGCACACCACCAAACTACAGAAGAGTTCATCTCCTTTCCATCTCCATTCCTCTCCAATATGTGGCTGTAGAAATTGTTTTGCTTCACTGTGTCTTTGTTGTTATTGGCACTTTATTTTTGCATAATATCTCAAAACATTCTGCAGCTTTTCCGAGCTTCATCCCTGATTCAGCTTCATCCATAGTGTTCAAATTACTCACAGTAACAAACTGTGTTTCTGTGACAGCCATTTCTGATTTTTTTACTGCCTCTTGAAAAATCACTAAGTTGCAACTTCCCCTCAGAAGGTCTCTACCAGAGAAGATGCATCACAGTAAGTCAGACACTTCTGGTCTCAAGGACATGCTGGATCATCTTGAAGTATTTAGCCAGGAGTCCATATCATGTAAGAAAAGGAGAAGTGCCTCATGTTAAGAGGCTACTCTTTAATTTATCCACACACACTTTGAATAGAGGAGGCTGGAAAAGGAGGTTTCATTCCTTGTCCTGCTTTACATGCTTTAAATCTCAGGCACAGATGAGAGAAATCCCATAGAGCTTTGAGATACCACTACCCTCAAGAGTGGTACTGCTATACATGGAGCAAACTGTATTCTCTCCCTTTCTGAAGGTTCCAGTGATCTCCAGGAAAGACACTATGTTTGTGTTTAAATACAAGCTCCCTCTAAGCCATACTGCAGTGTCTCCAGGAGAATTACATGTAGTGTGGAGGCTTCTTCTGAAAATCAACACCCTTAGCATTTTGTTGAATTTTTTACTGCGCTTTCTCTGTTTTCTTTCTTCCATGTCTGAAGCTGGGCTTGATTTGAGAGAAACTGTCACTGCTGAGACCTTGCAACAGCTTTCATAGGCCCACACTGAGGCATGAGGAGCATTCAGTAAAGAAGTAACATGAAAGCTCCCTGACAACTCCTAGTTCCACGCCTTCCAAAAGGTCTTGGATCAAACTACTCTTATAGCTTAAAAAAAAGCTCATTTCCACTACCGTATGTAACATAATTAGCCATTTATAAACTGGTGCACTTGCAGTGAGGGCCTTGTTCTTTGGACTGCGTCTGAATAAATTTGTTTTAGTCCCAAGAGGGTATTAAATTTAATGTCGTATTACAGCCATCCAGTATTTCTTATTCAGTCCCAATGCTTGCCAAATTTGCCATACTTAGTGGGAGATCATCACTTTGTTGTGTTTCATCACCATCAGGTCGAAAGCATTTTTGCAGCATGGCCTGCTAACCTGACGGAATTTTTATATAATATGCTCAGTTTCCTGGAGATTATAGATCTCCTTGGAAGCTAGTTGGAAGTGGTTACATTTTTTAAGCTCTTTTGAGAATTCCTTGTAAGTGATGAAAACTGTGGGGAAAGGCTGAGGGAACTGGCATTGTTTAATCTCTAGAAGAGAAGGCTTAGGGGGTATTTTGTCAAAGTAAATACCTGATGGGCAGGGATTAAGAAAGTGGAGCTGCTCTCAGTGATGCCAAAGGGCAGGACAAATGACAATGGCCATATATTGGAGAACAGGGAACTCCATTTAAACATCAGAAAAAACTCTTCTGTTTGTAAGAGTGAACAAACATCAAAGCATTGCCTAAACAGGTTATGGGGTATCCATCCTTCAAGATACTGAAAACCTGAAAAAGACGCTGACAACCTGCTCTAGGTGACCATGCTTTGAGTAGTGCACAGGTTGGACCAGACAACCTTCAGAAGTCCATTCCAATGGCAACTCTACTCTGCTTCTACAATATTTTCATTATTTCTTTACCCTGAAATTATCATGGTGCAGTTCCAATATTTTGCATCGTCTCTTAAATCTGAGGGCATTCTTGTCTGCAGTCTTTGATCCAATAGTGTCAGTTACACAATTTACCACTTGTCATCTTGCAACTTGGGAACAGTTAATGAAAAAGAGGAGAAAAAAAAGTCCTGGATGAAGGTATTCAGCTGATTTTATCATTCTTAACAGCAGAAATCACTCTGGAAACAAGTAAACTGTTTCAGCAGCAATCTTTCATGAACAATGAAGGGAATTAAGGTATACTGTTCAGGTTATACTGTATATTTATGTAAGGGTATACATATAAGGGTATGTATATAAGGTATACTCTCAGGAGTGGTTTTGTTTAAATTTCCTTTAACTGTGTTCTCAGATTGACTCTAGCTTTCAGGAATTTCATAGAAATTACTAGACTTACCATAAAACAGTGAGAACAGTTCTTTATGCATTCTTTAAATCTGCTAAGACAGTTGCTTGTAGCTCACTATAGCTGAAATGGTAAAGTTTTTGTATTTGCAGACTATTGATTTCCTAAAAAGATTAAAGTCCTGAATCAAGAATGTAAAAAAAGCCTAGTTTCTTAGTTATTGCGTAGTTAAAAAACTACACTGCTTAGACTTCTGCAACCACTCTCCATTGTAATCAGCAATTCTTTGCAAAGAGTAATCTTTTCATCATCATCATCTGGTACCGCCAAGTCGTGATGTCTATATAATATATTTTCTTAATGTGCATTCACAAATTGCATACCAGCTTCTTTATTTCAAACTGTCTGTTGTTACTCCAGAAATTCTGATTAAGTGCAACTGAGAGGGAGTACTATACTTTTGCCAGTGTTGAGACCAATGCAGATAGACAGAGCAGGAGTGCTGGAAAAACACGGTGTGGGTATTGTAAAGGCAGAGAATTCTCCTGTATTTCATTTTGTGAATGTTTGTATACCTAATCCAGCTCCAAGAGGATTAGGTACAAGCTGGTAACTCCTTTTTTATAGAGTCTGGGCTTTTGATGTTACACTGAGCATTTCAGTGAGGCTGAAGGAGTACTGGAGTTTGAAATGAGTGCTTACAATATATATTAACTGGTGAAAGTTACAAAACCCTTATATTTTTACAGCACAGAAAAGTTAATTCAAGATGTAGAAGAAGATATCAAGCGTGAAAAGGTTGTGGCAGATGACATAATGAAAGAAACGTCGCAGGAAAATCAAGCTAAATATATGGAGATGAAAGCTGCTAATGAAAAACTCTCCCAGGTTGGCTTGTTTCATTATGCTTACCTAAAATATTTCTTAAACTGGCTTCATGGTTTAGATAAAATTTAAGTACTAAAGAGCTTGACAACAGAGTAATACAATAAAAAAGCTTGCTGGTGTCTTACTCAATTGTAGAAGTACCTGAAAATAGAGCAATTGACTAAGACCAAATACTTTGTCTTTTTGTATCTAATACTTTAAGAAGAAATAATGTTCCCAGTTTTCTGTTTAAATTTAGGGATTCACGTGCAGATTTTAAAAGCCACTGCAATACATAGATGTTTCATGATGTGCAAAAAGCAAGCAAAAGGGAAAAATAACCCCTGCAATTTCTGTAGTTCAGTAGAAAGTTTTCTTCTTGTGTACAAAAGCAAATCTGACTAGCTTTTTCTATTATTATATTGTTGTATGTCTGAATGTATCAGAAAAAATGAACTGGGTTTTATAAAATGTTCACTAATCCTAATGTTAACAACAGTAACATTTCTAGGCTCTCTGGGATGATCTAGTTCAGGCTGTGCAGTCTTGAAAGTTTCTCTGTATAGTCTGTACAGAGATGACTTCAGTGTTTCCCATCTGTCTTAGGATGAGCTGAATCAATACTCAGGGTTCACCTGTCTCTTTCTGGACTATAAATAAACTGTTGTGGCTGGTTCAGATTTTAAAATTTGACTCTAAATTTCTGAAGGACAGATAATAAGTTCCAACTGCGGTACTGATTTTAAGAAAAATAATAGTGGAAAAAGGGCAAAAATTTTTTTGCTAGTAGCGCAACTGCAAGTAACAATGATAAGAGTAATGGAAAAGTTGGATGCTGAAATCAAGTGTTTATTACATCTGAGTTATGTGAAGGAGTTGGACACAGTCTTGTCTTTCAAATTTTTGAGAGCAGCAGTGGAATAGTTTACAGCATTTTATACATACTGAGGGTTAAAGCAAAAAAGTAATAAACCAAGTAGAAATTTTTATCTGAATTTTGCGTTTTGCTTCCTCTTTAGGAATTGATTGTTCAACAGCAGGAATTGGATGCACTAAATGTGGAGGAAGAGAGTCTAAGAGCTGTATGTATGATAACAAGTGCTCTCTGTACTAACCTTCCCTGAATGCTATTGTAAAGAAGAAAAAATACCTATAATTTCTCTTCCTTAAATTTTCAGATACTGTAGGATCATACTGTAGTATGGGATGCCAAATCTGCCTCTCTGGTTTCTACTAATAATTTCTGATCAGTTTTGGGTAAAAATGTGTTATTGAGGAGATTTTTTTCATATTGGTTCTTCCATGGATAAAAGGATCTGTGAGCTGAAACATACAGTCTGAAAGTATAATTTTCAAATACTACTAGACATTTTTCAGTCCTTTTGAATATTGTATATAGTTTGAAATTCCCTAGAAACTGTGAAGTAGTAAATCTACTCAGAAAATTGGCCCAAGGAAGAACTTGTAAATCAAGAAGTAACTGATTGGGATATTCTATTCCAGTAAATGTAATATTGATAATATGGATTATAAATTTTACTTTTTATAAAGTCCTTTATAAAATACTTTTTACTTTCTCTGTGCTTTTTGTAAGAAATAAGCTTCACTTGTATAGGTAGGTGTTGCTTAACTAAAGCATGATTGCCGCAATGCTCTCTTGCCATCTGAAAATAGCTAGTAGGTGTTTGCTTTTCCCAACAGGAAATAGCACACTCTGGGGTGAAACAGAAAGCTGTACAGATGTATGAAAAGCTCCACGAGCTCAAGGAACATCGAGATAAAATGATTGCTGAGGATAAGAACGTGGAGTCTCCACAGGAGGAAAGAGAGAGATTACTAAACCAGGCAAGAACAGAAAATGCTGTTATGTAAAAGATTCTCCAAGTCAGTGTTTTTAGGGGTGGTAATAATTGAAAATACTTAAGTTTGAATCTTGCCTATATTTATGCTCTAGGCAGCGCAAATAATCTGAAATTAAGAATAGTTAATGAATTGGAAGTTTGGGCTATTTCTGGTTCAGCCAAAACCTGGAGACCTTTTGAAGCAGGTTCAGAGGAGGGCTGTGAAGATAATCCCAGGGCTGGAGCACCTCTTCTATGAAGACAGGATGAGAGAGTTGGAGCTGTTCATCCTGGAAAAGAGAAAGCTCTGGAGGGACCTTATAGCCACATCCAGTACCTAAAGAGATATATTTACCTTTATAAAAAAATAGGCCGAGTGACTTTTTTACACAGGCAGAAAGTGGTAAGATGGGGGGGAATTTTAAAGTAAAAGATAAGAGGTTTAGATTAGATGTTAGGAAGACTTTCTTTATTGTAGGGGTGGTGCGGCACTGGAACGTGTGAATGCTCCATCCCTGGACATGTTCAAGGCCACGTTGGATGGGTGCCCTGAGCAACCTGATCTAGTGGGTGGCATCCCTTCCCATGGCAGGGCTGGGGAGCAGGGGGAAGGGTGAGTTGGAAACAGATGATCTTTAACATCCCTTCTAACCCAAACCATTCTATTATTTTAAGAAAACTAAATTGGCACAGTGAGCTTTTTAGCTGGTTTTGTTCCAATTCATGAGACATGTTGGTTGGGAAAACTGGTCCAGTTGAACAGCTCTTGTAATTAACTCCAGAGAGTATCTTTGTAGGGTGCTGAACAGGTATACCAGTCCAGGAGTAATTGGATCAGTTTACAATAGCCTACACTGTAACTACCCATTTCTACTTTATGGGCTGTTGGTCTGAATGACTAATGGTAAGTGTATTTCATTTTTAAAAGTATAATTTTTAAACATTTGGAAGACATAACACTTAAATCATATCACTTCTTGTTGGACAGTGTCACAAATTTGTGATTTCAAATGCCAAGTTTCGATTCCGTGTATTTTGAATTTAGATTTTTTTTAATTTTCCTTTTTTCATTTGTAGATTTAATTTCATATGTTAAAGTTGTTTAACTTTTTTATAGGTTAAAGATGATAGTCAAAAAATTGCAAGCATGGAAAGACAGTGAGTAACCCCATTATACTGTTGCTATAAATTACATGTACACCCTAAAGACACATAGTTGTGTTCCATCATGTCTTTCTATAGACTTTTAGAACATCACCACATCTTCAAACCTGTACTAGTGTTAACCTTCCACAAAGAATAGAAGATGTTTTTCTGTTTCCAGTAAACAAGTTTTATAGTGGTAAAACCTTTAGGTCTGCATAATAGGATACTTCCATCCCTTATGAACACACCTTGAGAATATGAATTGGTAGTAGCACTGACATAAACTTGCTTAAGGCTGAAGAAGACATTGATTTTGTAAGAGCTGCTCCTTTGGGACAGCTGTGAAATTGAACCTGCATTACGCTGCAGCCACATTTTGAAGTTTGTTTATGTGTTCTTAAAACCTAAGAGTCACAAAAGTTCCATTCTAAAGAGTAGAAGGGCATTGCTTCTTGATCCTTGGGTATTGGGTCTTTCAGAACACTTGCCAGGAAGTCAAGTAAATTTTATAATAAATAGTATGTATCGAGGGGTAGATAAAACAGTACAGTATTTTCTGATTTTGAGCCTTTTGATTTCTCTTTCTTTAAAGAAAAATTGAGATAATTCATAAAATCTCCTAGAAACAGTTTTAAATTCTTTTGAACAATATTCCCAACTAAAATTGTTGGTCAATTTTTAATGCATTTTAATTGGATAATAAATTGCTTAACAGAATTTTTTAATAGATAAAAATAACAAAGATTTATATTTGAGATTTTATGTAGAAATGTATTAAAGGTAATTTCATTTCACACTTTGATTGATTATGTAGCAGAGTGTTTTATTTGGAAATTTCTTAGTGGATTTTAGTGAATACAGTTTAAGGAATACAGTTACTTGTTGCAGTTTAACAATCATGTTGTACCTCTGCAAAGTTGAATAGCAGCCAGCAGAGGGACTAGTTGAGTAAGTTAAGAATTACTGATGACTCAACAAAAAATGCTTTTTAATAAAAAGGAGCTACAGTACTTCTATTTAATAGACAGAGGACTAAAGTGACAGATGATTTACACATACCTTTTATAATAACAAGAATCATTCTGATACTCTTTTGGTATTGGTAAATAGAGATTTTCTATTTTTATTCTGACTTCTCTCTGCAGTTTTGTCTAAAATAAAGTAAGTATTTTACAATACAGTTTTAACCTTGACTTTCATTATCTATTTGTCAGGTTGGCAGAAGTAAAAGGAAAAATAGACCATTTTAAAAAGGTCATTCAACGACTTGATATGGATCTGGAGAACCATCGAGGTAATATGATTAGAGGCGTAGCAGACTAGGCAGAGCTGCATCTCTTTGTTCTATAACAAACTGTTATACCTATTAGTTACTTAAAACTTTTAGGCTTATGCAAACATTCAGTACTCACCAGCATGAGAAGTTCTGTGTCTCCAAGTACAGCCTGTTCTTTTCAGACATAAGAAATGGGGAGTACCCACCTTTAGTGGAACATTAAACAAATTCATATTGAAAATTACCATATAAAATAATAGGACAGCTGTCTGGTTTTCCATCCAATTTGATTTTTAATATTGCTTGAAGAATAGAAGTGTATCTTACTAGAAGCGCTGCAGAACAAGTTCATATTTAGAAACGCTTTCATTAATTTTACATGATCTGTTACACTGTCGGCAAATGTGGAATTGAGAATATTTAATAGCAATGTGTAAAGCAGTCAGTATTATTTTTACCTGTCTTTGAAACTTCTTAGGTTGATCTTTGCAAGAAGAGTTTGTAAGCTGCCCAGGAATGGCCTTAGCTTATACTGACTTCCAGCAAACATGTGCTGCTAGTGCTTAGGATGGGAATTTATCCTAGCACTGGAAGTTACAGTTCTGGGGGAAGTAACTTTAGTTTGAGCATCAGTCCTTAATAGCTGTAGAAGGTTCTCCATAAAATGAAGATTCATGCAATGAAAAACCTTCTTTTGATTGTAAGAAATCTTGTTCAGATAGGAATTTCATAAGTATATGCCTGCATTCTGAAAGTCTCTATAAGAAGTTATTTAACTTCTATAGAATTAACGAATTGATGTTCTTCTTATTTTATGCCTTTTCTTGGGCAATCAGTGTAAAATCTGGCTGTAAGTGTCTTCCAGGTGAATAAATATCTAAAAATCTGCCTCTAAACAAATGTTTCAGACATCTGTTTATCATCTTCTGCATGACAGAATATTTCTACATTAATCTGTTTATCATCTTTTGCATGGCAAAATACTTCATATTTCTATGGATAGTTCATTATTTTTTTGCAAATATTTATTAAGACTGTTTTATTAGCTTTTGTGTTTCCAGATAATATCATTGCAAACTTTATTGTCCTTTAATTTTTCCTTTCTGTTTGGCTTGCAACCGTTTTTTATTTTAACTTTGGAGAAATGCAGAAGGTAAGAAGCAAGTTGCTTTTCACATTTTATAGTTCAGTTTACACACACAGTCATTCCTTGCTGGACTGTGTCTTTCACTGTTTTAGAAAAGTCTGTTGAAGAAGAGAGTTTGAAGCATATGTAGGAGAAAGCACATGCTCTCTGTCAGCGTATCAGAACCAGTCAGAATACTGAGAATCAAGTTACCTTGTGGTATAATGTAGAGGGAATTACACCTATTGGTGTAACACAGAGGGAATAAATATATTCATAAGGAGTCTCTTTAAGGCACAAAAATGTAAACTCCCAATGCCACCTTCTCTAGTGAATGGGGAGAGAATCGCAGAGGGCAATTCATACCTCAGCTCTAAATCAGCATCTTGGTGTGTCCTTGAAATTCTTGTGCTTTCCCCTTCCCTAGTCACTTTACTTCTGGATCAGTATTTAAACATTATTACATAGTATTCCCAAAATTCAGCTCTAAAGTTTTTTTTATGTAAATATCAGGTGAAATAGAAAGTAAAAAAAAAAAAAAAAAAGAAATTTTAACTAAGGATTTTTTAATGTTTCAGGATAAATATTTCAGTGCTAGAAATATTTTTGAGCAGGGAAAAGTCAAACAGACCATGTTGAAATAACTATTTTTAGGTTTTGCCTGAAAAAATCTAAATAAGTAAATAGTTCACTCACTTATTACATGGTTTATATATTAGCAGTTAACTTTAATGATCAGTCAAAGTCAACATTAATTCAAATGCAACAGACTTAATCCTTCATAAATTGCAGGAGAGGTTAAGATATATGTGCATTAATGGCATATTTTAAAGAAAACTTACTATAAAGACATCTCAAAGTTGTGGTCTTCAAATATTTTTTTCTTTAAACACTTTGACAGATCATGTAACTGTTTCATGGCTCACGATTACCAGAATTTTTAAGAGTAGAACAGGCTAAGTTATTAACTATTGGAGCCTTGCCTTGCAAAATGAAAGAGAGAGTCCAATAAGGAACAAAGCCACAGCTGCAAGGAAGCTGAAGCAGAATCAAAGTCTCTTAGGGCCCCTCAGGTGTTCTTATTGTTTGTATATACTAGATAAAAAGGAAAGCATAGGGGTGTACAAATAAAAAGTCAGAGAGAAATTTGCTTGCTCAGTTTTATCTGTATCTGTCTGATTATTTTACTTTGTATTCTTTAAAATTAAAAGATTATGTTAAATATATAGCAGACAATTAAAAATTTAGATGTTTGAAACTTAAAATTATTTTTAGGAAATGAATTGTCTCATCTTCTTGTGACAAATATATCAGGTGTCCAACTTTACTAATACATATAAATTATGAGTTATTTATGATCAGTAGTCGAATTTAAAGATAGAGTGAATATGTATATAATTCCTTATTTCTAATACCACTATATTGAAGGTGTATGGAAATGTTCTTTCAAACTTAATTGTAGAAAGCTTTCTGTGTGTTTTATTTTCCTAGTCCATTGCTTGTACAGTTCTCCTGTTTATTTCCCTGAGATTATCAGTTTCTTTGAAGCCGTGTATCCCTGTGAAAGTCCATTGCAATAGGTGAAAGTGCAGTTGAAATGGCTTATATATTAAACAGGGCTGCAGAAAGTTTTAACTCATCATGGTGCCCAAATACGCAGAAGCATTTGTTCTCTATTGTTTAAATTCACTTGACTTCAGAAAAACCCTGTGAACTTCCTTTGTCCATACCAAGTATTTATCCCACTCCTATCTATCAGAAATTGTAACACCTGAAAGGTTCTAAAAATTGCATTGAGGCTGATTTATTAAGGTATCTTCTTTTTTAATATTAAAAGGTATATGACATAGTTGACCTGACTACATTAAATTAAATAGGATGTATCCTGTGGTTCCTAGGCATGTAGAAATTTTATTTTCGAAACAGTCATTTTGCTTCCTGAAGGAATCCAGGCCTGAGACAATATAAAGTTAAATTAATGTTACATCTCTTGTAGGAGAAGAAAATTGGAAATACAAAGAATTGAAGAAGAGGGAAGAAAGCATGGACAGTAAGTTGTCTAATATTATTTAGCTTAATATTACATATATATATAAATATTATTAGGCCTAAGTTCACTAAAATACAGGTTTCATTTTGTTGTTAAAACAGTTAATTTATAGCTGCAAAGAACTGATGTGCTGATCTTTGCATAAAGTTCTATGGTCTTGTTCTGTGGACAAGATAATTGAAGTCTTACAGGACAGTCACAAACATTTGGAGCGTCTTTCAAGGCTTTTCATCAAGCATTAAAGATCTAGGAACACAACTTTATTTCATGAAAGCAAGGCTGTAATTAATTGCTTAAGTGATTAAAAGCAGAACTTCAAAATGGACGACTATAGATATCATGTAATTCTTTAAAATTAAGGCTTCTCATATCTATTTACTCAAGATGAATGTTGCTAAATCCTTGTTACATATTAAAAAGTTACAATGTTGTAGAGATTTTGGTAGAAACTAACCGAGGATGAAAACAACTGGGTTCAAGTATACCTTATACATAGTACTGTAGGAGACAGCTTACAAAAAAAAGTTGGTCAGCAAAAGGGAAAATGGTCAGTAAACATGCCATAGAGGTTCAAGGGATATAACACCTTTTTTTAAGTGTTCTCTAAAAATGTTCTATATAACTTATGGCTAGCATGATACTGAAAGAAAGGTCTCAGCTGACAATAAGAGAAGATGAATAAGACAAAACTCAGGGAGTTTCTGTGTTTTCAAATTCCAGGTTTCCTGAGAAGCAAAAAGACAAAAGCTCCCTTGATCTGGGTTTTCAGTATTGATACAGATGATGTCAGCAGGGCTTCACTTTTTGGGTTTTGGTTCTGCTTCTACCCTTCATCAGAGGTTATTGATACAGTTCTGGACCAGTTAGTAATTTGGGGGACCTGAGAGCTGAGAGATTTGGGGGAACATACAGGAGTCTTAAGGATGGGAAAAGAGCAAATATGGTGCCTGTGTAGAAGAAGAGGGGACAATTAAATACATACCAGTCGGATTAGTATCAATTTGCAGAAATAATTTGGAAAAACTAAGCAAGCAAACAATATGTAAATGTTACAGGAACAGGAGTATGAATAACACTAGTATTGATGTGTCGAATACAAACATCTTTTTTCCTTTTTTTGACAGAAAACCACTGCAGAATAAGGAAGGTGTAGCAGATGATGTGTACTTTAACTTCAGTACATCTTCTGCTGTCTTGTGGTGTTTCTAGAAGCAAGCTAGGCCAATATTGTCCATTTTTAACCTATATTGTGCATTCAGTTAAAAAATTATTAATTGTGAAAGATTCAATGCCAAAATGAAAGGATGTATTGCGTAGAGTTTTGCAGTGTGCTGGATGTTTAGGTTAGTCAGTATTTTTCTTAATCAGTTGGATGATGGGAGAAAGCATCTTAGAGAATAGTTTCACAGAAAATGTTCCATCAGAAAAGCTGAAATCGCGTTGGAGACATGGTTAGAATTTAGTGTAATTTTCTTATGTTAGAAATTAATTACAAAAAAGTTTGAAAAGGACTAAGTGTAAGTTTCTGCACTCAAGAGTAATCAACAGCAAAAATGCAGAGTAGGGAGCAGTTCATTAGGTACAGCTCTGTGGTGTGGCTCAGAGAGTGAAAGACAAAGCTGAGCAGTATCAGACTAACATGGAAAATGCCACAACAGTAGGTATACATTGGAGTGTCAGTTGTTAGACATCCGAAGTAATGTTTTTTCCTGTGCATCAAATACTTCAGATGGTTGTATTGTCTCTAGTTCTGCACATAAAGAAAGGGGCTGTCAGTCCTGAAGAAAACTGATGGGGATATGCAGAAAGCATGACCTGCAAGGAAATATGAAAGAATGAGTCTTTTATTTTAGAAAATTTATGACAGTTGTCAAATGTGTAAAAAGGCTGTTTCAAATAGTAACTGAATAATTTATTTCTGTATATATGAGGAGGATAGAAAAGGAGTAATATACCACTAGCTGCAGAAAGATTTCTGGTTGGATATTAGTAAAAACTTCGTAACAATAACATTTACCAAGTGTTGAAATAGATTGTCCAGAATTGTAGAGTATCTATCAGGAGCTGTGTGCGTGAAGAATATGGACAACTATCTGAATTACTGACATATAACTGGTTTTGTCCTGGAGCAAGTGAATTAATTAGATGAGCTCTTGCAGTCTCTTGCATTCAAGAGTTTTTATGAGTCTGTGAAATACACAGCATTCAAATGAAACAAGATCAATCAGACAAGTGTAATGAAAAAATAAGTTGCTTGCAAAAAAGCAGTGCGATGAGATGTAAATATGGACCTTGCTTAATGTTTCTAAATAAATTCAAAGGTTTGAAACAAAAAGCACATAAAAAGTCCAGAATGCCAAAGGAGAAAAACACTAGTCAAATTATACAGCTACAGTTCTGAGGTCCTAATTTCACTGTTGCAGACTCACTTTTATAGAATTACATTCATATCTGTGGATATTTTGTATATTAGTTTTATTGTTTCATATTTATAAATGTGTGAAAATGCTTTTCAATCACTGTCAAATCCTTCTTGCCCAAACAAGGACTTCTCCAGTTTTTATCCAGATAAAAAGTGTGCAAACTCTTATGGTTCCCAAGTGCTCTTGTGTGTATAAGCCATGTTTCAAGAGGAGACCCAGCAAGAAAGAAATTATCGTAACTTAGAGCTCTGGGCAGCATCTTGCTGGCTTCTAACTTCCATGTGATGTGTCCAGGATGTTTCATTTTAGAATATCTCTGTCACCAGAAATACAATGTGGTATTCCTAGAACACAGATACAGAGTGCCTACCACCATTACAACTGTGTTGTCAGATTCAGTTGGACAATTACTAAAATGAACATAAATTAGACTTGTAGCTAAGGGAAATAATACAGAAGGGAAGAGGTGATACCAGGTCTCAAGTCTTCAGCAGTGTTTGGCATTTAGTCCAGGCCATTGGAGATAATAAAGTTACCTGTTTCCTTTGTTTAGCCCATGTTGATAGCTTGCAGAAAAATGAGGACCAACAACTGCTGGGACAAGCATTTAGAAAAGCATCAGAAATAGTGGGGATGAAATTTCTTTCCTATTGGGTGGCAACCCTCACCTAAACACAAGAAGGTGGTGGCCTTGTGTCCAATGTGTAACTGGAATAATTCTTCTCATTTTCATTCCAGCCCGTAAGTTGACAAGTTTCAAGGTCTCTTATCTGAAACTGTACTGCTTAGCAATTTAATACGAAGTTTTGACTGGAAACAACATTTCAACCACTCAAGTAAGAGCTTTCTTTTTTGTGTTTGTTAATCTCTAGATTTTCTTGAGACGTTTGAGGATGTGAAGAGTCAGGAATTGGAACGAAAGGCCCAAATAGAAGCCAACGTTGTTGCACTCCTGGAGCTTACCAGCAGGGTAAGCATTTCCATCCACCTTTAGCAAGCTAGGAGTTTAGACACACAGAACAGGAGAGTGGCTGGATAAAGAAGGATGATTGGTTTTATATGTTTATATTTATCTACATAATAGTCTCTTAAAATGATCAAACATTAAACCATGTGCAGCTGTAGTTAAAAAAAGGATTTGTTTAATTTCTCTTTTTTTTCTGGGGGAAGAGTTTTGAATAGTATGTAATATTGTGACAAGAACAAAGAAATATTTGCATAATTTCTATAATTCTTCATCTCTGTTGTAACTAACATCTATAATGATAAACATTTCCAAATACTGCAGATAAAACTACTGCAATATTTTGTTTATCCAAAGTTTGCAAATCTCAGCTCATGGGTATTCTGTCACTAGTGTTATGTAACTAAAAAAATATTCCAGTTGTGTCTCTGATATACTAAAGGTATGTCTGAAATGCCCTGCTGTATAATATTTAATGTAAATATTATATATTAATAATGCAACAGTTCAGAAACTGTTCCCATTTACAGTCTGCCCTTTTTTTCACTTTCAAGACTTCTTTTTATGTTCTTAACTCCCATGGATTTTTTTATGTTATGGAAAACTTTCACCTGAGTAATATTTTGATTCTATGATTATTTTAATTGTCTTCTTCCTACTTCAATACAGTACACCATAAGATATATTTTAGGCACCATCACTTACTTTACAATAGACCTATATGGCAGCACAGTTTATATTTGCTGCGTTTTGTTTTCATCTGTGCTGGTCTGTCAATACATCTTTTATCAGAAGTTAGCAGAATGAAAATCATTCACATTTAAATCACTTCAGATTATTTCCAGTATTCTAAGTCTTTGTAGCAGAAAAGGCAAATAACAATGTCATAGGACAGGAGAGTTTCTTACTTGTCCAGTTACCACTTGTTGTTTCAAAAATACAGCATGTTGTTATTGTTGTTGGTAATACACAGAATCTGAATCATATGAAACAAATTTCATCTGTTACCAATCAAGAGCTGAAGATTATGCAGGAAGACCTCACTTTCAAATCAAATGAAATGCAGAAATCACAGAGCACTGCTAAGAGTCTGATTACAGGTGAGATCAGCAACAGATTTTCTAATTAATTCCTTAAAATAATAAAAGACTACCTGCATTGTTACACTGATAACATGTAGAAGATCCCCAAATATTAGATATCAAGTGATCTCCACATATTAAAATACAGTGGCAAGTTCACAAATTGAAGTGCTTGTGGGTAACAAGTTATTTATTTTTCTCAATTTATTTATATCTATTATAATCTATTAGATATTGTATATTATACATTTATAGTAAGAGTGTATACTTATTTATACTTACCTTACTATTATCACTAAATAATCATTTTCCTTGCACAGATACATGTCAAACAAGGGTATTTTAATACAGGGGTTGAATTAAGCTAGTATTTGATTTTACTAATACTTACCTCAAAATAAGATCTTTCATGACCTTGAAAGTGTATTTAATAAACTGAAGCGGAGTTTTCCATAGTTATCTCACCATGTATTATTTGTAAATTTAATTCTTAGTATCACTTATTTATGGTTTATGCTTTTCCAAAGGGATATGTACCTCAGGCAATTAACTGACAACAACAGTGAGTAGCTCTCAAATCCCGAGGCTTTGGTTCTGCAAAGTGAATACTCATTTTGACTTCATTTTCAAAATACTCAAATACTTACTAGCATCTTCAGGATGTTCTCTGTAATTTCAAAAAGCAGACAGTAGTTTTCTTTCATTCCCGTAACAAGTATCTCTTTAGTTCTTTATTTGCACCGCTTATGGTAGAATTGTCTTCACAATTCTATGTCTTTGCCAGTATCGTTATTGGTTCAGCAAACCTTTCCTTGTTTGTTTGGCGTAAAGGAAGGGGCAGGAATTAAGAACTATAAATCATTTTGTTAGAAGTCTCTTACATGATCTACTTCGTAGTAATTTTCAAAAGAGCAGCCGGTATTGTGACTTCAAAGTAGATATGAGCAAATTAGAAGTTGTTTGGCACAAAATGTTAGAGAAATTGATTTTCTGGTGTGTGTTTGAACACTTACTGTTTGCTTGTCTGCAAAGACTCATTTTGAAGTTGTAGTCTAATTTAAATTTCTGGGCCATATATCAGAAGTTCAAATATGACTTTTTGTTCTTTCATATAGGTATCATTTCTGACTATTTTACAATATAAGGATGTTTTGGAAGCACATAGTGCTGTAGAGGCATTATTGAAAGACATACTTCTTTCTCTGCAAGGGAAGAGAAGGAAGTTACAGTACATAATTTTCAGCAGGCAATTTAAATTATTCCTAAGTAAATGTCTGACAGCTAGGATTCACAGATAGTATAATGAACTACTTAAGATTCTTTCAGAAATACAGTGAATGCTCAGTTTGCACTGTTGAAGTTCCTTCTAACCTTTGAATTATAGCACAGTCGTCTTCAGGATTCTTTTGTTATGATTAAAATCTGAATTTCCATATTTTCTTGCCGTAACAAAGATATAAAAAGTCCACCAGCAGAACCCTTAAAAACAATAAAAAAGAAAAGGAAACCATGAAGGGTAAACAAAAGTGCTGATGGCATGGTTTCCCAAAAACATTTCCCTGGGTCACTGTAGTTTGTTCTGAGAATTTGCCACTATGTACACACTGCATGCTAGACACTGCAACTTCATGGCCTATCAGAAGGAACTGGGCTGCATCCTCTTCCTGTCTCTTCCCCTAGAGGAATTCTGAGGTTTTTTCAGTTTTGAGGTTTTTTCACTGAGTCTGCTGCTGGATAAGGATAAAATTTGCCCCTTCCAGTTTCTTTCCCATTCTCCAGAAAGTGTGAATGGATAGGAATACCCATTGCAGTCTCATCATAGTTGTATTAGACAGAACAGAACAAGAAAATTTTTTTTTCCTTTTTGGCATTTAGGTTGGTACTACTCTTTACATGTAAAATAAATTCCAACTGGTCAACTATGTATAATTTTAAAATAACAAAATACAGATATACAGAACAACTATATAAAAAGTGAAAATGCTCTGATAAGACCTAAGTAAATCCTCATGAACATCTATAGTTGTTTTCTGCTATTTCTTTCTTATCTGAATTTATTTCATAATTCTACTTTTTACTATTTCTGATCTAAGATTCTCATTTATTGATGTCCTTAAGCATTTGTCTTTAAACCACAGTGCTGTGGGAACAAGAGAAGTAAAGCTGTGATCTGTTCAGTTGTGGTTTATAATCTGTCATTAACCAATTCAGTGTTAACTTCAGTGAGAAACTCTGAGCCGTTATGAAATATTGTAGACAGAGAGAAAGTGTTTTCTTAAGCCCTTTGCAGTGGAAGGCAGACTGTGAATTACTTACATGCAAAGCAATGCAAAATATTTTAATTTAAAATCCTTCTTTTAATTTGCAAGGGAAATTTTCATATTTATATAAATGCTCTTTGCACATAGAGGACACTTTCAATCTTACCTTATGGATCCGTATTCCTCAGGAGAATTGCAAATGGCGCACAAAAATCTTGGTTTGTCTTTTTTTTCATTCTGACGTTCCTAAAGAAATCATGAACGTGCTCTGTAATAAGCCAGAAGTGTTGATAAAAACAAATGTTTCACTCTAAAAAATAAGTATATGGCATAAATACACAAGAAGAGAGATGAGTACCTTGCTCTGAGTGTTTTGATCAAGTGAGATTTTCCCATAGAAGTCCACTGACAAAACTATATCCACAGTTTGTGGAAAGGTGAACTGTCCTTCTATCACATAGAGACATCTATTTTCTTCTGCCTTAAAGATTTATACTGCCTTGGTTAAGTTGGGGAGGCAATTTTCTGTCCTTTTTTCATCAGATCAGCACAAATCTCAAAATACAAACCTATGCCAAGAAAAGTTTCTTTGTGCAGTCTCATCCCTCCCAATAGCCCACGTTGCCTGATACTTTGAAATATAGGAAAAAAACTCCATTATCTATATCATTCTTCTGAGTTAGACACAGATCTGAAACATAAGAGGATGTACCCATGTGTTTAATATTCAGGAACATGAGTGAAATACAATGACAGGTCACAAAACCATACAAACTAAGACTAACCAACCTCTAGTCCTTCCCCACTCTGGGTAGGTAACTTACCCTCAAGACTGAGTCAAAGTATTTTTATTACTTGGTATATCTTTATTGTTTCTTCTCACACATGTCTCATGTCTGGATAGTTTCAGTCTCCACAGTTATCTTTGTCAGAATCCACCCATAGTTCTAATTCCTTTAATTACCTGTAACTGTTACTTTTTTAATGGAGCCTCAGAAGTAAATGCTGTTTATTGTAGCCCATGTTGATGTTGTAAGCTGTGACACTTCTTTTCGGCGGATGTATGAAAGAGTTTTCCTGTACAAAGCAAATGTTTAAAATAAGTTTGGCTATTTGTTCTCTTAAAACTAAGCTTTATCCGTATTCAAGCAGCACAAATAAAAATAACAAGATGCTAAAAAACTAATAAAAATATTTCTTCAATTTTTCTGCATCATTGCAATAAATTTTTTGTAAGTTTCACCACTGCTTTAAGATTGTGGTGCTATAATTAATGGTGTGGTGCTATAAACATTAAAAATAGAAACACTGTGATACAGAAGATCATCACACTTCCATTACTCTTCACTTACGGATTATAATACAGTAATTGTAGTGTATGAGTCTGACTTGTGGGGTGGTTGTGAAGATCAAATTTTTTATTTCTTTCACATTAACAGTCCCATAAATATCAAAATCAGAAGTATATTTAGGAGCTGTTTATATTGGTTAAATATAGCATAAATCTGTATGTAATGGGCTGTGTATTATGAAACAAAAAGTACTGTTAATTAGTGATTGTGTGTCTGGTGATCTAGAGAGTCAAAAACTGCAGATGGACTTACAGAAGATGGAACTTCTGGAGGGCAAGATGGTTGGTGAACTGGCTTCTCTTAAAGACAAAATTGAACAGACAAAAGCAGAGTTGGAGATCTACAATAATTTGCCAGCTCTGAAAGCATCAGGAGAAGAAAAGAAAAAGGTAATGAAAGGGATGAAACAGAGTGTGTGCTTTTGAGCAGCTAGTGGAGGGGAATCCAGTTTCGTGATTGAGAGTCCTTCCTGACAGCTGAAAAACAGGATTGCATATCAGTGCAAATGAATCCAAATACTATTTTGCTATATTATGTGTGACTTACTAACTGGGTACATGTAGCAGGTATTCAGCTGGGTATCTTCTGATAACCTTCTTCCACAAAATCTCCCCATTTTATTTTAGTGATTCAGCTGAACTATTCTGATGTAATTTATGACTACCCATGGCTTTGAATTTAGCAATCTAACACAGAACACAAGCAAAAGTGAATTTCCTACAAATTCTTAATATCAGCATTCCCACTGGTGCTCATACAGTATTGTCTAAGCATACAACTTGCTCATAATCATTGAGTATTATTTTTGGGATAGAGTATGCAGTGCTAGTGAAAAGCCTATGAGTTCTTTATGCATATGCATATGGCTTTGTTCTAAAAGGAAAAAAAGTAGCATCTTGAAAGGTAAATTGAAGTAATGTGCCTGAAGCCTGCAGCAAATTAATTCATCCATTAATCAGTTTGTGTTGGGTTTTTTTCTAACTAGAAACTCCAGGATGACAAAGAAAAGTTAACAAAATGCAGCCATGCTTTTAAGAAAATAATGGAGCATTTGAATGCACAGTATGAGACACTAAAGAAGGAGCTGCAAGAAAATGAGACACATTCTCAGGTATAGGTCAAGTCACATATTATCCTTTCAGTTGTTACTTTCTCAGTTTTGGTTTTCTCACTTACATGAAGCATTGTAAGACAGAATCTGTTTATTCCTTCTTAGTGAGTTTTCTAAATCATATGTTGTAAGTGTGTAGCTGTATTTGCTGTTTTCAAACAAAAGTTAATATTCTGACAACAAATGGCTTGTAAGCTTTGGATTACTAGTAGAGAAAGTATGCGAATCCTTTGTTTAAGTTTTTCTGTTAATCTTGCTCAGAACTCTCTACCTTCTGCCCTTCCTTTGCTTAAGTAGTTTGAGGACGAACTTAGAAAGAAACTGCAGGGGAAAAAAAAGTCACTACTAATAGCTAAGTTCCCTTTTGCTTTTAAAGTCATGGTGATAATTTTTTTTCTTTAAATCTGTGCTATTAATTCCATTTTCCTTTTTCCAATTCTTCTGCTCCTTGCAGGCCACTGAAGTTTTAGGATCTGTTCACACTTCTTTAAACAACTTTGGTATACATGTACGTTTACATTTCAAAAGTGAATCAGGAAAGAAGATGTTTATAACCTCTTGAGCAGCTTTTATTCTTTCATTATAAACACACATAAATTGCTGTCATTTTGGCAGCAGAACTTTACTGGAATAAAGTTTTGAATGCACAGAAGGAAAATGGATAACCTTAAAATAAGGTGGAAAGGGAAATTGATTTTTTTGTAATGCATTTCACTGTTTTTTATTGCTTGAGGTTGTTGAGATATTTGTCCTTTAGGACTGTTACTTTTTTTCTAATATGGTTAAAAGCTGAAGGTCATATTGTACATTTTTAAGTTGACTTTCTTGTGGAATGAATGTTGTGGAGCAGATGAGAAGGCATAGCTCTGACTGAGGCATCTGTGTCCATTTGTAGCATAGGATTATTATAATCATTCTAGGGTGATGATCTAAATCCTCAAAGCCTGGGTATCTTTTTTGATGCACAGGTGTATCAGATGCTGTGTATCTTTTTTGCCAAGACCAGATTCTAGAGTTTAAGTAAATCAGAAATGCATACTCAGACAGTGTTAAGACACTTGCATAATTAGGCTTAACATTTTCTATAAATTAGTAGTTGTACAGCATTTCTTCAGTTCATTAAGCTGTGGCAGTTCTATTTTAATGTGTTTGAAAAGGATTTGTTTCTTTACTTTTTATGTCCTGAGTGTAAATATCCTCAGTGTGAATTAAGGTATGTCTTATAGTAACTGATTATTTGACATTCATCAAGCATTTTGAAGTTCAAATAGTGTTCATAAATGTGGAGGACTTGGGCAATTTTGCAAGAGGTCAACTGGTCTTCAAGCAGTTTCTATAAAAATACACTGGATCTTTCCTTTTCTGTGTGCAAGACAGTAAGTATTTCAGTTCCAGGTTCCTTTACTGGCTGTGTTGTGTGCAGCAACATCTACAAAGAGGACAATAACAATTTTAATTGGTCAGAAATACCTAGTCTTGGAGACAAATGATTGCCTTGTTTGATGCAAACCAGTACAATATAAAACTGATTCTTTACTGTTAAGGTTTGAGTTGTACAGCAATTATTTTCGTCTCTTCCGGCTTAATAATAAGCTTTTAAGTAAAATACTGGGATATTTTCCTTATTTATTATCTTAGTTTCCACTGAAAGTTTAGTCCCAGAATGATTTTCAGTTTTACATTTAAAAATAACAGCTTCGTATCTTGAAATGCAGAACCTTGAACAGTAGCATCAGAAAAACAAATATAAAATTGTATTGTAAGGAAGCAGCCATCAATATAATGTCCACATTAGTTTCCTGTTGATGCTGAAAGTATTGAAGAAGTGCCAGCACTGAACCCACATTCCTACAATCTTCTTGCTGCAGCTCTGTTCTTATCGCAGCTTCTGGCATTGGACAGGAAACTTAACTATGGAAGTAAGGAAGTTTCTTCTGTGTAGTGCAAAGTCCAAGACAGTGTCAGGAAATATTGCATCTTTGGTGATTTTAGATCTTACTGATTTTAAGAAGATCATCTAAATGATATGAAGCATAATGAGAATTGGTATCTCTCTGAATTGTTCACCTTTTTATTTCTAACTTGCCCATTAACTTCCTTATATGACAAGTCTTGAATTCTCATCAGATTTTTTCATCTGTTACTGCAGTTGCATGCAGTGCTTTTATACAGATGGATTATGAAGAGCTTAATTATATATGCAGGTTAATGAGCAGCAGCTTTAAAAACATCTTGCCATTGTTTATCATTTCTGTGTTTTTTATGTGAAATAACTTTGATCTTATCAGATTATAGAGTATAAGGTACCGATACAAAATTATTTGTGTAAAATATGTGTGTAATAATTACCATTTTGATTTTTGGCTCTTTTTGTGGTTTTATGTTTTCAGCTTACAAATTTGGAGAGGAAGTGGCAGCACCATGAGCAAAATAACTTTATGATGAAGGAGTGTATCCTTTTCTTTAAGAAGTAAGAGTCAAATTCACACACTGTATTAATTGAGGAAGAAGTCTGTTTCCTCCAGTAGAATGAGACAGGACGGAATGGGCTGCAGAAGACAGGGGAGGAGGGGAAAGGCAATCCTTTGCAAATACCTGCAGATATTATACGTAGCAAAACTTGCATGTGTTGTCTGAAACAATTTACAGGGTCCTAAAGCGTAAGCTTTGCCTTGCAGTCTGGATTTTTTCCATCTTTCTCAGGTTTGCCACTAGGTTTCATACAAAGTTCATCTTCACATCTCTCCAGTCTTATCTGAAATTAATCTGCCAGGGTAGCACTGTTTGAAAACATGCTGGGGTGGGGGAAGTGTCTTGTAGCTCTCTCTTTATGTGATTCAAATTAACGAGTTGTATTCCAGTAATCATATCAACAAAATCATTATTTGCTGATTTGCAAATGGCTTTGATAAGATAGTTTTTGAAATTAGGAAAAGCACGGCAGTTTATTTTAATTAGAATTGATGGTTCTTCTCATCTGGTACTATTTTTCTATATTTCTCCTTAGTTATGATAGAGACCTGAATAGGACCAAGGTACACTTTCATTTTGTATTCTAGGGACAGTGAATTCACTACAATAAAATTACTTCTTTAAAGTTATTTAAGAAATAAATTTTTGTTTAAAAAATCTCTAAGACACAAAAAATCGCTGTTTTGTGATTAAAGTACAAATGTAATTGGTAAAGATAACATCAAAACTAGATCCCACCATCTAGCGTAGTGTGTTGGACAGTGAACATTCCTTCATGTCTCAGAAAATGGCACAGGGATATATTTTGGGCAATTTTGTGATTGCCTAGCCATCACAGAAATAATACTGATGATCATGATAATATATTTAATAATTGATGCACATACATATAGCTATATGTATACATATACATATAGTGTTGTTTTCTTCAGATACTAAATATCCCATTTCTCGAATCTGGTAAGTGCTCTAATTCTTAGAAAAACATCTGAAAAAAGTCTTGTACAGTGTAATATAGTTGGAGCTACCTCCTCTTTGAAGGAGGCTCTACAGAAATATTTTATTAAGGCAATACTCTTAAACACAATTTTTCTTAAAAAAAAAACTTTAAGACAAACCAAGAGAAAAGATGATCAGGATATTAAAGTATCTCCTAACTTGGTATGAAATATTGCCTATCCAAGTGCAGACCCTTGAACAGAGTATGTCTGCTTAGGCTACTGGAGAGGGGCTGCTTTCTTGGACTGGGACTTTTGTAGCCAGACTGTATGGCTGTACATAGCTGAGTGCCTTGAAATGGTTTGGTTTACAGTGTAACAATAGGCAGAGTCCTTCATGAGGGACTTACTGCCTATATAAATATATAAATATATATGAAAACAAAAGTGACTCAGACATGTAATCACTTTTTTTTTCTACAGTGCTTGTCATGAGATGGCAGCTAGTAAATTAGCCCCAGTCTGAGTTTTTTCCACTATTTTCACTCCTTGACAGTTTTCATAGAAGGAAGTGTATGGTATTACGGTTCCCTTGTGATTTGTGATTGTGCTCATATTCATACTGGCAGTTTGTTTCCTTAATTCGTTTAATCAGTCATAGCAACAAAAAGTCAGGAGAGTGACTACCAGGCAATAAAGAAGAATGTGAAAAAGCTGGTCAAAGAATACAACCAAGCTCTCATAGAAGCTTTGCAGAACACCAAGAACTGAACCTAGGCATTTCCTTCCTGCCCGAATGGACCAACAATGAGAGATGTGCAAAGGCCGCATGGAAAGCTGGACTACTGAGATCATTCACTCACCACTAGGGTGACAGATATTCTTAAAATTATTTTACCAGGTTTTTAGAAGTTACAGGTTTTAATACTATCCCTCCTTTTGCAATGTTTAAAATTTTTAGAAATAAACATCTGAATTTTAGAAACAAAAAGGAAATACTGCCCAGTGAGTTACTGAGGCCCGTTGCTGAATTGCATCTCAATGTGAAATTTTAGTCTGCTTTACACACTGAATTTCTAATTGCCCTGTAGTCCTACCCCTTCCAAACAGAACAGGAGGACTGCTTGACAGGTTGTCATATGCATTATCTTAAATTAAGTGTGTAATAAGCTAAATGGTAATACCAGCATACCATACCTATATAGATAGCAATTTATACCAAGTAAGGAAAGCATCTAAGGATGACAAGTGTCTTTTAAAGTCAAAATTGCTTCGTAGTGTAAAATCTTAAAATAAAAGCAAATGCCACTAAATTGTCATTTCCTAATGGAGAATTAACTTCCTTATTTTTTAAGATGTAATTATAAAGAGCGAACTATGATAAAAAGCAGTGAAACATAACTAACACTGATTTTGTGTGGAGTATTTTACTGCTGTAGTATTCACCAGTAAAGGAAATAGCAGAGAAAATTATTTGTATATTTTCTGCAATGTTTTTTTCCCTCCAGTTTCAACAAGCAGTGTCATATGGAACCTCTGACAAGAAGACAAGGAAGAGTTTCAACATAGAAAAAAAAAATGTGTAGAAAATAACAATGTGCTTTATGATATAGAAATTTCAGAAAATGCTTAGATTAAAAAAAATTCCATTTATATATTTCTCTCACATTCTACAGGTAATGTATTTATAAACTGCTTATTGATAATTTCTTTCACCTGGTATATTGTAAGCTAGTCCTGATCAAATAGAAAAAGCACAGTTGACTATAGGTAGAAATCTTAGCTAAACAGTAAACTAGCCTTGTGGAAAGAAACTACTAAAAAGCAATGGGAACTGGTTTTATAATTGTTCTGCTCTCATAGAAAAGTTTTCCAGAAAAGAGGTAGACTATGCACCTCACTTTATAAAACTGGAGTAGAGAAACAATTAGAAAATATTCTGAGTCCATTGAAATAGTTCTGTATTTTTATCACTAAATTTCCTCAAATCTGTGATTGTGATTTTGAATATAAAGAAATCTGTAACCTAAAAATACTGAAGATTTGTGCAGAGAGCACTGTGTTTGCAAATTCAGCACAGTAAACGGTGTCGCTTTATATATTTATAATATTTAGAGATAATGGAACAGGATTTCTATAAACTAAGGACTGTTATCTAGGGGAAATTCCCACTAAAGTCTCTTCCTTCCTGTCAGAGTTTCAGCTATTCCAGAGAAAGCCCATTATTTGCAGAGATAGTTGAAGTCTAATATTCTCACCAATCAAACCATCAGCCAGAGAGATCGCCTCCTGAATTCCACTTGTGCTAGAATAACATATTGTAGTGAACAATGGAAAAAAGCTGCAGACTGAATAAACAGACTGCTCTGACTTTGCTTTCTCTGGGCAGGGGAAGGTTTTATTCCTTGGTAGTGGTTCTGTAAGACAGCATGGTAAAGTTTACAGGTTTTTGTTGTGTTCCCCGGAGGTGCCTATCATGAAACCCCTTTCTCTAGCATGCTGTTCTTTTTCTTGTTCTACTGAAGGATCTTCAGATAACCTGTTTGTGTGTGAGAATCTTATCACTCATTCTTTCTCTTAACAATTCATCCTTATGGTCCTTGATAGCAGTCATAGTACCCATGGCTGAAAAGAACTGTATGGATTCTAAGTGATGAGCTATGCGGCAAGTGTTTCATCTTCCTCTGGAAGATGAGTAACTCACTCCCAGTAGTGAGCTGAGTAAACTGTACCCTTACCTAGTTCCTCAAGTATCAGTGAAAATCACCTTTTCTTTAACTCTTTATATCTTTTTTTTTTTTTTAATATGGTTTAAGTACCAGACACACAATACTTTTTCACTGAAACTCCTGTGTATACATCAGGACACTAATTCAGTAACACAGGTCTCTCTCTACCCAGGCAGTCTTTTATCCATTTTCTGCTATGACTTCAGACTGAGAGGACATGAATTAACTGGCAGCATCTGCGAGGTGGAGATACTTAAAACCTCTTCTGCTCACCTCTCTTACCAGGGCTGAGTAAGGATCACCTCCCTCAGCCTGCCTGGCAATGCTCTTCCTAACATGTGCCGAATACTGCTGGCCTGTTTTGCTGTGCATTGTTGGCTCTTGGTCAGCTTGGTGTACACCAGGAAGGGCCCCAAGGACCTTCTCAGTAAAGCAGGTTTCCAGCCACTCAGCCCTCATTGTGCGTGGGTGCCTGGACTGTTCCTCCACAGGGGCAGGACTTTACATGTGTCGGAACTTCATGACATTCTTGGCTGCCCACTTCACCTGTTTAGGTCCCTCTGGACAGCACACCATATGGTGTATCAACCACTCCTCCCAGCTTTGTGTCGTCTGCATGCTTCCTGAGGGTGAACTCTGACCCATCGTCCAGGTCATCAGTGAAAAGGTTAAACAGTATTGCCCCCATATCCGTGGCTGTGGTATTCCACTACTGTCTGGCCTCCAGCTGGACTTCAGGCCACTGACCACACAGTGAACCCCGAGCCTGCTTACTTAACCATACTTTGTCAGCGTTATCTATGAGGATTTAATGGAAAATTCTGGCAAACACCTTGCTTATGTTGAGGTAAACAACATCCTAACCTCTCTCCTTGCTCAGTGAGTTAGTTGCCTCATTTTGGATGGCTATCAGGTTGGTTAAGCATAATTTCTTCTTCATTAATCTGTGCTCTCTACTCATGATCACCTTCCCATCCTTAATGTGTCTGGAAATCGTATACAGCCTTAGTTGCTCCACAGCTTTCTCAGGGATTGAGATGAGGCTGACCAGTCTGTCATTCCCTGGATCACTCTTCTTGCTCTCCTGAAGGTAGGAGTGACATACTCTGTCTTTCAGTATTCAGAAGCCTCTCTCTTACCACCATAAAAAAAAAAAGGTACTCAGGAATGACCTTGCAATGCCATAAGTCAGCTACCTCTGTACACATGTGGGTGCATTTCAACAAGTTCCATGGAGTTATGTTTTCCAGTTTGTTAAAAGTTCCCTAACCTAGTCCCCCTTCAGTAAGATGCCACTGAGGCATTAGGATACCATGTTTGACAATTATTGTCACTCCACATCCCACTTCAATGGCACACCGTACGTCAAGAAGCATTTCAATTTCAAAGCCTTCAATCAAAGGGTGTGTTGCTGCCATGTTGTTTCTCCTTTGCTTGAGGACAAGCACAGGAACGACTGCTGTGTTCCCAGTTCATGATGGCATGACAGTGCACCAACCTTGTTCCCATATATTAAGGGATGTCATCATATCTCCGGGCAAACTCTTATTTTTGCTGCAAGCAAAGGTTAATCCTCTTGTTGGTCTTCCTGCTTCATCTTGCCTTCACTACTTTTAACGGTGATTAAAAAATCTTGTCTGTCTTTCAAAATAAGTTTGTTTTTTTAAATTTCTCTTAGTGAGCTTAGAAGTCAACAATGCAGTATTCCTTTGAGCAATTCTAGACGGGTGGAACACTGAGAGTTCTTTCCTCCTGACAACTTTAGTTAATGGCTCTTAGTGTTAGTATGTGCTGTTTCATAATTGTAGGGACATGTTTCCAAGGTGAAGTGGTTGTAAGTTCTTTCAGTACACTTCCAGTTTCCTGCTGCTGGTATAAAACAAAACTACGAGGCATAATGCAGGCCTTAAGACGAGGTGCTAGCCATTAGAATGTATTAGTTTGAGGAGAAAGAGATTAAAAGATTACTTTGTAACTGTTCTTAAGGACCTGCTTTGAGTGAACTCCTTGGAAACATAGCATGGTGTTAAATCATCTGGGTGTGGTGGATGTAGCAATCAGAGTGAAAACCCTTCAGATTCTGAAAGTGGTCGTAAAATTGGAGCTCGCTTGAACAGCTACACAGTGTGAATAGCAGCTGAACACCAAATGATACATGTCTTGTATGTGCAGAGCAAGGCCTTGAAATGCAGGTCAATCACTCAGAAGGGAACTGGATTAGTCCCAAACAAAATAGTTGTCATCTTTTTGAGTAAAGAGGAAGCCTTTAAGCATTCACAGCTACAGAAATGATCTGAATTCAAATCCCAGCTTTGATTAATCATTTGTTGGGATTGACAAAATCTTGGACCAGAGGAAGAAATGTTCTTGCCGTGACTTGAGCCCAACACTTACAGGTTCTCCTTTCAGGAAGGAGGACTAACTGGACAATATGCCAAATGTGTGAAATGGGAGGAAATGTTCCACATTAAATAAAAAAAGAGAGAGAAAAAAAGAGCCAGAAACATTAAATTATCCACTCTTGTTTCCTCTTGTAGAGTGAATTCCTTGAAAGCTACATTCATTTAAAGGGACTGAGCTTGATTCACTGAGCACTGGTATCTTTGTATCAGCCCCAAGATTTCTGCTGTGCAGCAAGGATGAATAAGGTGCAAGACCTGTCTCCAACATAAAACTCAAGTTTGCCCACAAATACTTGTGATGTAAGGGGGACTCAGCACCTCTTAAAATTAGGAAGAAAAATAAAATAGTGACTATAGTAGAAATTATCAGTTGCATCAGTGACTTTAACAATTATGCATGAGAGACAAAATTCTAAATAAAGCCTTCAGATTTCCAAGATTTCTGCAAGACTTCCAGTCCCAAATTTGGAAGAAGAGGCAGGTGGACAGGAAATTTATCATAAGTTGTGCTTGTTTAAAATCACCATTAAAAAGCACCATTAAATCATACTAACAGTGTGATAATAAGTCAGTGGAATATAGTAGGTCCTGCAAACAGGATATTAAGAATGAATTTTTGTAACCCTAATGGCTGAGAACACTACCCCTGAGATCTAGTCAGCATGACCCATTTCCTGGTCCTTGGAAACAGTAGTCAGATCTTCAAAGATCATATGCATTACAAGGCTTATGAAATTAATCTTTATTTCTCCAGATGGCAAAAACATGAAATTTGCCTTGTTCATGCCCTACTATTATTGCTGTGCATCATTTGGGGAGATTTAATATCAATATCTTAAAGATATTTGGATATACAATTGTTGCCATTAAACATAAACACACAGACTCATTTGTCCTTCAAAATTTATTGTAAAAAATTACAATGAAAGTAGTACAACAGAGAAGCATTTTTTTTGTCCTTCTGCTGACAATGAGCAGGCTAGTCTAAAATATACATGAAGCATTTTTCAAAAGAATACAAGTGACTTGCAAAGCAGAAGTTTTCAGAGCATAGATGTTAGACAAATGGCCTAATGTTCTTCACAATGACTTTACTCATACAGAAACTCTAAAGTACTCTTGTGTTTTTTCATCAGCTGAGCTTTCCCTTTGAAAGAAACCTGAGATCCCCATCAGGTCCTGTGTTTAATTCCATTCAGTAAACTCCCTTTCATTTCAGTATCAAGGAAGACAGGAAAGCAACAGCTCCCTTTGGCTAAGGCTGTTCTGTAGACTGCTTGGTACTCAGCCATTTTCCAGGCTATGTTCTCCAAGAGAAACTCTTTTTTAGAAAAGAAAACAAAAATGCTGAGCAAAAAAAGTGGATCATATGTTTGCAACCCTGAATTGCCTTCTGAGTATGTATATCCAGGGGAAGCAGTGCAGCAAAAAACTGTTACCTTTTCTACCTCACCTTAAGGTTTCTCAGAACTACCCATTTCGATAGCACCATTCCTCCATACTGTCCTATCCACGTTTGCATGACATGTACCCCAGAAACCTTTACCTCCCTCAATTTACCACTGCCACTGAAGTGGTAGGGGCAGTGCTCATCCTGAGTTCTTAGACCAGCAGCTGCACATGTCCTCTCCCTGGCCACCTGTCTGCTACCTCTCACTTCCACGTGGTCCCAGATAGATGGCTTAAGGGCTACAGCTGGCCACAATGGCATAGGCCATGTTGCTGAGGAGAACAGGATCTGTTTGAGAAAAGAAGCTTAAACCCCATCATTTCTGAGCCTTTGTTTCACATTAGCTGACTGTGGTGAGTAATAATTCCTAAAGTTCCTTTACTGCCTCCTAATAAGACGTATCAACATCATGTCAAGGCCAAAGTAATGGCTTGGTTCCAAAAAATATAATGTGACCAGACACTGCAAGAGGATATGTGATTTCTGCTAACACATCTACCTGACTAAAGAAGTGCAGTGGCATTGTCTCTTTTTCCTCTTCACATATTTCCATGTGGTGCAGCATGTATGAATGGGTTGTCCTTGAGACAAGTGTGCTGCTTATCTAAAGAGGAAAGCCTGGTGTCAGGAGTTCAGGGCACTTGACGTATCATAAAATTAGCCTTCAGCAAAGACAGTTATGAAAAGCCATGTTTAATGCTAGGGTTATATTTACATGTTGGAAGACAATTTGTTTCCCTGCTGCAAGTAATTTAAACTTATGCATGCCATTATGTTGGGGGTTAAGATGTGAATATGTTTGGATCAGCAGTTAACCACCAACAAAACTGATGTTTCTGAGGGGAACTCTTTCGAAATTGCCTTTTGGAGTCTTTCCAAGTATCTTTAGAAAAGACAAGAGTGTCGTTTATGGGGCCAAAATACAGCTACATACCTACCTGAAGATGTGGCAAGGATGCTCATTGGACACCCTGATAGTCAACAGCCCCATATGCAATAAAAGTTAGAGTAACTCTGTACCATATTTTACTCCTTGTCCCATCCTTACTTTTAGCCCAGTTTATTTGACTGGCCATCAGGTTTTGCCAAAGGCTATTCGGAATTCTTCATGTCATTAATAGTGAATGCAGGCTGAGACTCAGTATCCCCATTAGCTAAGGACTATCTGTTTGTTGGTGGGGACAGGCAATTCTACTGCACTTTTGTGTCGCTCACTAATCAGAAGGTGATCAGATAATACAGTTTTTACTTCAAGGGACACAAAATTAATATGACCTACCTTAAAAAATACTTACCTTCTAGGCACATGAAATATAACGACGAAAATATGAAAGGTAGACCTAGCAGACACTTAATGTTGAGTGAGAATAAGATAGAATATTGAAATCCTTTAAATTCTGCAGTAGAAAAAGCTTATCATGTGATTAATTTGGACTTTAGTGGGAGCACTAATTAAGTGGTGGCACTTAAAAGCTTTCCAAATAGAAACAGACCTACGTTTAACACATACTACATATAAAGGAGTACTTTAGTGTTTGCTGAATTGTAGATGCTATTCTTCATTTCTTCGAAAATTAAATTTTGTAATGAAACAGGAATGAACTACACAATCCTGCTGATGCTGGTACCCTAAACAAATTCTGGCTTGGGTTGGTATGTATCTCCTCTCTTCTGGCTTCAGCAGGCCTTTGCAACCTTGTATTTGTGGAATGCTTCATGTGCAGGCTGTCCACTCTGAGATAAATAACTACCTTGTCATCATGGCAGCTGAAATGATCAGTAGGCACAAGTTGGTTCTTCAAAAAGGAATGAACAGCTCACCTGGCCCATTATTCATACTGCAAAATCAGTATCAGAAGCATTACTTTCTATTTAGGTGTATTTCAAATGGAGACATGATGCATTTCTCTTTAGTGACCTCTTTACAGCAGGAAAGTGAGATTTAAGTGGAAACTTAGAAAACCCCTCTAAGATTAGAGCAGCAATCTGGAGAACCACAGCCTTGACCGCAGTTGTTTAAGCCTGTCCCCTCTCCTTCCTTCCTGCTCCCCATCCCTCAACAAATCAAAAATAATTGAGGATTGGCCGACTTATAAACAGGTTAAATGAATAACGAAACAGTTATCCACTAGATGGGAAATATGACAATATTTAGTATCTGCTAATATAGTAAGTGTTCTGATATTGGAGGGATCTCTACTTGCAGACTTATAAAAGCTAAGGTGCAATTGGAGAGGGGTGATCACTACTGCTTCACATCTAAGAGTAAAAGAAGAGTAGATGTTCTCCAAAATCTAAAATGGACAAAATATATGTGTTTATTTTAGTCTGAAACCAAACCACGTAAATATCTTATATTCTGCCTCCTTTAAGCATCAAAAAGGAATTTTAGTAGTGTTTGTACCTCATACCGTGTTTTTGCACCCACAGGGTATTTTCAGTATAAATTTCTACTTGGTTTGGCTTTTGGTTATATGGAGGGAAAGGCGGGACACACGTAAGGAACTCTGGGCTGCTGCCTTCCCATTTGCTGTGGTTGTAACCCTTCTCTCCACGTGGCACTAGATCTTGGGTGTGAAGGACTTCCTCTGTGAAATCTACACTACAATCAAAGGCTAAAAGGAGATTAAATCAAAGTAGGATAAACCCATACCCCATTTCCAAAATTGTGCTGAAAATTCCTTTTTCTGTATTTCCATAAAAGTAATTCTGGCTGTTGGCATCTTGGCAGAACTACAGAACTTTCAAATGCTATATTGCCATGGATCATGTTTTGTCAAGTGCTCTTTAATTTCAATTCTGTTTATATATACGAGTGCTGTCTTTAAATTTATTTCATTCATTTTTTTTCTGCTTTTCTTTGTATTTTTTTCTTTGTGTTTTGTTTTAGCTTCTGAGTTTTAAGACCTCCCTGAGTGATGCAGGCGTTTTAATCCCACTGAAGTCATAATAACTCTGTATGAGATTTATTATTGCAACAAGTTTTCAGTCTGTTTCCAATTGTCAAATGTAAAGAAAAATAGTTAACAGTAAAACACATGAACTAAGGGAATAGTTTGCTGGATTGTGGATGGCTTTGGTCTATACTGGATTCAGCTGGCTGCTTTGTTACTGTTTACTTCTTATTTTCATTATTGTGTGCAGAAATGCATTGCAGCCAGCAGCTTATGTGTGGATTAAATAAATAAGGGAATACACTATAGCACCCTGAGAACTTAGCAGACCTGGACTTTAAGAATGAGATAATAGCACTTTCCACCTACTCTACCTAGGTGGAGGATGTTTTACTTCCACTCTCACACCTACTGGAGGATGCCATCATTGTTCTTATTCTGCTGACTGTGAACAACAGCAGTCCCCTGCTTCTCCAGCAGCTCCAGATAATTGTTTTGATGTATTGCTGGATGGATGGGATTTGCACTCCCCTGCAGTCCTGCTGATACAAAAATGCCTTTAAGATCCTGCCTTTCCCATCCTAATCTACAAAGGAAACAGGAAAAAGGAACTTAAACTCCCTGTACTCAGACAGCAATGAGACTGTTCCAGCCTGCGCCAGTGCTCTGATTTCTTGCCTGTGACTTGTAAACAGCGTACCATGCAGGACAAGAGTAACTGCTAAAGGTCTGCCCCGAGGAAAGGATACTCCATGAACAGCTGTAAGAACTGGATGGATATACTTTGGAAAGCATGGACCCTCTAGCACACCTAGTTCTCTATGGATTCAGCCTGTTGATTTCAGGTAAACTTTGGCTCTAATAGCTGTAGTGGACCTGTCATGCCTTTCTTTGTTTTTCACACAGTATGCACCTAGCCTTTGACTTGTCTACCCTTCACTCCAGCGCTTACCTTTACTGATTTAAGTACTCATGTTTGTTTCAGTGAGTCCACTTCTCTGTGCAGAGCTCTTGCAGCGAGTGAGGGCAGGACTGGGGCCAAGCAACTGGGGATGATTTAGCTACATGTAGGATTCACTGCTGCAGCTTTTAACTGTTGAAGTTGTTTGTTGATACATTTGTTGCAGCAGGGTTTCTTTTCTATCGAATGTACTAATTTTTTTAGACAGCTGATAACATTGAAACTATTGGTGTCTTTCCCTAAGGAATCTGCTCTAAATACAGATTAATGTCGACTTCTGTGACTGACTTTAAGAACTAGCCGTACACTGGATATGTGTAGCTATTCCAGTATCTGATTTTAGACAAGATTCCACAAGTGGCATTTAGATGAGAGTCAGTGGAAAAAAGAGGGAAAAAAATACAAGATCAATTAAAACCACTTAAAACACAGTTACATAGTATTATCAGCAAATGTCATTAGTTCAGCAAATCAGAAGTTATCATAAGAGATATCTGTAGAAAGGTATACACAAATATTATACTAATTCAAATTTAGTTTTCAGTAATTTCAGCATTAATGTTGATAATGTTGATTCAGAGATACATTGATGAACCTATCACATGCAGAGCCCTGAGGGCTGTTCTCCTGCCATCAGATTCAAAGTTAGTCCACATTTGAGTAAAGATCACTTTTACAATCCTCATTTTGATTTTCTAGTCAGTTTCTTCTGTAAAAATCTGTAAAAGAAAAATACAAGTCACATGACAACCTTAGACTCTTAACTCACCCTTAACCATTGCAATGAGATGTATATATACAGGTTGTTCAAGTCCACCTCACAGTAAAAATGTAATGTGCTGTAGAACTGCAAATTGTCCTGCAGTGAAAACCAGAAAGTAGCACGAAAAGGCAGAAGTCCTTATTTCCCTGCAACTTTCTTCACAATTGCTCTGTACAGATCTTCTTGATTAGCAGCATGCCAACAGCTGTTAACAATAAAATTACGAGTTTGAGATGTTACTTTTGGCATCTATAAAAGGCTAGAGGTTAATGCAGGCAAAAAAAAAAAAGTTTTTAATCTGTTGAAATCATGTTTGGAAATATTCTTATCTAGCAATTGCTGTAATAGGCTACATGTTGTTATTTCCAATTCCTCTTCTGTGGCTTCAGTTTCTTGATTGTTTAGCTGCACATGCATTCAACCTGTTTAGCCCTCAGATCACTTCCAGCATTACACTTTTTGGAAATATCCGGTGCTGTACGCACTATGGATGGAGAAGAAAAGAAGTCCAGTTATTCCACCTTTTTTCCTTGTCCCTCCTATTTCTCTGCATGGTGTCATATACCTATTTGACATAGACAGCAACAACGTTCATTAAGTCACAAGTAGAGGAGAAACAAAAGTCATTTGCAGAGATTAGCTATAAAAATGTGGAGAGCACAGACAGCCCAGCACCAATGGGCTGCCAGTCACTGCATTTTCCACAGGGGCTGACCAGCGAGGTGTGTGCTGTAGTCACACCCATCTCAATAGATCTGTCAGCTTTCCCGCTTTTGTTTGAGAATGATATCATGTTTCCTGGGGCGAGCAGTGGAAGACAATGCGAGCCTGCTTTCCTCTAGATACTGCAGGCGGAGTTCAGGAAAGCAGGAATGACATTCCCTGAGCAGGGGAGAGTCTACACTCCGTACAGACACTGAACTGGCTTAACCTTGTCCCCGATGATTGTGGACTTCTCTGGGTGTGTTGCTGGGTAGGCACAAAATCCACTCCACCCTTTTTCTAGGTGAAAAGCACTGACTTGGCTCCCATTAGGAGAAATAGCCTTTGATTTAATGTCTTTTTATTTTTAATAGCAGTACTCCATTAGCAGCTAGAACTAATGATCCAGAGTGGAAGATGGCATTCAAAGTATACACAAATGCTCACTTTTGCACTCTCTACATTCCACGGCAAATGTTCAATGAAACTGATAAGGAGTTGAATTTAATACTGCTGGGATTCTTCAAACTGTACTGAGTATCACCACATGTTTTTTCTTTTGGTTGTTTATGTTCCTGACATTTTGGAGTAGCAAAATTATGCTGACATATATCCTGAAGTATGGATTCCAATGCTCAGCTTGTGGCTAGGTTCAGTTGGTTAAGTTCTGACCAAAGAAGAGCTGCAGATTTACTTATTCCCCTAAAGGCAAGGAATGAGTGTCACAACTTGCCTTTTTCCTCAGAAGTGCTTCAGACATCCTCAGGTGTCCTCAAATGGTCTAGAAATCTGCTTGCAGTTTCTCACAGTGAGCTAACTCTCAGAAATGTTCAAGTGTGAGCCTTATTTTAGCAAGATGACCACCATCAGTAAAGGACTGGTGAAAACCAGCAACAATTACAATTAGCTTCAAGAACATTTGACTATTTCTATCAGGAAACAAATATATTGTCAAATGTCTCCATTCTCCAAGACAGAATCTTCTGTGCTACGGTTTTGCTCTGCCAATAATCTTAGATCCAGTGGCTTTCTAAAGATACTAGATTTCTTTTTCTCACTTAGCTGTTGGACCCATATATGGTAAAAGACTCAAAATATTATAATAGCCTTTTTAGAAAAGGATAACAGTGGAGCAAACCAGTGCAGTAGCATTCAATAGCTCTCTATCATCTATGTTGATGGCTGCATTTTCTTTGGGATCAGTAGGGGTTATGAAAAAAAATCTAAATTATCATTATTATGTGACTCATTTTCATATTTACAAAGTTGAACAGCTTTTAACATATATTACCAGAGACACAAGCACCTTTATAATGCTATAAGCTTTTCAAAATGACAAGTCAAAAGTTTTAGTTGGATTGGAAAGTTCTAACAATTCTGTTTCAAGACTTGTATTTCTCTTTTGAAGCTTAACTTAATCAAAAGAAAACCTGTATTAACCAGTGGCTAATCCATGCCTCTGACAGTGAGCAGGAATGTCATTCTTCCCATAATTGAAGGGACTAGGCCTCTGTGAGCATCTTCAAATAGGCTGTTGTCAGATCAAGTGGCACCTGAACTTCAGTGTCGTATGACTGAGTGCTGGAGTTTGAACCTCCCACAAAGAAATGGAGGAATACCACTTCTGACCTTTGAATGTCGGGAATTTCATAACTATAACTGTGAGGTTTTAATATCAGGTATTTGTTACATGACCAGACATTACATTGATCCACAACCTTTCTGACACCTAAATTATCAAACTACTAATGTGAATTAGAGGAATTTTAAACCAAATTCACTTTTTGTTCCTGAAGTGTAATTGATTTGTGAGACCCTGAAATTGCATCCGCCTGCCATACTGTGCCTGGTTCACACCTACTGAGATGCAGACTAGCTCTCAGGAAGCCTGTGTTCCCAAAGGTCATTTCAACAGCTGGGAATAGTTGAGAGTGGAAAGGCATTACATCAGGCCCAAAGGAATCAAATCTGAAAGGGTGAAATGAAACCACACTACATTTTTAAGTGTCAACATATGCTATTGTTTTAGATACAATTTTCATATATAGATACATGAATACACATGTATTATATGGTTTTCATACTTAGTCATAATTAAGATGGATAGATTACTTTTTTGCTGAATTTTCATTTAAGGGAAAACTGAAGTTGTAATATTTTGCACAGATTGTCTGATATCCACAAGATTTTTATCAGGAAAGCTTCAGTGAACAAGAGGGAGAATAGAAGTCATAGACATTGATTGTCACTGAGCAGATGGCCCTAGGGCAGGGGTCCTTCATGTGCTCATGATGAGAATTACCTGGGCTGGAAACCTGCTCTGTATCAGTCACATACATTTGAGTGTGCTTGGCCTAGACCCATCTCTTAAACAAAAAACCGTGTCCAGCTCTCTTGGAAGACCAAGGAGTCATTGTGGTATGAAGGGTGTTGGGTAGGCACAGGAGCAATGAACCAAAAATGGATGCACCTACTACTTGTGTGAAACAGATTTAGTTCCATGGGCAGGTCCCTCTGTAATATAAGATCTATCTGGGGCTGGAGAGATGAAAATCTTAGAGAATCTGCAATGAAGAACTGCCTTCTAAAGACAGTGTCTGTCCTGTGCTGGTAAATCATATTTAGGATGCTGTTCCACTGTGGTTTCAGTGGAGGCACACAGCAAAGAACAACCCATGTCTAAAATAGAGGCTTTCCTATAAGGAGTTTAAAATGCTGATTGTTTATATTACAGATTTGATAGCTGTTCTCCAACTGTTAAACAAGGGTCATATCTTAAAGAAGTTAAAAAGCTATCAAAATACATTTTGCAATTCATCACTTGGAACTATTAACCCCTTTAGGGTGTAAAGATATTAGGCATTTACTAAGTCCTGAAAGGATTTTTGAAAGATACATTAACAAATTGCATTTCTCTGTTCAGAAATGTAAGCTTTTTACTTCAAGGCTGGTAGGTTTTTTTGCCTGCTATTTATTTTTTGCACTGTCAGCCTGACTAATGAAGTGGCTTAGTTAATTTCTCCTTTGGAGTATAACAAGCTTTCCTTGACAATGCAGTTCCAACTGCACTTCTGATTGTGCTGATGATTTTCCCTTGTGTTGTTTCCTGGCTGTTCATCACAGACAAGACACCGGTCAGGGGCCTTGGCCTCCGTAGTCACAAAGTGTGCTTAGCACCAGAAACACCTCCCAGCTACTTTAGTCAGAAAAATCAGTAAGTGGCAAAGTGAGGGTGCACTTCTGTACAGGCAAGAGTATTAGAATGTGTTCTCCCAGCAGTCAGTGATCACAGACAGCCAACCTTATGCTATTGTATGCACTGACTAATTAATCACCTGTGTTATTTTACCTGCTTTGGCTTAGCACTTGCCCACATACAACAGGCAGTACACATTTGCGGTACAAATAGGAGCTTCATAATGCAACTGGACAAGGGCCAGCCTTGTTACAGACATATTTATTTTGGTGTGCAAATACACTATTGATGGTATGCTATGATGATATTTTGCTGGCTGCAAATCCAACCACATGCATCTGAATTACAAGCCTGTCCTACTTGAGCTTTCCCACATTTCTCACCTTTTTCCAGCATTTTCAGCATTACCTGGCATGCTGTCATCTGGTTATTCAAGTAGCCATTGCTGCTGATATGTTGTTTTTCACTTCACTCACTTGTGGTCAACCAGGCATAAGGAGAAATCATGACAAACCATGTTTTGGTTTCTTTCTCATGTTTTGGTTACTCGCACACACACACAAACACATATTTAGTCATGGGCTCCCTACCCCCAGAAACCTCCAACTAAGCTGCAGCAGTGTTTCTCTTCTAGATTTTTCATCTTACAAGATGGTTTTGGTAGGTTGTGAAACAACTGACATGCAGAGAAAAAAAGAAGGCAGTGACATTTCCTTCAGCTGCACCAGAAGTAACCAAAGGCAGATGAGCAGATACCAAGATAGGCAGCCCTCTTACCTTTGACAAACTATTCCATTTTTCATACGTGTGCTCTGGTCTTCCTGCTACTGCTAAATAGCATAGTGATACCCTGTCACTAATTTTTCATCTCTTATTAGTTTCACGATACTTTCCCCCCACAAATAGTGCCCTATTTCTAAGGGCAAGTGGTCTTGGTATTTGAACTGTGAAGCATCTCACAGCTGCACAGTAGCATCATGCAAGATACAACAAGAAGATTCTTTAAATGAACAACAAAAATGGTTTTATTGGGAAACCTGTCTGTTAGCTCATTTATCAGATGTTTTCCCAGAGCATTTCTGTCTTTTTTTTCTTCCCTGCTGTTCCCATTGTATGGCAGAGAATCTTAATCTCTTTGGACAACAATAACTTCAGCCTTGTTTTCCTGTGCAGGATTGAGCTGTCAGAGGAGAATCTGACTCACTGGGAGAAATTACCTGAGCCACTGCTATCTTTGCATTCCAGATGAAATTTCTAGGACACTTAAAGACCACTGAGCCCATAAAATGAATACATGGTTTCAAAGCCTCCCAAATTACTTACTTCTTTAGAGAATGAACCAAAAATAATGTAAGAGAAGTGTTGAGAGCCCAGAAAAAAAAAACCAAAATTGCCAGGTTCTGGTTTGGCATATGTTCCACTCTCCCTGTGAAAAATATGCCTAAACAGTTAGTGTTTTGGGTTAGTTTCTGACTGGCTTTAATATTAAGTAAGGAGTACTTTATTTTTTCTTTTTGGGAGTGGAGACATGTGCATTTGGTCTCTATTTTATTTATTCATTCATATTTAACTTGCATTATTTCCAGCCTGGTTATGTTCCACATTGGCTAATTAATTAATTTTTTAAAAAATCACATAGTTTATTCAGTACTTCCCCAAGAATTAATCAAATGCCATACTTCCTCATCAAAATTGCTTGTATGATTGCCATTTGTATTCCTAAATAGATTTAATTTAATTCTTTTAATCTGGTATGTTGTTTTGTACCAAAAAGTAAAACTGGAGAGGGTACAGCTGAAGTTATAACTACAAAACAGACACAGTGAGAAATACTGAGGTTTAGGCTATTTAGCAAGTTGGGTTTGTTCTAAGTCAAAACCTTATTATTTCAAGCAGAGGGAGTGTTCACTGTTGTATTTTAAGAAACTTGCAGGAAGAAGGGTTGATGATTTAACAGTTTGGAACATACGCTTTCACCAGTCTCTAAATGATTTTCAAATGCTGCAGTGAGTGTTATACGCAACTGACTGTTTCACTTTCAGCATAACACCAAAACTAAGCACAGATTCTACTTTTTCCCTGCTAATATACTATCTATATGTTTTACATTCCTATTCCCAGACTCTTAACAGCCGGAATAATTTATGCTCCAAGCGATAACGTAAGAGAAAGAAAGAACTACATAGGTATTACATATTACATCTATTCTCTGCTTCACTTAGTGAAAAATGGAGTGGAATTTACTGGAATTTTCTGCCCTTTCATCTTCTCTCAAATAATTAGTACTGTAAAAGTATTAATCTTTCCGCTTACCTCTTACAACAGATCTTCTCCTTCTTCTGTTACACTCCAAATGCCAAGAGGACTTCCTGCTTACAGTTTCTTCAAGAAATCAATAATTGCTCTACAAATACAAGGAAATAAATACATCTTTAGGTGTGTCATGTCTAAACAATTTCTTTGCTTCCACTACCAATCAGTATTAACACCTATACGTTTTGCTCAGAACTCTGAATTCTCAATACCCCTTGCAAATATGACCTGCGTCCATATTATATGTGCTTTGAAGGACAGTGAGGTGTGGTTATCCTGTGATGGAGCTGACAAGTCTGGCTGCCTGTTATGGAAGAGGAGCATAAGGCATTCCAGTGTTGAACATTTTTTCCAAATAACAGGCAACTTTGCAAAGGTCCTACATTAGGTAGAAAATGCCTAGAATTTTCCCATGTTTTCCTTGAGACAAGACAAGGGTTAACAGTGGAAATACGGAAGTATATGGGCAGGGACTGTCAGAGGAAAGGACAAATCAACACTTTTCTCCTAAGAGTTACTGTATCTATGGCATTAAACTATCTCAGCTCAAGATTGCCACAGTCACTCATGAACTCTAGTGTCTAGCACCAATAATGGTCTAGAGGAGTGATATTTTAACCTCTGTCAGAGACTTGCTTGCTCTTTGAGTAGAACTATGGCTGGGATGTGTTCCACGGAATTTCTGAGAACTGTTTCTTTCAGCTGATCCTAGCCAAGTTTTGCTGGTGCAATGCAGGACAGAAAACATGATGACTCTGTGCATGTGTGAATGGCATTTTGGTAGGGAATGAGAACACACAGGGACTACAGACACAGCATGACAAATTTATTCTCTGTTTAGCACAATTTCCCCAGGTGAATGTCATAGAATCATACAATAATTTGAGTTGGAAGGGACCTTTTTAAGGTCATCTAGTTCCAATCTCACTGCTATGGACAAGGACACCTTCGTCTAGACCAGGCTGCTCCATCCAGCCTGGCTTTGAACACTTCCAGGGATGAGGCATCCACAACTTCTCTGGGTAACCTGTTCCAGTGGTTCACCTCCCTCGTTGTAAAAAATTCCTTCTTTGTATCTAAATTGACCCTCCTGTTGTTTCAAGCCATTACCCCTTATCCTATCACTACATGCCCTTGACAAAAGTCCCTCTCCAACTTTCTTGTAGCCCCTTCAGGAACTGGAAGGTGCTATAAGGTCTCCCTGGAGTCATCTCTTCTCCAGCCTGAACAATCCCACCTTTCACAGCCTTTCCTCAGAGGAGAGGTGCTCCAGCACTCCATCATCTACATAGTCTCTTCTGGACCCATTTCTACAGGTCCATGACCTTCCTGTGCTGGGGACCCGAGAGCTGGATACAGTGTTCCAGATGGGGTCTCACCAGAGCAGAGGGGCAGAATCGCCTCCCTTGTCCTTCTGGCCACGCTGCTTTGGATGCAGTACAGGATACAACTGACTCTCTGGGCTGCAGAAATCTGTACTAGAAAAGCTATGAAAGATACAGTTGAATATCACCCAGCAAGAGACAGGACAATCCTGTGTAATTTGGAGTGGACCAAGAGGAACTGCAAGTGTTTCCCTCCATTCATTTTGCTGTCTGGGCTATAGTCAGTGTGCTGTTATTTAAACTTGTTTAGAGGATGCCATTTTCACTGTGCTGGAAAGACTCAAAGCACTGCATCACTGTGAGTGATGTGTCATAAATTCTTGGCAATGGATCTTCCTTGCATGGTATCTCCCATTTACAGCAACAGCCTTCTGCAAGTGCTTTCTCTTCTCAAAATCTATTTGCACACACAGCAAATTGCCTTCCTGATAAGGTCTGTTCTTCAAGGACCAGGGCAGGAGTGAAAGGACTTTTTCAAGGCAGCACACAGGTCCTTGCTGCAGACATAGGCTGCTCCCTGTCTCTTATTTTTTGTGCTAAATTCTGTTGTCCTTGTTTGGTTCTTACATACTCAAAGCCTTCATTAACATCTAGGATATGATTTGCCTAAATTTTGCCAGACTAGGTAAGTTCCTTTTTAGCAAGAACAGTTGGATTACTTGAAATTGCATTACCATAAAGAGATGCTGTAGGAATCCCTACCCAGTGGAGTCAAAGAAAGCACAATTATCATCTCAAAGGCCTTAGATTGCCAAGATGCCTTTTTTTTAATTTTTCAAATTATATCTAAAGCATAGCTTTTCTTAGTGCAAAACTTTCACTGTTTTAAATTCTGCTTGCAGCTGGGAAACCTTAGCTGCAAAGTCATGCTTGGCATATAATTCCATACTTACACATAGATATAAATTCGTTTTAGAGGCAGAAAACCCTTTTGTGCTTCTCTGGGAAGAAACTTCATCTGTGTTCCATCTGCTTCACTGAGGTGTCTGGGCTACTCTGCAGTGTTTAATATGACAAAGAGCCACCTATCTTTAGACAATGAATCAGAACGCTATCCATTCACTGGTGGCTAGATTTTGATTCACCCAGAATATTCTCAAGTTTAAATAAGCAATATGTCTACATATTCTACACCTTTATTGCATGATTTTTATTACTACAAGGAACCAGATACGCAGCAAATGCCCCAAATCTGGTAGAATATTGCTTTGCATATGGATCAAAGGCAGCAAGAAAGCTGGTCCTCAAAATTCAGATTCTCCTACTGCTTTTTCTCAAAGTATTAAAAGGTTGAGGTGCAGGGGAAGAAAGAGGTGTTATTTTCCCCTTTAAAACTTTGTTAGAAGTCAGAGGAACAGAGAAATGCTAGGGAAAATGGAACTGGAGCCCTGGATGACCAGCCATCCTCTGAAGGACACCAGCCCCTTGGGCCCACACCTTTGTATTGGAAAGGCAGTTTCAGCTCTGTGCCCTGTGGACGCCAGGCAGAAATATCAGAATATTTCACTTCTGCTCTCTAACCCCAGGCCTGACCTCAACACAGAAAGTCACATCAAGTCACAGAATTTGAATCCAGATTTGATTCTGAGTTTCACAAAGTTTGCAAAAAACAGTATCTTGCAGTTTGTGATTTTAAGAACATCTCTAGCCTGCATGTGATCCTTGCTGATATAAACCGAAGCTGCTTTCAGTGCTGGTGACTGTTGAACTATATCTGCCTTTGGCTGATGTATCAGATCCATAGTAAAAGCACAAATGTTCCTCATAAAAAACTAAGAGGCTTGCGACAAATGCCCTGTAAAATGAATGCATGAGTCTGGTCTCATTTCCATCACATACCTCTTTAACTTTTTTCAAAGGATTTATATTTGCAGTATGCAGCAGGATGAACTGACTTTGCTGACCTGCACGTTTATGCTATATTTACTTTAATGGCTGTTGTGTCCTTTCCAGAAGGTTTCATTTCTCCATTATGTAACTGCAAGTTATCTGGGCTGGCACATGAAAGGGTGGTGGCTGTGGAAGACTGGTTGGGTGTGGTGAGTGTCAATGTGCTGTCAAGATACTTCAGTCCCCAGAGTGGTTGCTTGCATTGAAAGCAGAGGAGGACCTCCTCCCTTGGCCCAGAGCACTGCAGAGACACACGCAAAGACTGCAGTCAGCACTAAGACCTTTTGACCTCCCTTATCTAAGACTATACCCCTTCCTTCCCATCAGAGAACATTTGGAAGCTGACCGGCACTAAATATTAGGTCTCTCTATGTAAATACAAAATATACTTGTATCCAAATCAGGAAAATAGATGTGATGAATAAAAGAAATCAATTATTCTTCCTGTTTCAGCTGGAAAAAATGTGTTTCCCTTCTCCTTACCCTGAACTTAAAAAATAAAGGGAAACGCCTATTATTTGCCAATTGTTCATTATAGGAGAGCTGAATTTCCCTCCAGCTATGCACATTTGAACAACTAATAGTGTGGCACTCTGCTAGAGGATATTTTAATTAGGCTTGTATCTCTCATTTTCAAAGAAACGTTCATCTCTATGTGTTTCTGGCAGTCCTACTGATCAAAAGAAGCAATTTTGAGTGATTTAAACCTGACCTCACTTAACTAGTGGTGCCGACTTGCATTTTGTTTTTGCATAAGTTACTTTGTGCCACGGGCCTTGCCAGTGTCTGTTAGGGCTTCAAATATTTAATGTGATTGACTATGAAATCATTAGTCCAAATTCATAAAACAGCTGCAAAAAAATACTCCACGTGCTCAAAGTACTACCCGCTCCTGTAACTGAAAGTCATAACTGATTTACATCAGTTCATATGTACTAAATCATGTAAGGGACATCAAGGAAAGACCATTAAACTGACAACCTTATCATCTACTGATCCCATCACCAGTAAAGCACCGCATTTGAGGCATTTATGTGCATGTCTAACTATACACAGATCTATCTGCTTTGGCAACCTATGGCTTTCCTTGGGCTTCTACAACAGCTCTTGAAAGAAATTCAACATGTTTGCAAGACTTACTGCCTTTTCTGAGAAGAACAAACTCCATCTGTTTGTGTCATAAAAAATAAATCCTCGAGTCATTGTAGCAGAATACTTAATCTGTGTTCATCTGATTTTGCACAAAAGCTGTGCAAGACACCAGCCAGAGAAACCCTGAGCACTGCGTGACACAGCTTACCTGGTGATTTGATTGGTCACATATTTGAATTCTGCAGTAATTTTTTTTTTAACTTGATGCTTTTTTTTTTTTTTCAGGTAAAGTAGAAGCAGCACTGGACCTCATACTGATCAATTCCTTCCCTCTGGTGGGCAACTCCGAGACATCACTTATATGTATCACTTCCAAATGGCGTTCCCGTGAGTCTATCACGATAGGCCGGGACCAGGAGGATGTGGCAAACCAGCACCGAGAACCACTGGAAGTTAATGAAGATTCCAAGAGAGCAGCAGCCAAAACAGTGGTGTGGAAGAGAGAACAGGCCAGTGAAACTATCGGTGCATACTACTGTGAAGGGAAACTCAGGGATGAGGTGACAAGGATACACACCATGAAGATGCCACTGGGAGGTACAGTATAGTGGTCAGATCTAAATGGTACTGCTTGCAGACTGGCAGCTATCCCTGGTTGACATGAGTGGGCACAAACATGGCTCCAGACCAGGCAAGGCAGTCCTGAGTCAATAAAAATAGACTTGGTTCAAGGCCCCTTTTTTTTCTACAGTGCAGAAAAACTGGTTGGTACTAGGTGCTAGTCATTTCCTTGTGGAAGTTAGTCAGACATCTGTAAGTATTCTGCCTGCATCTGGCAACTGCCAGGCACACAAAGTCAGTCAGCAATTAAGGTGGCCTCACTGACCCCATAGAATAACATTCCATTCCCCATGGAATACACGGCAACTCCTGCCCTGGGTTTTTCACATCCCAGACCCTTGATTTCAAACAGGCTTCCATTTTAAAAGTTTGACAGGTCTGAGATGTAGATAGCTAAACATCACTATTCTATTTTCTTAAGAAAATGGGCAAGCTGAGCCTAGAAAATAATTGCCTTGCTTAAAGTTTAGGAAAACTACAGATCGGCAACACTGGATCTGCACAGTCCATGTCAGTGAAAAAAAAAAAAGGATCCCCTCTCATCACTGGAAAGGAAATACAGAGAAATTTTCCAAAATCTGAGAAGATTATTCACAAAAATCCACTACAGATTTCATTATTCATTTGATTTTGGTTTTAGGCTAAGCACAGTAGTAAAAGCAAATATGGCAGGGATATAGTGGGATGAGAAGGTGAGATTTCCAAGGTCCATTAAATTGCTTTTCCACATCTTCAAAATTTTCCTTGTTTCTGGACCTCATTAGACTTCTGGGACAAGTTCCAAAGCAGAGATCACCATCAACTACAGAAAGGCACAAGAAATTTTTGAGTAATTTTCTGCAGCAAATCACATTTTCAAAACTGAAGATGATTTTTAATAGATTTTACTTCACTGCTAGTATTTTGTGCCATGGTAACTGGTCTGTGAGGAGACTCGACAATTTTAATCTTTCTTTATAAGGTTTCAGTAAGAGCAATTTTTGTTGTTGGTATCTCCTGAAATTACATAACAAACTTATAAAAGGAGATATTTTCATTTGTAAGAGCTGCAGCTAGTGCCTGTTATTATTTCTTTGAGCATGGATAGGTTGGAAGCAAGCTTAGTAGGACAAGTGCATTTTTCTTTGGCTTACGTTTTCTCTGACCAAATGTGGTCTTTGAAGGGCTGGATTGGTCACCAAGAAAGCTCTGCAGATGCAGACTGACAACTCCTCCATTGTTTCAAAGGAGGCTGCAGTGAGGAGGTGATAAGATAGTAGTCCATGGAATGTCAATGTGACCCTGCCTGTGGCAGTCTGCCAGCAAGCTGAGCACATTTCTGGCTGTTCTGTTGTAGAGCAACATCCATGGGTGGAAGAATGTCTTCTGAATCTATCAGTTCTTTGCACTTGGTATCTGTGGGCCTAGGAGCAGAGAATTTTAAGTAATCAAACTTTACCTTTTAAGTAATCAAACTTTGCTAAGAAGGCTTCTTATGTGACAAATGTTGTTCTAAACAGAAGTAGCATTCACACCAGCAGTTGGTAGGTTTCCTGAATTAATTTCTGTGTTTGAATCCATTTCTCAGATTTTCTCTGCAAAAGTTTTCACTAACAAAATTCGAACTAGCAAGTCCTCAGTGAAAGTGTATAATCTAATCAGATTAGATGGGTGAGAAAGAGGTGCATCAGAAATTCTCAAAGCTCTTAAAGTGCACAGAAAGAGGAGAAAGAGGTTAAGGAAAGATGGTGAGGTTTGGCAAAACATATGTATCTAGAAAACAGATCTTTTTCCACTTTACTGTTGTTGTCTTCATAATTTTTAAAGTCAGAATATGTTTTTCAATAGCAAAAATTGAGTTGAAATCTATAGTTTCCCATTAGGGACACCAAAGTCATGGGAAGAAGCAGCACTTCTGGAAACCCAGCCACTGTTTTCTATCCTCCTGGCAAGAAGCATTAATCATTTGGGTAGCCCCACTGACTTAGTGGGAACTGCCATCTGCCTGATTATATACCTATTATCAAATATGAAGATACAGTGAGGATTTTTGCTGTATAGTATGGAAAGATAACAGGTTCATTTTCCTGATTTATTTTACCATCTGCTATTCTCAAAGTAACAAGTCAATTCTCCTGAATTATTTATACTGAAACTTTGTAGTTACACATGTAATATTCATTGATGCAATGAGAGGGAACAGTTTATGCTTTATCTTCTTATGGGGAGTGATCCTTATACTGTATAAGTACACATCTCTAGAACAGAACACCACAGGGTGTTCTCCTTCTAGTCAAAGACAATTTATTCAATTTCTCTACACAATAATTTATTCAAATTCTCTACACATATATTTTCATATATGTGATTGAGTTTTCCCCACAGAAACTCAACCATGGAGCTGGCAAAAAATAATAGAAATGCTAGCAACAGAGCATTATGGCACTTGTCCTGCAGCTCAGTTCATTATGTCTCTATAAGGAATGGGCACATTCGAGATGTGAAATCATGTAATACAAGTCACAATCTAAAAATACATTGGAACTGAGCCCAAGAGGGAGTGTGCATTCCTTTCCATTGTAACAGTACCCTTTAGAAAATTCTTATGGTTTAGCCTAACAACATGCAAAGAAAAGTAAATGGGAATACAAACATTTAATATCTTGTTAAAACAATTAGTATTGTCTCACTAAATTTGGTCCAAAAACCAATGCAACTAAACCCTTTTGGATCATTTGTAGCTAACAATTAATGTTTTGCAAAAGCTGTTGAATTATTTTTTTCTTAAATAGATAATGATTTTTCACTATGCGTCTGTTACTAATAAATAACTTCTAACTTGGGAGCTGACAGTAAGTTGGAATTGCTTTCAGTTTTTGTTTGCTTGTTTCTAATGAAATCTTATTTTATTATTCTATATTAGAATTCTCTGTTTCTCTAAGATTTAAGTGTAGATACCAGTGTTTAGGCAAAATGACAAATGCATGTACTTAATGTGAAGCAGGAAGACTCCTGCTGAAATCAATTGCGTATAACTTATAAGGGAATGAAAACATGTGGCAGAGCCTCAGAGCATAAACACTAGAACTGCACAGGGGATGGAAATTCCAATCTGCAAAGAATTGTGAATTTTCAATAGTTGTCTTTTTTCCAACCATAAATAAAACATTTAAATGTCAAAATTTTCAAGGAAATAATATCCTAGGAGAGAAGTTGGCTTGGATTGATAAAAATGTCTTCATTCTTGCTCAGATTTTCTTTCTTTAATTTTACATCATATAATTTTGATTTTTAACTTAAAATTTTATTTTGAAATGAAAATATCAAAATGTTCTTTCTTTTATTGCAAGAATATTATCCTTTTTTTACCTCCTCAGATTTTGCAAAATTATGTTGTGGAGGTACTGGCAGACTAGCAGCCTCATACAAACTTCGATATGGCATCTGTCTGCTCATTTTTTACAGCTCTGTTACATATAAAAGATAACAGAAAGTTACTTCATAACTTTTTTCTCTGCTTTCTGATCCTATCTCTGTGTATTTCTTTCCCACCAAATTTTAGCCAGCCACAAGCTCCGAATTATTTTCTCCAACTTTTGGTATGAACCAAAGGATGTTTTATCAACAGTTTGTAAAAATGAACCAAAAAAGGAGGCATGGTTCTAGATAAAAGGCAATTTTTGATTAATAAGTTGTCTAACAGTTTACACTAACTTGTATATATGTTCCTTAAAAAAATATTTGTTGTGAAATAAATGTAACTTTATTAGAAATGGAACCTGTGCAAATGCAGAGCTGACCAGGAGCATGAATGGCTCTTAAAGGATTCCTTCCAACTGAAATGCAGGTGGGTCTTGTATCAGAAAAGTCCCACTCAGCTTGCTTGGGAGGCAGGTGGCAGCAGAAGGAAAAACAAGGATGGATGGACTTACCTGGAGGAACTTGCATAGGAGGAAACCTTAAGGCTAAAAAACTTCAAATCTAGAAAGAGCAAAGGGACTGGTTTAAATCAATGTGTCACTCCCCCGAGTGTTCCATAAGGGAAAATACAGAGGCATCAAATTCTCAGTCAGGTAAGGAGCTGAATAATTACGAAGTCAAATTTGGCTAATTTTAGAAGAGGTTTTTTTCCCCCATATAACATATGAATGACAGTATGGCATAAACCTTCAGAGCTAAAAATGACCTCAGAACCTGAATCTGTCCTCAAAACACTTCACAACTTTCTCTTAGCATTTTCCAAGTAAATGAAAGGAAGCATCCTTAACTTCTAACTTGTTTCAAAGGAATGTCAATTAAAATTACCATTTCACTCAGAATCACAAAATCACCAGGTTGGAAGAGACCTTCAAGATCACCGAGTCCAACCCATGCCCTAACACCACCTCAACTAAACCATGGCACTGAGTGCCACATCCAATCTTTTTTTAAACACATCCAGGGATGGTGACTCCACCACCTCCCTGGGTAGACAATTCCAGAACTTTATCACTCTTTCAGTAAAAACTTTTTCCTAACATTCAACTTAAATTTCCCTTGGCACAGCTTAAGACTGTGCCCTCTCGTTTTGTCAGTTGCCGCCTGGTGAAAGAGACCAACCCCCACCTGACTACAACAATCCTGCAGGAAGTTGTAGAGAGCAATAAGGTCACCTCTGAGTCTCCTTTTCTCCAGGCTAAACAACCCCAGCTCCCTCAGTCTTTCCTCATAGGGCTTGTGTTCCAAGCCCCTCACCAGGCTTGTTGACCTCCTCTGGATGCATTCAAGTGCCTCAACGTCCTTCCTGAACTGAGGGGCGCAGAACTGGACACAATGCTCAAGGTGTGGCCTCACCAGTGCCAAGTACGGGAGAAGAATGACCTCCCTGCTTCTGCTGGCCACACTATTCCTGATACAGGCCAGGATGCCATTGGCCTTCTTGGCCACCAGGACACACTGCTGCTTCATGTTCAGTTGGCTGTCAACCAGTACCCCCAGGTCCCTTTCCGCCTGGGCACTGTCCAGCCACACTGTCCCCAGCCTATAGCATTGCAGGGGGTTATTGCAGCCAAAATGCAGGACTTGGCACTTGGACTTGTTAAACTTCATCTTATTGGACTCTGCCCATCTATCCAACCATTCCAGGTCTCTTTTCAGAGCCCTCCTACCTTCCAACAGATTGACACATGCTCCTAGCTTAGTGTCATCTGCAAATTTACTAATGAAAGACTCAATACCCTCATCCATGTCATCAATAAAAATATTGATTGATGGTCCCAGTACAGATCCCTGAGGGACACCACTGGTGACTGGCCACCAACTGGATGCAGCACCATTCACCACCACTCTCTGGGCCTGGCCATCCAGCCAGTTCTCAACCCAGAAAAGAGTGCTCCTGTCCAAGCCGTGGGCTGTCAGCTTTTTCAGGAGCTTACTGTGGGAGACAGTGTCAAAGGCTTTGCTGAAGTCCAAATAGACAACATCCACAGCCCTTCCTGCATCCACCAGGCAGGTCACTTGGTCATGAAAGGAAGATCAGGTTGGTCAAACACAACATACCCCTCCTAAACCTGTGCTGGCTGGGTCTGATCCCCTGGCCATCCTGTAGGTGCTGTGTGATGGCACTCAAAGTAAACTGCTCCATTACCTTGCCGGGTACCAAGGTGAGACTGACTGGCCTATAATTTCCAGGATCCTCCTTCCTACCCTTCTTGTGAATGGGCATCCTGTTGGCCAGCTTCCAGTCATCTGGAACCTCACCAGTGAGCCAGGACTGTTGGTAAACAATGGAGAGTGGCTTTGCAAGCTCATCTGCCAGCTCCCTCATCACCCTGGAATGGATTCCATCTCATCCCATAGATGAGTGGCTCAGCAGTTCTCTGACTGCTTCCTCCTGGATAACAGGGGGACCATCCTACTCCCTGACACCATCTACCAGCCCAGGAGGACAGTTGTCCTGAGGACAAACTGTCTTTCCAATAAAGACTGAGGCAAAGAAGGTGTTAAACACCTCTACCTTCTCCCCATCTGTGGTCACTAAATTCCCTCCCTCATCCAGCAGAGAACCGAGGTTGTTCTAACCCTTGCTTTTTCCATTAATATATTTGTAAAAACATTTTTGATTATCGTTCACAGAAGTTGCCAAATTAAGTTCTAACTGAACTTTGGCCTCTCTAATTCTTTTCCTACATTCCCTAACAACCCCCTTAAATATTTCCTGAGGTACCTGACCCTCCTTCCAAAGATGATACATCCTCTTTTTATTCCTTAGTTCCTTCATAAGCTCCTTGCCCATCCAGTCTGGATATTTGCCTTGTCGACTCATCTTTTGGCACACAGGGACAGTCTGTTCCTGTGCCCTCAAGATCTCTGTTTTGAAGCATGCCCACCCTTCCTGGACTTCTTTGTTTTAAAGGGCTGCTTCCCAAGGAACTCTCCGAGTAAGTCTCCTTAATAGGCCAAAGTCTGCCCTCTGGAAGTCTAGTGTGAAAGTTTTATTGATGCCCCTCCTTATTTCACCAAATATTGAAAACTCATTTTAGAAAGAACTATTTCTTGAGGTTTTTTCTGTCCCTTCCCCAGTTATCTTCTGATGACATTTTTCCACTAGTACTGATAAGAAAAAGGTAGAAATGTTGGGAAAATCCTTCTATCTACTGCTTTCTTTGTTGTTTAAATCAAGATCTACAAACAAATGTATAAGCATACCTTTCTGTTTAAGCAGGAAAATTAATTTCAATTTCCCTGCTGGAAAACTGACTGATCTACACCTGTCCCTCACACAGAATTTTTATTTCATTAAGCCATATTTCCAGGTGAGAATATTTTGGTAAAAGTACCATCGCCTGTGAATATGATTTTTTCTCCCCTTTGGTTCTTAGTGCAATACAACATTCTCTGTATTTCCAGAATAATGTGAACTAACACAAACACCGACCTACTCTATCCTACCTCACCTCCTGCCAGCCCTGCAGGATTGTGGTCTCCTGAACTATCTTAATGGTTCTGCATCATGAAGCTTAAGTAGAAAAGAACTGAATCATCTAGGTATTTGTTTGCCAGTGATAGCTTGTTCCCTGCAATAAAAGTTCGAGTACTTTATCCAGTCTGCTTTAAAAATGTCTCAAGGGATAAAGAAACTTGGGAAAGTATTTCACAGCCAGTTGGAGCTCCTAGTTAGAAACTGTTTCCAGTTACTCAACCACAAGCCAATTATTTTTTTCAGGCCTCAGGTTCTAGTGGCAGTCTGTTGTTTCAGGGTATAGGCAAGTCCTCTGTCTTTCCCAAAACATAGGTTGAGGCTGCTGGTGGTAAAGAACAATTTTGCGCTCTAAAGAAATTGAGGTGTCAAAATCTGAGTGAGGGTCATGATGTAAACCATTCTCAGCTGTCAGGACCAGAGACCAGATAGAGACTGTAACTGCTATTTATCACATACTTCTGTTTTCAGCTTCGTTCCACCCAGTGGCACTAACTGTTACAGCAAATAAGGGAGAGCATGTGAACATTTCCTTCATCAGAATGGCATCAAAAGAGGAAGATGCAGTGATCTACAAGAATGGTAATCAATGGTTTTTGTCTTGTCTCTTCCTGCTATCATTGTTTTAACTGAGTGCCAAGTAACTGTTTTAAAGTTACTGCTGCTGATACCCATGCTGTGCAGCTGTAGCACTCATCATTCCTCATATATTTCATGTTTCCTAAAGGGGTGAATTGCCATAACCAATATGTTGATCTGACCTGTTTCTCTTCCACCAAAATTCCCAATCCTCTGTTTATATCTTTGCTTTGTTTTTTATTTTCCTTTTTGATTTCCGTCTACATCTCCTCATGTAGTTGCCTGGTTGGTTTTAGGTTGTTTATTTATTTGTTTGTTTTTCTTTCTGCGGCACTGTGAAGGGCCAGCTAGAATATCTTTCACTGAATTTCTACAGCTTTTCAAGTCATGCCTTTCATTCTCCAAAAGGCTTTTTGAGGCCACTTACCTTCTATGATGCCCTCCAAGCTAAGAAATTCATCACTAGTACTCTGCTATTGGAAAGAAAAAAATGTAAACAAAATCTAATCCTTATTTCATTCAACTACAAGAATTAGTCAGGTTGTAAATTGTATAACACCAACCCTTCTATCTAGCATGGCACCTAAATCCCATATAATCACTGTTCAGATGTGTGTTGCTCCTGCTTGACACTTGGAAATATGTGCAGGTTGCTATCTACCTCCTGTAGAAACATACAAAAATAAAGGTCACTAAAACTCACAATGCCTTTGTAGTCAGAATGTTAAACTGTTGTAGCTGCTAGGTTTAGTTTAGCAAGCTGCAGCTTTCCCAGAGAGCTCAGCGGGGCTGCTTAGGGCAGGGCAGCCATTCTGTCCTCCTGTAGTCCTTTTCGGATGGCCCTGCACTTTTGCTCTGGCCAGCTATCAGCTCTACAACCCAGTAACGGCAAAGGAGGCCAGAAGGGTCCCTCCAAGAGGGTTTCAGAGGACCTTTAATAGTCACATCTTGTCCCGGCAACTCCCAGAGGCAGAGAGACCTCGTGATCCTGGCGCGGGGGATTTTCTCAGGGGTTGGGGTACAGGAACCAATAGGGAGAACCCGAGGGAATGGCCAGGGCTAGGGGCAAGGGAAAGTGGGGGAGGGAACAATATGGGATCAGAAAAGCAACGGATAAACAGATTGCCACATTAAACCACAAGAAATTATGGTTGTGGGAAGCACACGTAATGTACTGCTCCATCTTTGATAGCCCATCTTACAGTGAGCCACCAGGAAACAGAGAGTAAATAGAGCAGAATGAGGTAAGGAACTGTCAACACACTGCAAAACAATTCATACAGCAAGTCAGTCTCAACCACAGTTACTGATTACCTGGAGCACTTCAACTGGCTGGAAGAATAAAATAGATAAAAGGGGTCTTTCAAAGAGGCAATAGGCAAAGTAGACTTACACAAATACCTGTTTCTTTGCTCTTCAGAGATTCAGCTATGTCAGGGCACAGCAGACGAGTTTGCCATCACTTGTCATTTCAGGGTTCCTAGGAAAATTTTGTGATCTCCTGTCAGCAGTTTCTCAGAAAAGAACCAGATGAGATGTTGGAGCAGGACTGCTTACGTCATGGTACTCCCTTAGCTGGGGTTCCATCTGGGAATTCAGAAAAAAATCTCAGATTGACTCTGGACAGTAGGTCAAGTCTTTCAGCTGATGAAACAACATTTCTGAGAAGTCCTGATACAGTATCTGGAAAAGAAGAGAAAATGCTTCTTCTGCTATATTTAGCTGCTGCAGTCTTTCACTTCAGTTGTTTCAAGTACTACTTCCCCTTACAGAACCTCACAATGGCTGTCTAGACAATGAAATGGTTCTGCTAAACAGGGTTGCTTTAAGACATTGGCATAACATCTTGGAAAACAAGCCATAAGAATTGAGCCTTGCTTAGCAGACTGTAAGCACAAGGTTTTCTTAAAGCTTTGCTGTCAAGTTTGTTATGCAGCTTGTAACTCAAAAGATACGAAGAAAATGCCCCACAGTTTCAAAAAAATTCCCTTTCATTATTTGTTCTTTTAATTTGGCCCTGTTTTCTTGGAGAATGTTTGTCATGTGCTGTCATGGACTGAAGTGACCCAGTCTTTCTGCTGTTTTGGTTATGACCCTCAGCAAAGTTTTACATTTCTAGGCTGTCTGAAATTTGGCTATAGTCAAATTGGTAGTATGTATGGTCATAGACAGCAGACGTCCTGCCTGATGCTGTTTACCTTCTAAATAATCTTTAAAAAGTGAAAAAAGTTGTTGCATTTTCAGTGTAACTGTAAGGGAATGTAGAAGGTAAGGACAATTTGATTCACAAGAGTACCATTGGTAATGGTCATTCAGCCATTCTAGTTTGCAAGTCAGAACAGGATCAGGGTGTCTGGGTTGTTAGTGTGAGCAAGTTGGGATTTGCAGCCTGGAGAAGAGAAGTCCACAGGGAGACCTCTACTGCAGCCTTCCAGTTCCTGATGGGAGCTGAAGGAAACCTAGAGAGGGACTTTTGACAGTGACAAGACAATGGGGAATGGCTTTAATCTGAAAAAGGATTGGTTTAGATCAGATACAAGAAAGAAATTCTTGTATCTGACTGTACTAGGTCACTGGAACAGGCTGCCCATAGAAGTGTTTGTTGCTCCATCTCTGGAAGTGTTGAAGGCCAGGTTGGGATGGGGCCCTGAGGAACATGATCTAGTGCAAGGTGTCCCTGCCCATGGCAGGGGGTTCAAAAGTAGATGATCTTTCAGGTTCCTTCGAACTCAAGCTATTTTAATGAGTCCCATACAGACATGCAGTACTCATAAAGTCACAGTTGTGCTGTGTGGGTTTGTTGGCAGATGACTTTGTTTGTACAGTGTGGATGAGCATGTGCGCAGTATTTTAGTGAGAGCTGGCTGAACCTGGCATTGACCGACTGCAGTAGCCTTCCTCTAACAGATTGGAGTGGAAATACTCCAAGGGGTCCTGGAGTTCAATGGATGCAGCTTCTCTTTGACAGCTACCAATGTTCAGATGTTGTTACTTGGTGATCCAGAGGGCTGGAAGAAGACAAAATACTTTTGCCTTATTTAGCAAACATGTATGACCAAGTACAGCAAAGCTAGAATAAAATTAACAGGCTTTTTGGTGAAAAAACCTAGAAGAGAGAGAAATATGTTAAGTCTGGGAAGAAAAGATAAAGCTATGCTGAGTTCTTCCTGCTTTGGTCTCCTAAGTAAATCTTTGTGCTAGACAGATTAAATTGGACCTGGCTGGCATTTGCTCTTCAACTCCAGTCACCCTAGAATCCTTATGGATTATTATCCCTCATTTCAGAAAAGACCAAGAAACAAAATGAACACCTTTAACCACTAGGCTCTTAGCAAAGCTGAATGTGAAGTTGTTTGTTCTGTTTATCTACTAAATGTCCTCAAGATCTATCTTTCCTCTACTTGCACCTCTCCAATTATGAAAAACCAGTATAGCTAAAGAGTTGTCAGAAAATTCATAATTAATACACTGATTCTGCTGTTTAGCTTGCCCCACCTGTACTTATTCAGTAACCAATGCAAACGAATTTCTTTATTTAGAGGGTGAATGACGTCTGTCTGTGGTATCTGTGTGCTCCTTCCTCAGGTTCCTTCATCCACTCTGTGCCCAGGCATGAAGTGCCAGGAGAACTGGAAGTTTCCTATCCTCAAGTTCAACCACAGGATGCAGGGGTTTACTCTGCCAGATATATAGGAGGAAACCTTTTTACTTCTGCTTACACAAGGCTTATTGTTAGACGTAAGTTCCATTAGTGTGTGGTGATGATTAAATGTTAAAAGTCAAAATGAATCTGAAATGAAACCAGAATCTTTCTTGACATATGCTGCCATCAGATTATGTCAGAAGAAAGTTTTACCCAAGAGTCTTTGGTATGAACTGATATTGATGTCAACAGCTGAGAGAGAAAAAAACTCATCAGATTTAAGTTCAACTCATCCTAGCTATTGCCAGGACAGCTAGCTCTTTTCTCAGTATCTCAGCTTTTCAAACACCAAGAATGAATGAAGAAGGTAATTCTTCACTGGGTCTCCCTGTTCCCTGTGGTGGGTTCTATCCAAACCTCATTCATCCTAAGGTTCATCCTCTTTAGCATACATTATTATAACTTCACAAACTACCTTAGCTTTAGTTAGCTCTTAAGGTTCACTTCCTACTGGATGAAAGAATGAGTTAGGATATTTTCCATTAAGTATTCTACAAACTTTGCTGCTCATGCTGCTGTGTCCATCAGATACAAAGAAAATTATATTCTGTTAACTTGGGTAGAAATATAAAATTCATGTGAAAAAATAGATAGCTGTTCAAATATCTCACACTGTAGAGAAAATATTTATGACGGTAACACACATTTCACTCATGAATATCCACAAGATGCTTCCAGAATTTGTGAATGAATGGATTTTGAAGCTACTGCTACCTTACTAACTACAGTTGTCCGGTTGGCTGGAGTATGGGGGTCCATATAGATTGTACTTTTATGTGTTTTATTGTTTGCCCTAAAAAGAATATTACAACTGGATGGGTTACTGAATAAGAAGACAACAAATATGTCATTATATTTTTCCATAAAAGGATGTGAAGCTGAGAAATGGGGCCCTTCCTGTAGCTTCCACTGCCCTTCCTGCACGAACAATGGCATTTGTCATGAAGATACTGGAGAATGCATCTGTCCTCCAGGTTTTATGGGAAAAACATGTGAGAAAGGTAAGTAAATAATATTTTCAGTGATTCCTTATTAATTTGTTCTCAGTAACAGAAACTGGCATATTATTGAGGGAAGCATCATATGGAGTAGCCCGGTTTTACTCTTGAAAGCTACAGCATTTACAGCTGGTGGTAGAGACAGAACAGAGTTGGGTGAGATGAACCCTGAATTCTGTTCTGGCTGTTCTTGCAGTTGTGATTTAATTTCTCTCTTTCTTTCTTCTCCTAGTAGAGACTACGTTGGTAGGGAAGATGAATGTTTCCAACACTTCTTGATCAATATGCACTTGGACAGTATGCCACCTAATATCTTCTAGGCTTCTTTTCTCACAAAAAGCTGGACCAGATGATCTTTTGAGGTCACTTTCAATCTGTGCTGTCCTATGATTCCCTTGAAATGAGTACACTCAGTGCTGCTGACTAACTTAAATGCGTGGTGGTACAGAACATCTTAAGGATACATTGGCCCTAGGAAATTGCCACAGGTTCCCTGGCTGCTTCTGAAGAAGCTGCTAATGTGCTCACAGGGTGCTTTGTCCCTGTAGGGACATCAACAGTGTATGTCTGTTTGTGCAAATCTGCATCTGTGGCAATTAGCTTGGATTCTGGAAAAGTTAGAGCTGGCATCGCATTGCTTTGACTTCTCCAAGCAACTTTTGGGTTCATTGCTAAATATGTATCCTTTTACTTTATTTAATTGTAGCGAAAATACTAGAGCTAAGCTGTTGGAATAGTTGACACCCAAACCACTCTAGCATAGCACTGATCTTATCATAAAAGCAGAAACCTTGTCATCAGCAGTTTCGCATGCATTCACTGCTAAGAAGAATATTTGGTTTTCATGGCGCTGCTTGTCCATTTTATATTAAAAAGGCTTATAAAGAGAATTTATTGCTGAATCTCTGTCCCCACAGATCTAAAGCAAGGGTGCTTGGCTGACAGATCTGCACAGTGAGAAAATTTTTTGTTTCTGCTGCCTGTACTTGACTATCAGAACAGCTGTGGCTTAAGTTGCTATGGTTGTTAATATATCTAGTATTTGAATGATCAAAGTGTTATTTTTACTTTAAATTCATGTTTTCTCTTGTCTAAGGCTGTATCATTAGAAGCACTAGCTCTTTTGCAGACAATGCTATTGGGTTATTCTTTCCCTCTCTCCCTTCAACAGCTTGTGGAGCCAACACATTTGGCAAAACATGTGAAGAGACCTGTAAAGAAAATTATGGCTGCAGAAACTATATGTTCTGTCTACCAGATCCATATGGTTGTTCTTGTGCTACAGGATGGATGGGACTGGAATGTGATAAAGGTATAGTTAAAAAAAAAAAAAAGAATGGAGGGGGTCCTTAATGTTCTGCACACAGGAAATACAGAAGGAAACCAAAAGAGGAGAATAATAGATGGTATTTTTTACAGTCATCTAAAATAATTTTTTCAGTAATGAGATTGAAAAATAATGGAACATATTTTATAGTACCTTTGCACTAACTGCAACATCTGTACTTGCAGAATGCAAACCTGGGTTTTATGGGTCAGATTGCAAACTCAAATGTAATTGTCACAATCGAGGAACATGTGACAGATTTAAGGGCTGCATCTGCTCCTTTGGATGGCATGGTCTGCAATGTGAAAAAAAAGGTAAAGAAAAGTAGTAAATGGTTGTTTCCAGTGTAACTGAAACAGATATTAATGCTGGTACAGCATTACTGCTCCAGGCTGGTATTCTTGCTCTGCCCACTACTTTCCAGGGGCCCAGACACTTCTGTACAGCCTTATTGCAATACAGTATTTTTAAGCCTCTGACCTATATGTTGCATTTAATCTGATTTTGCTTTCATTAGAGGTAGACTTTCAAGCTTTACTCCATCGGGCTTGACTGATCTTAACATCAATCCCTGACAAAAGTTGCACATCCGGCCTTTTATATAATCTCATGGTATTTTACCATTACCTCCCTCTTATTTGTCTGCATACATTCCTATACCATGAGTTTCATGACCTGAAAGTGATGACTGAGACACTAATACAACACCAGAGTTTGAAACTGCTCTGTCTCTCTGAGAGAAAGTAAAGTTTGCAAAGCTGAACATACCTTGTCTCATTGGATTCAGGCAAGGTGGTCCGTAAGATGTACTCAGCATTTATTATTTTAGCTGGATAAATAAAGTGATAAATCCCCTGATGATTTGTAAAACTTTACAAGAACAAAAACAAATAGAGAAGTAAGACTGTGATCCAACCAGCCAAACTATACTGTTGTGATCTGACTGGTCTTACAAACAGATTAAATAGAGAGCAAGTACGTACTGTAGGTCAGAACAAAATGCGTGCATGATTTTGCCATGGCTAGACTGTTTGTACTTAAAATGTCAGCAAGGAAGAGAGGAGAAGATTCACAAAAAGAAAGAAGAGTGAACACAGGGCTCATTCCTTCTCACATTATATATAAAATGATGTAAAAAATGTTGACTTTGCTAAGCATGATTCTTGCATATGCCCACGTGAGGGAAGGCAGAGCCAGACACCCACACTGCCTGCACACCTAAACCCATCTTTTTAAATGTCTGTTTGAAGGGTAATGTAGTACTATATATCTTCTGTAGGTTCAGCAGATTTTTCGCCTCAGATAGTAAATTTACTAGATCCTGTGGAACTCAATTCTGGCGTCGAGTTCAAGCCATTTTGTATAGCAACTGGGATGCCACTTCCTAAATCTGAAGAATTCAAACTCTTGAAACAAGATGGAACTGTCCTAAGGGTAGGCTCCTGATCAATTGCTTTCTTCTGTTTCCAGTGTTTTTATTGACTTTACCTGAAGTGAATGCATACTATGGTTTTCAAGCATAATATGAAATTTTGGTATTCTGGGATACCCCATGAAGTTCTCAGCATATATGAAAATATGGTGTTGACCATTATAGATGCGTTTTATAGATATTGCTAAACTCAAAGTATCATCGGAATACTCCAAAATGCCCAAATTTTTCAGGTCCTGTACATCTTTTGTCATTTCAGCCTGATGAAATTTCTACCAGTAATCGTTCTGAAGCCATGTTTAGAATTAATCGAATCCTGCCCGGTGATACAGGAACTTGGGTTTGCAGTGTACAGACAGTAGCAGGAATGGCAGAGAAACCATTTCAAGTTACAGTCAAAGGTAAAAGCAAGAATTTCTTCAAGTGCCTTTGTCTCTCTAATTTTAAGCACAACTTTATACTCTAGCATGGCTGAGCTTTCTGTTCTCTGCACTGCCGAAAAATGCCTTGTCTCAGTTTTGGAGACAGAACTTAAGGAGGAAACACTCCACAGTGAGTGTCTCCTCCAAAGGGAAAAGGGCTGCCCCTTTTCCTCCACCAATAAGACAAGTGGGTCACGGCAAACTAAAATGGAGAAAACAGTTTATTAACACACAAACAAAACAGGGTAGAACAGAAAAAACCCAAAAAACTCAAAATACAACAAATTCCCGGAGAGGGAACAGACATGCGGGCTCGGACTGGCTGGGGCCACCCTGCGGGCCTGCCGGGGCCACCTGCAGGCTCCCTGGACCGGCGAGGAGGGAAGGGAGACAGTGAGGCAAGGGAAGGGAAAAAGAACAAGAAAAAAAGCCCAGCAGAACCTTTTTCCCACTGGAACACAAAGGAAACCCAAAGAGCAGCACAGCGCTCCCGGTGCACTCCCTCCCGAGCCCCCAGCCCCCGAGCCGCTGGGCCTGGCCGTTCACCTGCCCCGCACTCGGTCCTGTGGCCCCGGCCCCGGGTCCAGCTCAAAGAAACAGCGCCTTGGGCATGGAGCGGATGGGTAAGGAATAAAGCGGCTTCATAACATCACCCCAGGACATTCCTGAATAAATATTTACAGTTGGAATATGAACAAAAACCCATTTTAAGTACCATACTAATTATGTATATTGAAAGAATAAGTGTGACAATAAGGTTTAGAAGAACACCCAAAATTTTTTTTAATATCTTAACTGTCAGCTTTAGTGTGTAAAGACCTATCTATTTTGTGAGAGTTTTGAAGAGCATCTTCCATTTTCCTACAGATCTAGGAATAACCAGAGTCTTACTGATACACGAAGCTAAAAGGTTATATAAAAGGTTAATACTTGCATTCTTGTTCAGTTCCTCCTGTGCCACAGTTTGCCCCGAGGCTGACAGACAGAGGACATAATTTTCTCATAATTGATATCAATGCTGAATTACACAATGGAGATGGACCTGTTGTGTCTACAAAACTTCTGTACAAGCCAGCAAAACGTTATCAGTCCTGGATGTCTGTGGAAGGTAAGAGGACATTCTTTAATTCCCTTAAAGACAAATTTCACCCACCAACTGAAACATCATGTGTTTCTGTTCTTGATTAGCCTCAAAAGACTTTACAATGCATAGCAGTTAAACCTTTTGTGACTGAATGTGTGGCTGTTTATCACTACACATAATGCTCATATGGATGTATTACACCAACAGCAGTCAAAAGTGTATATTCAGTTTAGGAACAAAAGGTTTTCCCCTTCTTCCTTAGGACTAAGTGCACTCAGTATTGGGCCCAGCTGTTTTAAACTCCCATGTAAACAGGTTTTCAAAAGCAGTGGGCAGTACGGAGACATGCTGGGTCATCTAGCATCTTGTGTTGTGTTCATTGTGCCCCTGGTGAACGAAGTAACTTACCAAAATATTTATCAGTAATAGTATGGGCAAAATGAAACCTGCTTATGAAGTAGATGACCTCCTCCAGCTGTGCTTTCAAATTTTATGCATGGCCTCAAATACTATAGGAAACATAACAGGAACTTTAACAACAGCTGTTACTAAATCAGTATAATCCAAAATCTGTGTACAGAAAGAACACTAAGTAACCAGTATAGTTCTGTGTTGAAAGAAGGGCAGATGAAGCAACCTTTGGGCTGGGTTGGAACTCAAAAATAATTTTTTTATACATCTAATTAGTTTATCCTAGTGAATCAAGAACAACAACAAAAAAAGGAGCCTGAATATATTACCTTGTATTTTCCAAACATTTTCTTCCATAACATATTTCAACATGGGCCATGGTTTTACTTTCTTTTGACTTTTGTTGTCAGTAAAAGACACAACTAAAAGACTGGACAATCTGGAACCCAAAACGGAGTATCAGTTCTGTGTTCAGCTGAGTCGGCAAGGGGAAGGTGGGGAAGGCCATCCTGGACCACAGGCCAGCTTCACAACAGCTGCGCTTGGTAAGTCACCACCATGACTTTTCACAAATGGGGTGTTTCAGCTGTTTTTCTCTGTGGTCTGTTCCCTGATCTCTGTCAGAACACTTTCAATTGAGCAAAGAAGGCTGCACTTGAAAACTTTGTAGACTCTTTCAGAAGAATCTCAGACAAAGGGATATTAAAAAAAAAAAAAAAAAGGAAGTAAAGGAAAAGAAAGGAAAGGAAAGGAAAGGAAAAAACCAAATCATAAAACAGAGGTGAAGAGAAGCAGAAAAAGGCAGATCTATTCTTTTCCCTGATTTAGAGATGAGGGATCTGGGTAAGAAAAATTTATATATTTTGGCTAGCTATGCAGCAGATTTGGAGATAAAAATCACTTTTTTGCAGTCCTTCCTTTTACTGTTAGATCAATTTACTTTAAAAATGAAGATGTTTTAACAAGCAGGAAAGTTTTTAGTCCACTGAGGATAGATCCCAAACTGAATACAGACATACAGAATAAATGAGGATTGCACCAGGACCTATCTAACAAGACAACACCAGTTGGCTTCTCACATCTAAGAAGTGCAACTGCAACACCAGCTCATTGAAGACACCCTTTTGTTGCCACATCAGCTGTTGATAAGATACTGTGGGTCTATCACCGCCTCTTAGATGTAACTTCTGCCAAATTATGTGGGATGGCTGAGAGAATTACCCTATGTCACCCCAAGCTGGGGCAAGTGGTTGGGAATAACAGGTACCCTGTTTTAGCTTAGATACCAGACATGAAATGTTGTTCCCTGTTTCACTGTGGCTTTTCCAAGGTCTTCCTCCACCAGAAGGTATCACTCTCTTTCCAAAAAGTATGACATCACTGAATTTGTCATGGCATCCTTTAACACTGAGGACAGAGGATGATATTCGTGTTGAAGTGGAAAGGAAGAGCGTGAATGACAACGGTGACGAGAGCAGTGTTATTACTCAAGTGCCAGGAAATATGTCCACCTTGATCATTAAGGATCTTGAGCCTAGACAGCAGTACATGTGCAGGGTACGGGTGAACACCAGGTCCCAAGGAGAATGGAGCAACTATCTGTATGCATGGACTTTCAGTGACAGTAAGTGCTGATTCACATCCTTCTGTTTAATTCTTCGTGTTACCCCCAGTGATCAGACTAATTGTCACTTGATGACTACATTAAATGTAATCCTTTATTTTGGTAACATTTAGTTCCTGATGATCACTTGTGGTTGTTATTGCTATTATTTGGAAAGCTCAGCTTCCAAAGGAATTCTTCTACTGGAAATTGTCAGGAACTATTAATGTGTTGGGTTTTTTTTAAATGGAGAAAAACAAGCTTGAGAATCTACATCTTCTTTTCAGTGCAACTCGTGCTTCTGACACAAGTAGCATTTTTTTCCTTCTCAGAATGATGAGCCATCAGAGTTCACTACTCCAAGCTCTTTTGTTACTCAGTTTGGCTATGATAATACAGAAATTGTCAGCACTTAAAGAAGAGAAGATACAATGCAAGGTAAAACCCCCGTGAGCAAAGAGTAGTTAAGTGTGCTACACTGAAGACCGCCCTTGAATTCCCTGAGTGTGAGCAGTGTGCTTTCATAACATCACAACAAATGCCCTATCTGAATGAACTACCATCTGAACAGCTGTCCATCTGAATGGCTGATGGGTGACACTGCCCTTACCACACACTGGAAAGATGGGCTTCTTCCTCCTTATAGGTCGTGTAAGGAGGCCCTCACTGAAATCCTATACGTATTAGTGGAAGTATTAAGGGCTGTCATGGGACTCTCCACTTTCCTGAGCTCTGACACCAAACTGCACTGAGAAACACATAAGGGTCCTCTTTTCCAGGAGAAGGTACTTAGCTTAGTATTCATGGCTGTGTCCACAAGTGTAGCACTCCCCCCTTCTGGTGGTTTTCTGATTAGATTTTTGGAAATGTTGGTATCAATTTCCTTTCTCTCTAACAGCCTGACAGGTAATTGCTCCCTGAAGCAGTGAAAGTGTGGGATATGGGAATTAAAAGGGAATGATGATTCAGTATAGAACGAAATTAATATTAATCTGAAAGCAAATATGGTGTGCTTGCCTACAGATCAGAGAATGTGTATCTTCATCCAAAGACAGTATACTGCATGCCACTCCAGCTGCTCCTGCAAGTATGGAATGCTGCTACAAGGATCATACTGCACATCAAGATCATAAAATTATTGCATTCAGTAACCATAGCTCATCTACATATTCTGTTTCGCACAGCAAAAGGACTGAGGAAAATGTTTTGTTCTCTGTGGAGAGGAGAAAGAGGTGGATGTACACTCCAATGCCCTGTGTGTTTGTGTTTGTTCTCAGGAATCCCTCCTGCACCAAACAACATCAGGTTTTCTAATACCACAGACACATCCTCAGTCATCTCTTGGACAGCTGCTGAGGGTCATTCCATCTCCTCCATCATCATCAGCTACAAAATTTATGGCAAGGCTGAGTACAACCACATCGATATTATCATAAAGAACACCAGCATTACTCAATATCACCTCAAGGGCCTTGAGCCAGATACTGTGTACCAGGTTCAGATTAATGCTCAGAACAACATTGGCTTGAGCAACCCGAACACATCATTTGAACTGAAGACTCTTCCAGAAACTAAAGGTTAGTTAATCCACCATACTGGATTTGCACAAACCAGGACAGGCTGTATAAACTAGTTAGCTAAGACACAGTCATAATACTAATTTTTGAATCTGAGTTTTCTTTTGCTCTTAATTTTAACACAAAACACACCACCACCAATATTTAATTCTTAGTTCACTGCATGGTATTGATGAAGTGACAACATGCACCATTTGTGCATATCCACCAGACAGGGACCAGAGACTCAAAAATTAAAGGAGCTGCATATAGCAAGACTATTAGATCACTAACAGAATGTGACCTCATCTCTGCTCTGACTGAATTCAACAGAATATGCAGGTGCTCATACATCTGAAATTCAGAGCATCCAATGTTTCTGACATTTTTGGAAAACAAAGGGATGTATCCTCACATCTTTAAACAGTTTACAAGACCAGAGTATTCAGTTACACATTGCTAATGTATTGCTAAACTCAGAATATGCTGAAAATAATGATGAATTCTTATGTCCTTCCTCAACAGCTCCATATGAATCAAAAGGAGGCAAAATGCTGCTTATTGCTATCCTTGGCTCTGCAGGGATGACCTGTGTAACAATTCTCCTAGCCTTTCTCATCATGCTGCAGTTAAAGCGAGCCAACTTCCAGCGTCGAATGGCTCAGGCTTTCCAAAATGTGGTGGTGGGTTACCAGCTTTCTTGTGTCAGTTTGGTTGTTAACTTTAGCTCATCTTTTCCTGGTTTTTCTTCCAATTTCTTTTTCCTGGCTTTCCTAAACACTGTCTTCTCTTTATGTGTGCAGTTAGCACTGTTGTAAAGCTTCTCTACTAGTGACCTGAAAGCTAAAGCAATCACAGTTACAGGCTAGGAGGTAGAAAGCTTGACTTGAAAAAAGTTGCAAACCATTTGCTATGCTCCTTCTTCTGCCTTGTCACTCTTGTGTATGACAAGTACCAAGCCAGACAGAATAGAGGAGCCTGTTCTGCCTCTATGAAGTCGTGCCTGATTTTGAAAACTACCAAATATTTAATGTTGCTTGTGAGCATCAACAACAGCTAATACATGTTCATCCATTTTCAACCTGGGGACAGCACATCAGGGACCTATCAATGGCAACATTATAGTTTTGGCTGTGAGGAAATTGCTGAAGGTTTTAACATTACATGGAGGTATCTCTCTATACACATGTATATATTTGTATCCTGCTGCAGTCTCTTAGTCACTCTGCTTTCTGGTGCTTTTCTCTGCCTTCAGAGGGGAACCCATAGAGCAGAATGAAGCTGGCCCAAAGAGTTCCTTCATATGTATCTGAATAGGTTGTTTCATAAACAGGGGCAAGGGGCTCACCCAATGATATGATCAGTCTGCAGGGCACACAGAATAGCTTTGTCTCCTAGTCCTAAAACTTTTCCCATAGCAGTATTTCATGAGAATGTGTAACTGAAGAAATGTCTCCTTAGGTATGGAGGAAGATAATTTCCGTTCTCTTTTTATTTCCTTGCTTCTTCTTGCCTCACCTCACCAACACAAGATTTAATTAAGCCTAATATGAGATAAATCTCAAACCTGAGACTTAAAACTGCTCTTGAGATCAGTTTTATCACATTATTTTTTGCCCATGTCCTTTATCTTCAAAAGGATTATAAGACTGTTCAGGAGGCCCAGATCTAAAAGGTACTTACACACAAATTAGAAGCCTGATTAATTTTGTGGATCTGGGCAGAACTCCTTGTTGCAATTAGTGTCTGAAGTAGTGTAACTGTCTAGAGTACTCTTGTGTATGTAAGAGATGGATTGGGTTCTCTGTGTGTGTGTGTGTAGATGAGTGAGCACAGGTATTTGGGAAATGTAATCAGAGCATTGCTCAGTGAAGTAGAAATCACAGTTAATGTCATTTTCTTAACTCTGTTGCAGAGGGAAGAGCCAGCTCTGCAGTTTAATTCCGGTACTCTCACTCTGAGCAGGAAAGCAAAAACCAGTCCAGATCCTACTATTTATCCAGTTCTTGAGTGGAATGACATAAAATTTCAAGATGTGATTGGGGAAGGTAACTTTGGGCAAGTCCTGAAAGCACGCATTAAGAAAGATGGCTTACGCATGGATGCTGCAATAAAAAGGATGAAAGGTAGTAAAGACCAGGGATTCTGTGACTAAAGAATTTTCTTGATTGTGTATTCTAGTGTTTCTCTGTCGTACAAAATGCTTAGTAACCCTCTTCTAAAGCTACAATAAATATTCAAAATTACTAGTTAAATTGTATCAGGTGTCACTAGGCCAAGATTTGTCAACGACTGTACTTCTGCTGGGCAAAGTTAGTTTCTATTTCTCCTCAGTAGCTGATATCATTAAGTATCATGTATTTTTCAATTCATAGATCAGTATGAGCTTCATGTGAGTTCATCTGTAAAGCAAGATGCATTGAATAAAGAGGAGCAGAGAACTAGTCTTGGTGCATAGCATTTGTTCATCTTGTTTACTTCAGCCATTCAGAGACAACTGCATCCATGCATCTGTATATACACATACCATGGGGATCATTAATCTTCTTTTTATTCATTGGGCATGATAGATACCTTCCAGAGAGAGCTACAATATGTACAATACTGCAAGAATGTACATGTTTTATTGTAATTCACTAGATCATTATTTAGGCAAATTGAAAAACACTTTTAAGTGGGATGATTAATTTAAAAATAGCCAAGGTCTGCATACAGGCAGAAATAATCAACAGCAAACATAGGGAAGGATTTTTAAGCAGCTTCTTCTCATAAGATCTGCTACAACATTTTACACTCTCAAGTAAGAAGGAGAGTGACAGGGTGTGTTAAGATGCTTCCTTTCTCTGAAGATAGCTTCTGCAGACATTTGTTTCTCTATTTTTTTCCCTCTTATTGAAAAATCCTACCTTTTTCTGTAAACACTAATGTACCTTACAGTTTTCCTCTTTCTACTGGGGTTGAAATAGTAGTGGCCCAAGCAACTCAGACTCCTCATATTTAAAAATAATATTGTTATAAACTCAGTTCAGAGGAAAACATCAATGAGTGCTGTTTTGATTTTCAGAGTATGCCTCAAAAGATGATCACAGAGATTTTGCCGGAGAACTTGAAGTTCTTTGTAAACTTGGTCATCATCCCAACATCATAAATCTTTTGGGAGCATGTGAACATAGGGGTAAGGTACTATTGAATACACGCACTTTAAAAATTAGTTAAAAAAAGCCCCTCTCACAATATAGCCCATACAGTCCAGAGAAACACTACCAGGTCTGTGTACAACATTTGTTAAAAGGTCAGATAAACTTGTGTTTGGATCTACAAGCCCACATTAATGCTTCAGAAATGATGTTCAGTACTAGCTCTAAATTCTTCTCTACTCCTAGAAATTAGCCTGTTTGACATTTCCCTCCAGTCTGTTTTATGTTTATTTCCTTTCCGTGTAAATTTCAGTGTAAATTTCCAAAGACTATTACTGACCATCTCTTACTTTGTGATATGCTCACTATCTGATGTTTTGTTAGGATATCTTTATCTTGCTATTGAATATGCCCCCCATGGAAATTTACTGGACTTCCTTCGGAAAAGCAGAGTACTAGAGACAGACCCGGCATTTGCTATTGCCAACAGCACCGCATCTACACTTTCCTCACAGCAGCTTCTGCATTTTGCAGCAGATGTTGCCAGAGGGATGGACTACTTGAGCCAAAAACAGGTCAGTCTTCAACTCTCTATCCACTGAAAGCATGGCAAATAATTTTCCAGGGAATATGCCCTTTAATTAAATTAATTTTTAATTTTAGCTTCTATAGCACACACTGAATGAGATTTATTTTGTTGTCTCCACTTAAACCTATCAAATACTACGTCATGAGGAATCATGGAAGAGGCATTAAAACTTAAAACAACATGGTAGTTAACTGCTTTCATTTTCAGATAAAGTTTGAGATGTTCTTGGTAGTGACATACCACACCATTTTCTTTGTTTTGTGTTCTTACTCCAAATGTTTGCAATTTTCAATAAAGCAGTAAAGTAATACATGTAAAACTCAATTATACTGACTTCCTTATTTTATTACATCATTATTATTACTGTTGTGGTTGTTATTATTATTATTACTATTATGATTATTTTAGTTTATTCATCGAGATTTGGCAGCAAGAAACATCTTGGTTGGAGAAAATTATGTTGCAAAAATAGCTGACTTTGGCTTGTCAAGAGGTCAAGAAGTTTATGTTAAGAAGACCATGGTAAGGACCAAACCAAATTGATACAGTCTGTTTTCTTAATTTTGTTTTCTTATTTCTTAATCTGTGTTTTCATATGAACAAAAATGCAAATTTACAGGTATTACAGAACTAATTATTTAAATGCTACAGTTAACATGTAAAATATGCACACGTTTATTAATATACACATAAATACATCTACTTGTAAATAAATTCTATACCATGTTTATAATATACAATGTAATTTAAAATTATATGAATATGGATGACAGTAAACTAGATGAGTCAAGCTGGTCTAATTCTATTGAACAAGGCCAAAGTTAGCAATATGGTAACCAGAGGTACATCAGGATGTGTCCAGAATTAATGCTTTGGAAGATCTGAAATAGAAAGATATGTAACAAACATCATGTAGCTATAGACCAGAAATAGCACTGTGTTGTCAAGGCAACAAGATGGTCAGAGGCATTGTCTTAAGTATTATTTACATTTCACCTTGATGCTGATTAGATAATTTTTTTATTAGCTTTCATGTGAACTGTTCCCTTGGGAAGCAAATCATATAATCTTAGGCTCATGGAATGACTTGTTTTGAAAGGGACCTCAAAGACTATCTAGTTCCAACCCCACCTTTCACTACACCAGGTTATTCAGAGCCCCATCCAGCTTGGCCTTGAACAGTCCTACATCCACAACTTCTCTGGCCAACGTGTTCGAGTGTCTCACCACTCTCACAGTAAAGAATTTCTTCTGTAAAAATGCACAAGTTTAATAAGTTTATTTACTTGATAAAGTTTACTTGAATAAAGTCAGTTTTCATTAAAGTAACACAGAACGATTGTTGGCATAGATATTGCAACAGTGCTATACCAAGAACTGAAAAATAAAACTTTCATTAAATAATTTCCAGGGACGGCTTCCAGTGCGATGGATGGCAATTGAATCTTTAAATTACAGTGTTTACACCACAAATAGTGATGTGTAAGTATGTGTTCAAGTGGCATTTTTTAAACAAAGAAATATTTTTCCATATCAAGGAAAGTTTGGCAGCTAGCATGAGACATCCACCCTTAATTCACAAGACTCAGTAGTCATGTCAGCATGAGTGAGCAATGGAAGCAAAAAATAAAACCCATAACAAAAAAGTTACTTTTATTTCTTCATCAGGGTCTGATCAAGTTCTGTGTTCTCAACCTACTTAGATGTGCCCCACTACTTTAGCTGTATTTCTCTTTCAAAACAGGAGACCTGATGAATCTTTGGGAAACCCAGAGGAAATTGGTATTTTATTTAGGAAACTAGAAATTGTATTTGGAAAAGCAATTCTATAACTACGGTATTTGCTGAAATCTGATAAAGGTCTTTGGTTGACTCAGAGTGAATTAATTTTGCTACTTTTCCTGCTTTCTGATTCTACAAACCCCAGCATTATACAAAATTTTATAAAAAATACAGAAAAACATATCACACTTCTCTGTGTTCCCTGAATACTAGCAAAACTATCTACCATTTAAAAATACTAATTCTTATTGCATTCTTGTTGCACTTCATAATATCCCTCTGTTGCAGATGGTCATATGGCGTCCTCTTATGGGAAATTGTTAGTTTAGGTAAGTATCTGAACTTTGTACTCCACAAATAAACAATCTGAGCCAAGGCAGCTCCATTCACTCAGTCTTTTAAAATATATTGCTTCAAAATAGCAGTATTATTTCAATTTTCTTTCTGTTTTATTCAATACATTTTATTTAGGTTCAGTATGCTTGGAAATAAAATTGTCAGATTTTCAATTCAGGTACCATTTTAAATGAGAAAGAACCATAATGATCATGTTTTCATTACACTATAAAACCGAGGCCATACCTAAATATAAACTCCAGGATATCATATGATATTATAGCCTGAATACAACGTTTTGATTTTGGTGGGTGGCTTTTCCCCAGCTTTCCTGCATTTTAAATCAAGACTTACATTTTAGTGATATTGCAGGGTAGGGGAGTAATTAGCTCCTACTCCAAATATTCATGAAGAAAATTTTTGAACATTAACCTTCAAATAAAATTTAGAGTTCATTTCTGCAGGCACCTCTATCCATCATGATTGTGATACAGCCTCTCACCACTCAAAATCGCTGTGTTACATCTCCCTTGTGATTTGCCCTGGAGATGTACCCATGCTGGCCAGGAGATGCTACCGACTGAGGTGCACATGGCCTACTGGACTGATCATGAGCTCTGGATTTCTGATTTATTCCTGGCTTTCTTTACTAAATGGATTTGCATTAGATATGGATGCCGTGTGGAAAATCAAGACTCTAAGCAACCAAATATCTGCAGAAAGGGGCAAAACCAGCTGATAGTAAGAGCTCCATGAGTCCATACCAGATATTATTATGATGCTAATGAAGGAATGACTTGCCTAGTGACATCAATGCTGTTGATAAAACACTTCAAATACAATCAGATCCAGGCCCTCAGACTTGTAGAGAAATTTAGGCCAGCCCCACAAATGAGAATATTGACAATTAGTTTTATTTTTCTCTTCAATATTGTGCATCAAGCAGTAAGGAAGGATTAACAATAAAAATGTAGCTGCAAAATATTCCCTAATTTTGGATTAATTTAGCTGTTACTATGTCAGTCACACCTTTCCATGTCTACTATGAAATTAAACTTTATTTTATTAAAACCCTCTTCTGTTCATGACAATGGTTAAACTTAAGGCGGAACACCATATTGCGGAATGACATGTGCAGAACTATATGAAAAACTCCCTCAAGGCTACCGACTGGAAAAGCCTCTCAACTGTGATGATGAAGTGTGAGTATTGCCTCAGAAAAAAACCAAAAAGAAACAGAATAACATAACATCAGCTATAGAAAATACATGATTTCTACAAGAAACTAATAAACAATTTTTTTTAAATATAAAAACTACATTTAAGAATTCAAAAGGAGCACAAAATATAAAAAGTACATTAAAAAATTAAAAAGTATACAAGTCCTTTTGTGCACAGCATGCACTGTTAATTTGCCATGAATACTTTCCCAGGCTCTCTGTTCTAGCCAGTTACCCTGCTCTTTACACAACATGCCAGGGTTTTAGCTCAAAGGGAGATTTTTGATTATTCGAGTAAAAAAATTTCTTTTCAGGCAGGAACTAACTATTGTAATTTCAGCTATGTATAAATCCATTTTCCTCTGAAAGTGGAATGTGCACAATCTTTAATACCATAAATTTTTAACTTTAACCTATGTATCTAAACTATCAAATGCTGGTGTTTGATTTTTAAAGGTATGACCTGATGAGACAGTGCTGGAAAGAGAAACCATATGAAAGACCATCATTTGCTCAGATACTGGTGGCACTGAACAGGATGTTAGAAGACAGGAAGGTAAGAATAAAATTCTGTTTTATATTTATATATATATAAATAATTAGGCTATGAATAATTTCAGTATTATTTAGGGTCCTTGAGGTAATGCACCTTGCATCACACCTTCTCTGTTTATTTCTTTCCCAGACCTATGTGAATACTACCCTATACGAGAAATTTACTTATGCAGGCATTGATTGCTCCGCTGAAGAAGCTGCTTAAGACGGGACAAATCTTCATTCGTCAGTGATGTATTACAGAAACCCAAAATTCAATCTCCTGGAGCCCAAAATGTGATGTGCTGTGTAGAACTGTGTCTAGTTCTAACTATATATAATACAGCAATACTGTTTTACCACAGTTATGTGTGTGAATATCACACAGCAACCTCTGCCTTCACAGGCTGTAGAAGTGTATATACTGTCCAAAGCAGGTATAGACTGCAGTAATGAAATCTGTTGTTTCATATGCAGGGTTTTCTTTTTTCCTAGTCATGTAGATATAATGTCTACATACATATTGTAATGCATTAGGTATTGCCATCTTAGATTTTTTTTATATTTTCCAAGAGCTACTCATAGAAAAGTGGTAACTTATTGTAGTATTCCATGTACATTTCATTGTGTCTGAAACAAAAATGCTAGGCAGTTGCAACAATGGAAGTTGTAATCCAGTGTGCTCAACTAGGATAATTAAGACAGACTCCTATTTGAATGCAAAAGTCAGCTAGTAGAAATAATCTAGTCAAAAGTTTTGTTGACACTTGTAAGATATAAGGCATGCTATTGCTCTTTCGTTGCCTGGTATGATGGTCAGTTTTTGCCCATATGCAAAATATACATATATTTTGAAGTGTTTAATGCTATCAGAGGCAGCCATACAGCAATTATCATGAAGTGTAGGTTTGAGGAGCATACTATGCATTGTAAACCACATTTTTACAACCCGCCTGGATATACATGAGACTTATTCAATTTGTATTTAATTTAATAATTTCACTGCATAATTATAAATTACTACCTATTATATACAAGCAGGGCTTACTTACTTTTGTTCACTTCACCCTCTCATTCAGTCTGTAGTGTGGTATGACCTCTTAAAAATATCATAGTCAAATGCTTCAAAACAGCGATATTTTGACCTGCCAGAAAGGTCCCTAGTCCTTAGGTAAGATGTACAGAGGCAGGATTGGCTTGAACTTCTGGTGTCAAGCTGGGTACAAGGGATTTGGTGAATTTACCCTATCCAAATTTCACATATCAGCCAACTTCATGTTTTGCACACATGCTCCCCTCTTCCCCTTGACTTACCAGCTTGTAACTGTCCATCAGACCACAGTGACTTTCCAGTTGGGTGCATCAAGTCATCCCCTAAGACTTGGAGAAAGATTCTTGAGAGAGTACAAGATTTCCCCTTCTGATTCTTACTTTGTGGATGGGTATGTGATTGGTTACAATGTGGGGGTATCACAGCAGAGTATAGAGTAACATTAATGACATACACCGGACTGACTCAAACAGAAGCACCAAGAACCTATTAAAAGGGATTAAGCCAACAAACAAGGGTGCTGAGATGACTTGTGTGGCCTTGAGATAGGCAGAACTTGCACTGTAAACCAGGTGCTAGATGTAAACTAGGAGTTTATTGTTGGGGATTTAAATAAGTTTACTTATAGAATATTAGAAATTAATTGTGTAGGTTTAAGTTTAATTGTAACTTGCTTTCAGCTTAGCATGAGAGGGCCCTGCTCAAAACTTAGTGTAGGTGAACTTTAAATGAACTCTGTTAGCATAATGGCTAAGCAGGGGAGGAAACGGAGAAAGACTGATTATCTTCAGATAAGGCCTGAGACCCTGGAGGGGCCCAAGACTGCCCCAAGCTGGAAGATAAGAGCAGTTAATGGCACATGAACATGGAGAATCCAATGAGGTGTTAGCAGACCCCAGACCATAAATCACTGTAGGACTAAGAGGCATGTGCAGGGCACATGACGAGTGCGTGAAAGTCGGGTGCACAGACTGTAAGGGTATAAAGACCCAGGGATTTCTTTGGTCAGGGTCCCTCTCAGGTGGCACCCAGCTCAAACTGAAATAAACAGACTCTGCCTTAGAACCCAGGGTCCGATCTCTTCTTTCACATTTACAAAGAGCACACAGATTCACTGGACCAAGGGACAGCTCCAAAAAAAAAAAACAAAAAAAAGGAGAAACAAATTCCAATATATTTTTTCAAGAGACTACTTTGCCAGTGGTTTTTGAAGCATAGGCATTGCATTTTGCAGTTGAACTACATTCCTACCAGTCAGTGAGATGAATAAGAATGTACCTCCAAGGGTGTTTTCTAGACTTCCAGGCAAAGCTGGCTAAAAACATCTGCTGGAACTGCTCCACTTTCTGTACAGAATTTTTCACAGGTACAAAGAGGTCCTTGTCTCATACTCTCATATATTTCTAACAGGCAGACACAACTGACTATTCTGCTACTTGATGTGAAGCTCTCCTGTGGCAAATTTTTACATTGACCATTATGTCACATAATTAAAGCATCAGAGAGTCATTCACCAACTCAATAGCTCTTAATACTGTCTGCATTTAAAGTGCTTAAGTCTCAATGTAAATTTACCTGAAAGACAATTAAGTCTCCTTATAAATATTCTTCTTATATTCCTTTAATATAGTGGCACATAATAATTTTCTACATTTCTTCCCTGGACACATCGGTGAGCTGTAGGGAACTGGCCATAATGGATGTAAAGAAAGCAAGAAAAAACAGTTTGAACAGCATGCGGAACTTAGAACTTAGTAGATGGCGGTGAGAGGAAACCATTAATGCAAAACAGGCCAGCCCCATCAAAAATGGGAGCTATGAGGGACGTACCAGGTGGACAGGCTATGGGAAGGTAAGCTTAGAAAAACAGAGAAACCACAACTGTTCCAATGTTTGGAACCATTATTCTGTTATCTCACTTTTTAACCAGTTTTTGCCTCCTTTGTAAAAAGATACTGCTCAGGATCAATGGCAGCTTATTGCACCTGCAGAGCTGAGAGGCTTTTTCCCCTGCTGCTGTGCTACAGGCTGATTTAGCAGCATTGCCTAACACAGAGATACACAGAAGCACCAAAAGCAATTGGCTTTGTGCCACTTGATCTCAAAGGTCAAAACTCTCAGCAGACACAGATGGAAGAGACTCGCGCACTCCCTGTTTGCTGGCTTGACACACGCCTGGCTGGCACAGCTTTCCCTGATGGAGGATAACAACAAGGGGCAGCTCCCTCGCAGCCATGCCGCCCAGAGATCTGCAGGGCTCCATCAGCACCCGGCTTCATGAGTGACCACGACTGCTGGGATGGAAGGCAACCACCAAATCCTCGCTGACTTCAGTGGCAGCAGCAGCAGCGCCTGCATCGGATCCCTAAGTCTGGGGCTGGGCTGGACAAAGGACGCACACGGCACACCGCCCCTGAAGGACATGACTTTGGAAACAACCACCTGCCACTGTCTCCTGTTGTTTGCAGTAGGGTCACACCAGCCTGAGGCACCAGGCAGCCCTCAGTGCCACCTGGGACTGCAGATGACAGGCCCTGGCCTCCGGGACCAAGCACGTGGGGGAACTCGCTCTCCAGACTGAGCTTCCAGATTGAAAAGGCTGCCGTGAGCAGCCACCTCAAAGGGCAGACACATGGGGCTCTCCCCCACTTCAGCTGTGCCAGCTACACAGGCCTGGGTAGCAGCCGCCGAGCACAGGGACAACAGAAGGCACACAAACAGGGACAAACCCAGCCAAGCACAGAGATTTTTCATGATTGCTGAGCCCCAGACGGCCCCCAAGCGTGGTGTCACCCACCAGTCTTCCTCTGTTGACAAAGACCAGGTGCAGAGGGTGCTTTCCCTCATTGCCTCCCTCACCAGCTGTGTCAGGAAGTTCTCTGCCACACAGTCCAGGGACCTCCTGTAATAAATGAGGGCCAGTTCTCCACAGAGATGATTAACTGGTAATTTATTAAAAGAAAAGAGAACAAAAAAAAAGACCAGGTGGAAGAACCAGGAGGGGGAGTAGCCCTCTCCTCCTCACCCAGAGGTGGGAGGACCTCGCTGTGGCAGGCTCCAGTTACAGGAGAGCTTCCCTGTGAGAGCCTCAAAGGCACAGGAGGACGTGTTCTCAGGGGAACACTGCCTTTTATGCTCTCTTTCAGTCTTTCTAATTGGTTAGTCCACGGGGTTGCTGCTTAGCAACTTAGTTCACTGGCTTAGATTTCCTGCTTCTCAGGTGATGATTGGGTCGCCCCTAGGTCTCTCCCTCTCCCCTCACAGTGCATCAAGTGATTGGTGCGAGCTCTGGCTTGGAGGGAGGCTGGTGATTGGTGGGTGCAGCTCCCTCTCCCAAGGCTGATGTCATCCCCATGGGGCTTAGGGACCTTCCATACTCTATATCACCACCTCCTGGCCTCTTTATATCAACTGCAGTCCTTTTAAATGAAAGGGCTTCCAACTCCATTCAACACTCCAAACCGCACAACTCCATACAACCCAAATCACAACATTCAACCACCCTACCTAACACCCGTACAACCCAATTAGAACGCATCAAACTGCCTAAACTAGAATAACTCCTGTAACACTCCCAGACTGCTTGCTGTCCTCTCTCCTAGACTGCCAGCAGACGTGCCTACCTTCTTTGGTTCTGCTTGCAGAGCCTCGTACCTATTACCCATGGCCACCTGGGAAGCGGGAGCAGTCCCGGAGGAGACGTGCTGGCTGCACCGGGCAGGAACCAAAAGCCTCCATGTGCACAGCTGAAAGCCTGTATCTCCACAGGATGGTTTGGCTGTCCCGCTCTTCTGCTCTTGGGTTTTGGCTGAAAAGGCAATTGCACTTTCTTCCTCATGCAGAAGCCCACAGCTGGGCAAAAAGTGGCCAGTGGGCAGTATTCCAAAGGCAGTGTGGATTGGAGTTGGTAAAGGAAGGAGACCGTTCCCAATTCCAAAGCACACCAGAACACCCATAGGAGGGACTTTGCATCCTGCTCCCTCGCTACCTCTGCCAGAAGTTTTCCCGTTGCGCCAGCAGCCACTGCACCTCCCAACGCTGCCCCTCCAGCTCACTTGCCTGATGAGTGGAAGAAAACATAAAGTCCCAGCCAAGCTTCCCAAATAAACAGTGGAGGCTTCATGCCTCGCACAAACCCCCACCTGAAGAGTGCACAGTTAGTGGCTTTGTGCCCTCCAGCAATCCTGGCCTAACCAGAAACGTAGAAGGAGGCTCAGCAGGTGGAAGGAAAGGAGATGCCACCTTTCTTCCCTGTTCTGATGGCTGCCTGTTTCCTGGCCCCTCTCTCCTCAGCATTTCTGCCTCTTCTCAGAGGCTCTCCTCTCAAAGTGCTGAAGGTGGTCCTTGTCATCTCCTCTGCTTCCTGCAGTACTTTGCTGCAGGGATGACAGCAGTCAGGCTTTCAGAAGAGGCTGAGCAGAGGCTCCGCTGATCTGAGAAATGGATGCTGCCCAAAGGTAAAAAGAAACCAAACAGACCAAATTAAAAGGCACAATAAAACGAGGAACCATTCTTTTCCAAACTGAGTTCCTAACGGGGTCAAGCTGGATTCCTCTAGCTCCCAGAAATGCACAGACATAGGACTGGGGGCACCATCAGCACATCTGCCTTCATGACCAGGACACTGGTGGCACAGGCAAACACGGCCCATAACTGCACTAGTCCATTCTTCAAGGTGTCAGCACTTGCTGGGATTTTTGTCCCGGCAGCACTGCAGGATTGCTGCTTGCTGTCCAAAGTATTTGTTCCTCTCAGGAAACTCAAGAGACTTGAAGTTCCTCTTCTCTACAGACATGGGCTATTTGAGCGTCCAAATGAGATGTGGGGCATAAGCCATTCCTCAAGAGACTCCCAAGAGCTCTGAAAAATATTGATCCCATGTGTTGTTCTCAGGACCACTGGACATACAGGTTTTCAGCAGCAAGCCGGGAGCAGGGATGTTGGGGTCCCTCCCCCGCTGTGTAGCCCTGGGAGAGGGGCCCTGAGGGCACAGACACGGGGTTTCCCTGTCCCTGCTCAGCCTCGTTCCCATTGGTTGGTTTGTGTTCCCTGCGCGGGCAGAAGGACCCTTGGTCCCGTGACTGGAACAGTTCCTCAGCAGAGCTCCGGTCATGCGGCTGGAGAAATAAACATCTCTGAAACATCTAGCAAGAATCTGTCTGTCCGTATATATTTCCTTTCCACGGGACTCCTGGTTTGATATATGCATGTTGCAGGATCCCCACTGCAACATAATGGTGGAGAATTGTGAGCAGAACGATCCCCGATCCCTAAGCAACTGATTTGTGTGAGTAAACCCTGGAAACTTTGGATTCCTCTTCTTGGTTTTGCTTTGCTATTCCATATCTAAACTATGGAGGAACGGTGGGAAGACTCTTGGCTCTCAGAGCCGCATATGGACATTTATCTTAAACTTAAAATGATTCTTGAACAACGATTTGTAAATTTTAGCTTGATTCAAGCTCAAAAAGAACTGAAACACTTCCTGGCATGGTTGTTTAAGAACTTTTTCTATGTTTCTTGGGATTTAATTCTTACCAAGGGCTTTTGGAAAACCGTTTGGACACAGTTAATATTGGAGTCAAAATATATGCCGATGGAAGAATATTTTCGTGAATATTATTTAGTTACCGAGACTGTTGAGCAATGTCAGCTGTGTCCTGGTGAAGGGAAGCCTGGCGCAGGGTCCGTGCGGCCCAGGCCACGTGCACCGAGCGCTCTGCGAGCAGCAGCGAGGCAGTTCCCGCGCACGGGCGGAGCCACGCGAGCCGCAGTGTCGGTGGCGGAGCGAGGCGCGGCGGGACCCGGCGGTGCCCACACGGCCGCGCGCAGCGCATGGTGGAGCGAGCCCCGTGAACGCCCGACTGAGAGGGGCGGCGCGCGGGCGGCGGCTGGCGGCGATGGCGGTGGAACAGAGCCGCGCCCAGCCGAGACGTGCGCTGGAGCAGGGCGCGGGGGAGTCATCGCTCGGGGGCCCGGCCGAGACGTGGGTACAGCGCCTGGCATCGGCAGCGAAGCTGCGACCAGAGGAGGCGACGCACGGAGAACTGAGCGGCGCGGCCCGGCCCGACCCGTGCAGCCCCGAACGCGACCCCGGGAAGAGCACGCAGGCACCAGCAGCCCCGACAATTCCAACATGGGAGCGACCAAAGGAGAGAGCAAAGATGCAGCGAGACAGAAAACAGCAGCCACTCGGAAAAAGGAAAAGATCATAGTAACTAAGACCTTAGGGATAGTAAAATGGTATAATGTTAAGCAAAATTATGGTTTTATAACAAGGTGTGACAACCAGCAAGACATATTCGTGCATAGAACTGCTATTAAAAAGAATAACCCTGAAAAATGCATCCCAAGCTTGGGAGATGGAGAGGTAGTGGAATTCAAAATTACGAGGTAGAAAAGGGTTACAAGCATCGCAGGTCACTGGGCCTGATGGTGTTTCTGTAAAAGGCAGTATATATGCAAAAAATCGTAGTCATGTTAGACAATATCTCCATTGTAAACCCCCCCTACAGTTTCCCTTTCCTAATCCCACCTTTCCCTTTTACCCTATGTCCTGTTACCCCCATTGTATTCCCAATCCGTTTTTTTCATCCATGGTTTCCCTCACAAAACCATGCTTTTGCCAATTGTTTCCCCAAAAATCCCTTTCCAATGCCGAGTGGGGGATGAAAAGGGGAAGGGAAGAAGTTAAACCCTCTCCTGCCTCAGTTTCCCCACAAAGCATGCTCAGAGTTCTGTCTCCCTTCTGTCAGCCCTAAGATGTTCCATAGAATCTGATTGGACATTTAAAGATTCAGGAGGGTGGCTTGTTTTGTCTTGAAACTGTTCTTGTTATGTTTATCCAGTTGTTTTCATTCTCCTTTTATTAAAATAAAACGGGTGAGGTGTTGGGGTCCCTCCCCCGCTGTGTAGCCCTGGGAGAGGGGCCCTGAGGGCACAGGCACGGGGTTTCCCTGTCCCTGCTCAGCCTCGTTCCCATTGGTTGGTTTGTGTTCCCTGCGCGGGCAGAAGGACCCTTGGGCCCGTGACTGGAACTGTTCCTCGGCAGAGCTCCAGCCATGTGGCTGGAGAAATAAACATCTCTGAAACATCTAGCAAGAATCTGTCTGTCCATATATATTTCCTTTCCACGGGACTCCTGGTTTGATATATGCATGTTGCAGGATCCCCACTGCAACACAGGGACACAATCCTGTGCTGGCTGGCATCTTCCTTTGCCGCAGGGACAGCCAAGGAAGTGGCCCGGTCAGCAGCTCCCTGCCTGCCACAAAACCTGGCAGCAAACCTGCAGCGGTTCTCATCTACTTGACCGGGCCAGGCAGCAAATGGGGCTGGCACCAATCCTGCTCAGCTGGCCCTGTTTGGTGGGCAGAAACCTCTAAGCATGGGGCAGGAGGGACAAGCTTGGTGCCCTCAGATGCTCACAGTCAGCCCCCCACAGCCCCTGCCTTTCCAAAGACCAGTCTAGAACCGCTTGGCAGGGACTGCTTTCATTGTGTTCTCAAGCCCCATTGCAGGCCTCCGTCCCCAGCATTGCAACATTGCTTCAGTTCCTTTGCTCCCAGGTAAACCTGAATACACCACCCAAGAGCAAAAGAGGGCCACAGCAATGAGCAGAAGCTGCGAGCTCGCCTCGGGGGAACAGCTGAGAATTGGGCTTGTTTAGCCTGGAGAAAGGCAAGCCCTGATGAGACCTTTCAGTATTTGAAGGGGCTTATAGAAAGATGGGGACATACCTTTTTGCAGGGCCAATTGCAAGAGGACAAGGGGGAACGAATTGGTTCAGATTGGCTCTAAGGAAGAAGCTGTTTACGAGGGGAGTGCTGAAACACTGGCACAGGTTGCCCAGAGAGCTGGGAGGTGCCCCGCCCCTGGCAACATTCAAGCTCAGGTTGGATGGGGCTCTGAGCAACCTGATTGACTTGAAGATGTCTTTGCCAGTGGCAGGGGGTTTGGACTAGATGACCTTCACCAGTCCCTTCTAACCTCAGCCAGTCTTGGATCCTACTTTGTTTTCACGTGAAAAGCACCCAGCACAGAGATTAAAAGGGGGGGCCCATCTGATACCGAGGAGCAAACCCTGACAGGGAACGGCTGCTCTGCCTGCAGCTGCTTTGCATTGTACCTGCAGGAGTTCCTCGGCAGAGCCTCGCATGTCCACATCCATCTGCAGGCAGCAGCCCAGAAAGTCGCACGAGCCAGAGTGTAGCCGCAGCTTGTGCAGATCTGGTGTCCCTTGCGTGCCTATCAGATATTTGGCCTGAAGAAAAAAAAGGAAACACGAGACTCTACCTGATTCTTCCATATCCTTAACTGCTCACCTAGACCCCATAGTTTAAGCTCCAGTCTGCAGCGGCAATTTCTTGCCTAGCAGAAGGTTAGAGATGAGCCTTCTCTACCAAAAGTAAAAAGGCCCCAGTGCAGCCCCAGCTATTCCAACACCCAACAGGTCTTGCCTTAAAAGCTTATGTGCGCCCCAGGGACATTTTTAGAAGTGGGCCTTGGTGGAACCAGTTCGAGCTGTGGGAATGGGATTTTGTCTAGCGGAGACAGACCAGAAGGACACTGGTACCCGAGTGTATTTGTACCTTACCCTGGCACAGGTTTCCCAAATATAAGGAGGCTCTCCTTTTTCCATTTCTATTCCCGCGATGCCAAGGGACCAAGTGTCCACTTTGGGGCCATATGGCTCTCCTCGCAAAACCTTGGGTGAACAGTCCCGACCTTCGTCCTCCGTTTACTCTGCTCAGAGGTGAGTGCAGCACAGAGGCCAAAATCAGCTGAGGAGAAAAACAAACACTGCTTCAAGAAGGAAACCAAGGAAAAGAGTCCCTCCCTCTAAGTCTCAGAATGCAGTGCTGAATCTAGCTGGAAAAGTGGCTGTGCTCTCTTTCCTCAGAGCTGCAGCCAAAGAAATTGGGAATTGTCCACCTAACAAACCCCCCACGACTCACACCGTGGCTTTTCCTCCTTCACCTGAAGGTTTACACTGTAACTGCCTCCCTCTGGAAGGAACACTCACAAAGCAAAGCTACTCTTGATACCCTGCTCCTCTCTAGAGACCTCTCAGCACCTTGCAGCTGTGCTCTGAGCTTGCAGGAGTGGTCCGTGCACTCTGACGAGCACCACTGCCGGGCACCCGGCAGCCACTCCAAAGCAGCCCCACACTGCCTCCCCGGAGCACTGCGCCTGACCAAGAATACCCACCCAACTTGACAGCGCCATTCCGGCCCAGAAGGATGTTGTTGCTTTTGATGTCTCTGTGGACCACCTGGCTGGCATGAAGGAAAGCCAGTCCTTGCAGGTACTGAGAGAGAAAAAAGAAACAGGAGGCCAAAAGTTAGCCTGATCTGATTTCATCACACACAAAAGGAAAGTGCTCCTGAAGATTCACAGATCTCAGAGGAGCAGTGAGTGCTGGCAAGAGGAACAGCTTGCTGCTGCAACACTAGGAGAGCAGCGTCTTTCCAGGGGAAGGCGTATTAGTCTTTGAGGGGGAAACACCAGTTGTTGATCAAGGCGCCCACAAACCTAGTTGGAATGCCCGCTGCTGCAGCGCATGTGCTCTCCACGTCCTCGAGGACAAACAAAAGTTTGCCAAAAGAGAAAAAGACCCTGCCTTCAGTACTGAGTGGATCACTGTCGGGCAGGAGACCAGAGGACAAGGGTTATATGGCTGCCTGGACAGCAGACTTGGAAGTAGCTCATTTGTCAGTTTTCTGCAGCAAGCACCATGGTGGGTGCCATGCCATCCTTTGAAGCTGAGACCAGTGAGAGATGAATCTCTCTTTGGCTTTGCTGTTGGTTTAAAACTCGGACACACCAGCACCTTTGCACTTGCAGGCTAAGAAGGCAGTGCAGAAGGGTTCTGGGCAAAGGCGTAGAGAGGCAAAGCGGAGCAGAGAAAATAAAGAAAGAGTTCAACAATGGTAGGTAAGAGTAAAGAACAGACTCTAGTAAGGGCAAGGAGACTGGCAGGCAGCTCAGTCTTCTCAGTCTTTCTTCTCTGAAGCATAAGAGCAACACAGAAAGAAAGCTCTGAACATGGAATCACTCGCTTAGCACCAGTTTCAAGGGATGAGCCTGTCCAAGCCACCCCAAGCACAAGCAGCATCCCTCACCTCCTGACAGACAGTTGCTATGTGTCCTACAGCCATCCTTTTCTTGCTGACCACCTCAGCTAAAGAGCCTCCACCCATGTGGAGAGACCCAACACCAGCCAGAGATCCTCACTGACAAGGTAGCTGGAAGATGAACACAACAGCGTGGAGCTGAATGTGCATAGTTAAATTGCCTCACGGAAGGAAAGACTACAGTTGAGTTTTGTTTCCAGGTCACTTGTAAATGAAGACAGAATAAAATGAAGACACACTTCACCTAGGCTGTCCAGTGCTTGCGGTCTGATGGGGAAGGCACATCTGCGGAAAAGGAGATGGCTTAGGTTGGCAAGCAGGGGAAAAAGGCAGTTTTGTGATGGCAAAGATAAATCTGGAACCGGACACATCTCAGCAACTGCTTCATCATCTTCATACACAAATTGCACCATTACCTCCAGGAAGAAGGAGACACAGTTTTCACAACTTTTATCCAGGGCAGGAGGGTGTGCAGCACTGCAGATACCCTTTGGAAAACCTTGCATAAAGGACAGTCACAAACAGGAAAAACAATTTCAAACCTGCCAAATTATGTGTCTCCTAGCCTAGTCTTTTGGCATGCAAGGCAATGGAAAATAGTGGGAACAGCGCAAGGGAAGTAATTTCTGTGGTGCTTTCTCAGCACTTCTTCTCTGACACTCGGCAAAAATCAAGCTCCAAAACCACAAAACAGCACGCAGCGGGTGAACGTACAGGCTGCTGGCTTAGTAAGAGAGCCAGATTGTTCTCCGAACAACCTTCAAGCTATCTATGCCAGGAACCATTAACGCAGACAAAATGCAATCTCCTGCCATGCATGGAACAGGAGTGGATTGAAATCAATAGAAAGATCAATTTTCTGCCAGTGAGTAAACAGCTTTTAAGCCTTTGCCTTGCAAGTATGGAAACAAACATTCCCAGAAGAAAATACCAAGACTACTTGCCTTTCTAGGTAGGTGACAATATTGGGGTGCTTCATTTCCCTTGTGACCAGGACTTCTTTAAACACTTCCTTGCAGCCCTGTTTCTGCAGATCAATCTGCTTTACAGCCACCTACAATGACGTTGAAAGCCATTAGTAACAGGCATTACAAGAGCCTCTTTCTGCGTGCGCTCGCGGGCTAGGATGCTCTGTCACCTCGGTAAAAAGGGACTCTAAACCATCAACCACAAAGCGCTGACAACATTCTCTGCACACACAGACTTCTCAAACGGCCCTTTTTTTCACCGCTGCCATCGTTTGCACACGTTTTGCAAGCCAAAAGCAATTTTGCTCCTGTGAAAATAAATCCAGACTGCTGGAAATACGTTAGCATTTCTAGGGGCTTTGACCAGTGATTCCAAAACTGCTGCCATTCTTAAATGCACGCCAAAGTAAACACACACATACATTACGGAGAAAATGCTGTCCAAAAAACAGCTCCAAGGCACCTCAAAATAAAGTTACAGTCCTAGCACATGCTAACTTCTTCAGTTTGGATTTTGCATCTCTGAAGAACATTCTTGAACATGGTTTATTTCCTGGGTTTAGTGTGGCACACTATGGATACGCCCCAGGTTACAAGCAGGGCTTCGGGCTTTCGGACGCCTTGTAGACCTCCCTCCAACTGCGGTTCCTGAGTGCAGCACTGCAGGTGGATAAGGAACTAGCAGGAAGATTGAGTTGTATTTGCTGAAAGCCAGAAACGAGAATGCAGGACTCTGAACTTTTACCCCAAAGAGCAGTGGGATTCTCTAAGACACCACCATGTCTGCTCATTACAAACAGCGTCTCTGTAGCGGAATGTCACCAACACAGGACACAAGGGTGCATTATTTAAGGAGAGAACTTGGCTCTTTGTAAACTTCTCCTCACTGGTCAGTGTGTGTGTGTGTGTGTGTGTTTGTGTCAGTGGGAAGCAGGATCCCTAGGGCTGAAACGCAAAACTGCACTCCAGACAAGATGTCTCCTTCATTAGATCTTGCATTATGTTTTCAAACTGAATCACATGATGAAAAAAAATGGGAAATCCTATGTGTGTCTGAACCTGGGCTTAAGAGAAGTTGGGCCTGAAGGACGGCTCTTGCCATGAGCTAATCTATGCTTACGTATCCAGTAAGTCCAAGCTAGCGTGTCCTTCTCTGAAAGACACCGCTGCCATCCTTGCATTCATTCAGGTAGGTAGCAAGGACAAAGTCTGTCCAAAATGCATTCTGCAGCCTGCCTCTAGGCAGGCTGCTTCTGTGGGACAGCCTTTGCAGCAAAGACAGGCGGGCCAAAGCTCTGGCCACAGATCACATCACAAGGGAAAGCACTCAAGAGCTGCAAAATCTGCACAGGCTGTTGGCACTTACCGCTCGTCCTGTGGCAGCATTGAAGGCCTTATAAACAGTTCCAAAACCCCTAGAAACAGAACAGCGGCAAGAACAGAGAAGCTGCTCAGTGCTGAGCAGCGAAAGGCAGCCCAGGCAGGAGCTCTCTGCTGCCTGGAGTGTCTCTAAAGCACTGGGGTTCATCTGCTCTTCAGCCAATAGTGCAGCAGCCCAGCAGCCCTCTGCCGTGCAGCGTGTCCAAGAGAAAAGCTGGGTCCAACAGGAAGAAAAAGGGCTGCTAGAAATCTCAAATGTACACACTAGATAGTGTACGTGGGGGTTTTCTTTGCCTTTTCCTTTTTGTGTCCCTGCGTGTGTCATGTCTTTCCAGGCAATGAAACACACAGTCCTGTCGGGCCTTCTCACCCCTGTCCTTTGATTCTATCTGCCAAACTCAGGACACACCACTCAGGCAGCCTTTCTTATTGTCCTGACCACTGAATATTGTTTTCAGCAAAATATTGGGAAGAAAAGCTACTGAGAGCTGTTATCTGACAGCTATCAGGTGGGAAGCCACTCTCTCCATTGTTCCTTCCTTCGTGGCTGTGGCCATATTACTTTGAATCATACAAAACCACGTCTCCTAGGAAAAGAAGCAAACTGGTGCCAAACGCTTGAGGGACAGGAGGGCTTCCAGGTCCTGCTCCTTGAGGCAGGCAAGGCATTGTCAGCATCCAGTTATCTTTGGTGACGCCTTGTGATCGCTACTGAGACAGGGACAATCTAAAGCCAGCGTCTGAAGATACTTGCAGCTTGCCTGACTTCCCACTTGATATTATGCCAGCAAAATACCTGGCCTGCGGTTCTGGAGAAGTAAGCGTGGCTGCACTCACCCACTGCCAATACGTTCCCATCCAGTGTATTTCCTTTCTGGATCTCCCACGCTCACAACACGCCCTGAAAGAAACAAAATGCGAGAAGCAAACTTCAAAACAGAGATGCTCACTTCCAGGACATCTGAAACTCAGCTCCACTCTCTGGGGCTCTGAGCAATTTTTGTTCAGTCGGGTAACAACAACACCAACAAGAACAACAACAACAGCAGCCCCAGCAAGACAGGCAGCTCTCTAGCACACGTGGCCTGCACAGAGTCTGATTCTCCACACTCCTTTGAAGGGTTACCTCGAGAGGAAACTGAGCCCATGGAGAAAGCATCAGAGCACACAGACACCAGAAAAGAACAGGCACCAAGGCAAGCGGTTCTCATCTACAGACAGGAAGGAGAGCTGACAAATCATGACCCTTCCTTTTCTTGGGAATAAACACTCTCTTGCGAGATTCAACAAATGGTTTCCTACTTCCACACATTAAATGCACCCTGGGATCTGGGATGAATTTTTGTGAACAGCTGCTTTTTGCAGAGCAGAAAGAATATTGCAAAGTGAATTCCAGGAGAGGAGGGGATCTTCTCTACCTCTCAGCAGTTTGCCCAAAGAATGCCTTGACATTTTTAGAGAACAGCAGCTCATGCTGTAACCAAAACCAGTGGCTGTAAGAATTAGGACCCTCCTCATTTATGACCAGGCTAAGTTCTGAAGACGACTTTGCCCATGCTCCATTTAGTGAAGAACTACACTGCTTGTCTTCAACCTGAGGCGCAGCAGTCACTAGCACTGGACTCCGCCTCTCGAACACCGCCCACATGCCCCATCTTCCCAAATCGGCACAGCCAAGCCGGGTGACAGGGACAGCGCCGCTCCTCAGGTGCTGCTGTGACACAGACAGCTGCCCAAACAAGATGCTGATCCTTTCAGGAGTCCAGGCAAAGCTGCAGCAACGGGACGGCAGCTGAAATCTCACAGCTAAGGAAGGCTCCAGCCTCTGCAGTCACACCAGCCGTCAGTGGCAGGGCAGGTATGGCAAAAACCTTGGGAAAGCCCACGAATGGGCACTGACAACCACTGCAAAGAAGCCAGAGCCACACCGAGCCCCATTACAAGCTGTTGACCCCACGCAAGACAGACCATTATTGGCTTTGAGTTCACAACCACGGAGGCGTAGATCAGTCCACCTTTTGTCCCAACAGTTGGTGGCAGACCCTGAGTAAACTGGGCTCTGTTCTGTACCCGACTGGTTATTCTCTGACAGCACTGCACTGGCAGCTGTTATGTGCAAGAAGCAGCTCGGTTGGTTGCACTGCAGAATCACCAAGGCCCAGGTGTGCTTTCCTAGAGTATGATCTGTGCAAGGATTGAGGCCAATGCTCAGCATTCCAAGAGAATTTACCAGCTGGGCATTAGCCGTGCCAAAGTGCCCGGTACCGGAGGAATATGCAGCAGAGGGGCTGCAGCCTTGCTCCTGACAGTTGCCTGCAGGGCAGTTTTATCTGACTGTGCCACACAGATGTGTCTCTTCCTAAGCATACAACTAAAATATCAAACAGGGATTGTAAAAAAAGGATCCTGTTTTTCTTCTTTTGGTGCTCTTTGAAAACACCTCATTCTCTCTGATTCCTAGGGATTGTTCCAAAAATACCATTTTTTAACTTCTGGGGTGTACTGAAAAGACCTCTTCCTCTCTTATTTCTGCTGTCACCTGATGTTCTCTTCAAGCACCTCGGGTTAACCAAGATGTAGAATTCTTATCAAAATGAACTGTAGAAGTAATAGTAGAAGTAATAGAGGTCATAAAAACAGCACCAGGAGGAAACCAGCCCCAGGGCCAATCAATTTCTCTGAAGTATTTTGTCTCCAATGACTGGTAACAAGCCACGAGCCTAAAGGGAATCTAGGAAGCCTTAACTACTCTGATCAATTTGGCCACACTAGAACACACACCTTCACTGGGTCATTTGCTAGGTCGCAGCCTTCTGCTGCTCGGGAAACAATCCCTGCTTTCACTGTAGAGGGAAGCTCAGGCAAAGCCCACCCACTCCCAGCTGCCTTCAAAGGCAAAAGCAACGGCCCAAGTGCTCCCTCGCTGCCTCCAAGCACAACAACGGCTTCTGCAGGGAGTCCAAAATGTCTCTCTGACACCAAAGTGATGAGGAACGGGTGCTACAGCTCCTGCTGAGGCACACACACAATACCCTGCTCAACTGGACAAGGAATGCACAGCACGTACTCAGCAGCAGCAGGTGCTGCTTCTCTCTCTCCAGGTGCAGCTGCTCTGCCTGCTGGCATGAGCTGGGCAAGCTGCTCGAGTTTTCAGGCTGTGGAGTGGAGGCTTCTTTGGAGGATGCTGCTGCTCAATGGCACAGCCCGGCTCCATCTGGAACAAGAAATTCATTTGTGTCAGCAAGGTGGCTGTCAGAGATGCCCCAGACACCGCAATTCAAAGGCAAGCCCTTAACAACACCACTTGTGTTAGGCTGCAAGCTGAGCTCTCAACTCTTCCACCTCAAGTCCAACCCCACAAAGCAGGCAGAGACTACAGCTTGTCACAGCCAGCTGTATCAGAGACTGTGGGAGGGAAAGAACAACTTGAAATTTCACCCCGTCCTGAGGACTGCAGGGACAGGGACAACTCGTTCAGAATCTGTGTGGGTCACCATGTTCACCTGAACAAACCCCTCAGAAAACAAAGCGAGCACTAAGAGGCCAGCAGAAGTACATTCAGAGGATTGCCTAGCCCACCAGCCCAGCAGCTGAGATTCAGTGGACCAGTAAGTGTCCTTCTGACCAGCTGAGATGGAGACCACAATAGCATGGCAGTCAGAGGCATTGCCCCCATCCACCTGCTGCTCTGCAGGGGAAAGGCAATAAGGGGAGAGACCACTTGTTGCATGACCGCAGGGGCTACTGCTCTTTCACTCACATGCTGCTGTACAGCCAGCCTGTACTGCAGCTGGATCTCTTGTATTGCTTCCGTTTCTTCTCTGTGCCTCCTCTCCAGTGCCTTCATCTTCCTCTGAGCTTCCTCCAGCTCTGCCTGCAGCTTGTCCTTGATATTCTGTCAAGAAAAATCTTACCAGCACCTGCCATCACGCTCACGTTTCTCCTTTTGCAGTCTCAAAAGCACTTCCATTCAGCCACTTCCTTCTGCTTCTCTACCCAGCTCTAAGCCTTCCATCCTAACCCTTCTTCTGGTGCTCACCTCTGCAGCCTGCCAGGCTCTGTGCTTCCAGGGCCTGCAGTAGTCCTTGCCTCCCCCTTCCTGAGATCTACAGCTCATGGCCCCGTTACTGCCCTTCCCTCTGGTACCTGGCTACTCAGGCTCACCTGCCCATTCTCTCTCTGCTCTTTCAGCTGCTGCCTCAGCTGCTTTAGCTGCTGCCGGCTTTGGTTCAGCTTTTCCTGCACCTGGCACAGCCTGTCCAATACAGCAGCCTTCTGACGCTGCTCTTCCTCCAGGACCTGCACAGAAACAAAGAGAAGACCGGTTTAAACTTCCCACACACCATGTGGCCACCAAGACTGATGTGCTCACGCTTTCCAAAAAGCATTTTGCTCTCGCTCTTGTGTTTACCAAGGGCCACCTAAGACTCAATCCCACCCAGACAGACTGGGTCCAGACAAGCAGCGCCCGTATGGAGCCCAGAGCAGTCCAAAACCACACAAACTCTCTTCTCCCACTCTTTGCCTCTTGATTGGCTCTGCTTCGTATCTTTTCTTGTTCAGGTTGCATGACGGCAAATTCCTGCTTCATCTCAAGCAGCCTTTCCTCCTGTTCCCTCTGTACCTCTGCCAGGAAGTTTTCCCGTTGCACCAGCTGCTCCTGCGCCTCCAAACGCTGTCGTTCAAGATTTCTCTCCTGATGAGGGAGGAAGACACTTCCAGATGAAGTCCCAGCCAAGCTTCCCAAATAAAAAAATGGAAGCTTCATCCCTCCCACAACCCCGCACCTGAAGAGTGCACAGTTAGTGGCTTTGTGCCCTCCAGCAACCCCGGCCTAACCAGAAACGTAGAAGGAGGCTCAGCAGGTGGAAGGAAAGGAGATGCCACCTTTCTTCCCTGCTCTGATGGCTGCCTGTTTCCTGGCTCCTCTCTCCTCAGCATTTCTGCCTGTTCTCAAAGGCTCTCCTCTCAAAGTCCCCCTGCGCTCTGATCAAGGAAAAGCTGCAGCTGGACTGCAGGATGAGGGGGAGGCCACGACCTCGATGCCCTAGCCACAAGACAGGCCACCAACTGAAATACCAGGAACACAGGGCCTGTTGCGTATGCTTCGAGCCCAAAGGTACAGCCTCTGTCCACCGTGGAAGGACACAAAGCAAGGAACCCAGCTGCTGGGACTGCAGCTGGCAGCAAGGTCAGCAGTGTCCTGCATGGCAGGAGGGTGTCGGGGAAGATCCTGTCCCTTCACTGCTGTGCTTTGGCTGGCGACCACACAGCCTCCTGAGGAACCTGGCTTATGAATGCATGGCTGCATTTACTGTCCCAGCAGCGGCCCCTGGGTCTTCACAGGCCTTCAAGTATGAGCCCTTGAAGCCCTCGGCTGCCTGGCCCAGCAACGTGTGGCCTAGAGCAGATGCTTGTGGCCATGTCACTTACTCAGGCTGCTATTCTGCTAAGCCAGCCCACCAAGCTTGCTTGAAAAATTCAGGTGTGTATTGTTTCCCATCAGTTTTTGCAGGAGCTTCCTTTTCTGGTCTTCCTGAGCAGATTGCCAGAGTCTGAGCACCCTTCTGCACTGCTCTTCTGTCCAGCGGAGCTGCTGAGCCATGTCTTTGCATTGCTGCTTGGTGATGTAGGTTACTGCTCAGTCGGGAGATCTCTATAAGCAGATCTGGGAACACAGGCGGTTTATTGCAAAGGGTGTGGGTATAGGGGCACTACTCAGAGCTGCCAGACTCAGCTCGGAGCAGGCCCAAGAGAGCAAGAGAGTAAGCGGGTAAGAGAGAGAGAGGGAGAGTGTAAGAGCAAAGAGAGTGAAGAAGAAGTAGTAAGAGTAAGAGCAAGAGTGTCTGAAGTCCTGGTTACAATACAATAAATCATCTTCTGTACTGAATATTCTAATTGTCACTAACCAATCTAATACAAGATACAAATCCTATAGCATTTACATACAGCCTATAAGAGTTCTTATATTACCATAGAGTGTTACATCTTAACTTCTAAAAACTACTCTTTGGACCCCTTCTGCTGAGCTAGTAGGGTCTGCTCTGACCCTTGGACCTGCCTGCAAGCAGAGGGTATTGTTCAATCAAGAGGGGATTACCTTCAGTCGGCCATACCATTGTTTTCCAGTTGTTCAGTAACTAAGACTTGGTATTTCAAAAGTGGCTTTCATTTCGATGTTGCCTGTAGTTTTCATATTCCCAAAATCTTTTGTCAGGCAATCATATTTATAAGGCTTTCCTGTTTCATCTTCCCCAACATCTTCCCCTTTCTGATGAACAATTAAGATATTAGACATGGTCCTACTCGTCAATTTTTGCACACACTGAAGTATACAAGGTACTGCTACTAAAACTATAATTATTACTACTAGAATAATCAAGCCTATTTTACAGAGTTCCCTTAGCCAAGGTGCAAAGCTCCAACCATCAAACAAACTGTCTAGCCAAGACGAGTTATCTGTTGTAATTTGGTTAGCTAGGTCCCTTAGGTTTTGTAACTGTTTGTGAATGGAAACAGAATGATCGGATAAGTTCATACAGCATAATCCTTCAAAATCTTCACAGCCATGCCCATGTGCTAATAAAAGATAATCAATGTAAGTTTGGTGTCTATGGCTGGGAGTTGGAGAAATGTGATGATTATCATATGGCCAATATTTATCAAAAGTAACATTACCAAAACCTTCTGGAAAAGGCACTCAATAAGTTGAGAAAGGTTTGTCAGGGCTTGTGTCAGATAGACAGATGGTATCGGAGCCTGTAGATTTGGCTAAAGCAACCCAAACATTTGTCTTTGGTTGATTTACAGGTAAAGCTTCACTACAAAAACAAAAACAAAAGGTCAAAAGCAACATGCATCTACACAAATAATGCTAAAACTCCATTCTTTTCTTGAGCTGTTTCTGGCAGACAATCTTCTCTCAGTGGTTCTGCCTAGTTCACATTTCAGTGCTGGCTTCTCGGCTTCCACTCGCGGGGTCACTGGCTGAAGTGGAACCGACAACGGGCTTTGATGTGTGGTACAGCTTCACGTTTTTTGCTGGAACCCACTTGAGCTCTCCACCTGTGGAAACACACGCAAACCCCTTCCCCCATGTTATAAGATTGTATGGTCCTTCTATTTTTCCTGATTCTAGATTCTTAATTAAAACTAGGGGGTGCTCCTTCAGTTTTGCTTTTTTGTTGTTTAAGAAATGTCTGAAAATGGGGGGATCAGGCTCTTCTGCAGAGCTATTCAAAAAATTATAAACATACAAGGCTTTATTCAACCTTCTTTGAGATGTAGCCTGGGCTTTTCCCCCTTTCTGTTGATTTAAAATGCGTTTTAAAGTTTGATGTGTTCCTTTTAGGGTACTTTTTAGCAGTTGCTTAAAATATGGGGAGCAGATACCACTGCCTTTTATTGCTTTCCGCAACTTTTTAATCTCATGGTGTGGGATAGCTTGCCATGTTCTAGAACCACCAGCTTGCTGGCTGAATAGTACAGGCATAGCTAAAGGATTTAGATTTTCCTCTTTGCAAATTTGGCATCTGACTTCATGCCAGTCTGTAAATTGAAAATTATTGAAACATTTTTGGGAGTTTTCTACTTTTGGGATTAATGCAGGCGAATCTTCAGGGTTTAGTGTCTCTTTCTGAGTTGAGAAGTCTGTCCCAAACACTGGGGGGACACCAGAGCTGTTTGGGAACAGACTTAGCTCTTTTTCGGAATTGTTTTGTATTGGGATTAAGGGGTTGGCATTTGCAGGGGCAGAATAGTTCTCAGTCTGTCCTGTATTTATAAAAGCAGGTGTCATATTCCACCCTCCCCCTCCTTGTTGCACGGCTTGTGTGCCTGGCTGTGGCTGTGCGATCGATTGGTGATAGAAAGTAGTCCCATTCGGTGTCAGGAACGCAGAGGGCGATAGCACGGCTGGGTGTTTGAGGGAGTGCGGGCGTGATTCGGTGCTGCTTGGGTTGGCTCCGGGATGCGGCGGCGGAGTCAGGGAGGCAGGTGGCGGAGTCGCGGGAGGATGCGCGGCTGGTCCCGGGAGCGGTGCTGTGGTTGGAGGAGTGTGAGCGGAGTGATACCGCTGATCCGGGAGTTGCAGCAATTGCGCATGCGTGGGTTGCGTCATCAGGTCAATGCGGCAGGCTGTGATGGCAGCAGTCCGTGTGGCAGATGGTTCGGGCAGAGCAGGAGATGGCAGGGCTGCCGTATGGGCAGGAGATGACCTCGGGGCGGCGGGAGGCAGGAGGGCCGGTGGCTGGATCGCGGCGTGCTGCTGGTGGGAGCTTGTAGGCTGGGCTGGGGTGAGTGGTGGTGCGGCGGGCAGGAACGGCGCTGCCGGAGCGGCGGTGCCGGGAGACGGGGCTGGAGCAGCGGCAGGCACGGAGGAGACTGCAGACATCCGTGCAGACAGCGGCGGCACCGGCACCAAGTGGCTCGCGGAGCTGGGGCGCTCTGCGTCCCAGCGCAAGCGATGGTGTGCCGGGATCGAGGAATTGCACAGGAACGGTAGCAGGGACGGGAGTAGACATAGGCGTCTGTGCTGCCGCGGGGCCGGGGGACAGCTCAGGGCGTGCTGTGTGCGCTTGAACGGCAGGGTAGGGGGGTAGGGTTCCTGCGGTAACGTGCACAGGGGGTGCCGGGGGCGCCAGCGCGGCCGTGACAGGCGCTGTCGGCACTGGTGGTTCAGGAGTGGCAGGAGACTGTGAAGACACGGCAGCGACGGACGCGGATGGAACATTGGCTACCATAGGCGCCGTGTCGGGGGGGGGGACCTGGGGGGCTGGAAGAAGGGTCGCCACTTGGCTTTGCGGGGGGCCGGCTATAATGGCAGCCATGGCCATAACAGGCACGGCTGGGGGAGGGGTAACACCCGTAGGGTAGCAGGGGGGTAGGCGCTGGCCCCGCCGGGGTATCGCCGGGGGCGGGGCTACCATGATGCCAGCAGCGGGGGGTGGGGTAAGAATGACGGCAGCAGCGGGGGTGGAGCCGCGATGACGGAAACGGGGGGGGGGCTCGTGGGGGCAGGGGCAAGGGGCGGGGCCGCGAAGACGCTGGAGCCGAGGGCGGGGACTGCGGGAGCTGGGACAGCGGGGACGAGCGGGATGGCGGGGGCGGGGATGGCGGGAGCAGCGGGAGGGGCAGTAGGGTCCGGTGGGGTGGCCGGGCCGGGGTAACGGGTGCCGGGACCGCGAGCGCGGGGGGGCGGGCGGCGCGAGTCAGCCGGACCGCGGGTACTGGAGCCGCGAGGTCCGGCGGAGAGGCGGGGGCCGTGCCCCATTGCGGGCTCGCGGCGGCAAGGGGCAGGCTCACAGCAGGAGCCGGGCTCGGCGGGGTGACTGCTGCGGGCGGCGCCGTCGCAGCAAACAGCTCTACCAGCGCTCTGCAAGCTGGGAGCAGCTGCGCGGCAGCCATATCTCGGTAGGAGATATTATTAAAGAGCTTAACTCCAACTGTGTCCCAAAAGTCTCTTGTAAAGACGGCTGAACGGTCAGCATTTGGGAAATTAAGTCGGGTCCATTCTAAAAGATTTTTTAGCTCTTGTTTAGGTAACTGACTTGGACCAGAGCTTATAAGTAAATGCTTAAGTTGCTTATAGAGATCTCTGTCATGGGCGGAGTGGGTTTGTCCCATTTTTTAGACCAGGATGATACTCACTTAGATGATGTCGCAGGAGCAGCGTCCTTAGTTAGAGGTCCGTCGTGGGGAGCTGGCCGGGTACTCCACTTGGCACTCAGGACGCTGCTTTTAGGTCCTTTCCCAGAGCTCGGGTTTCAGGCGTCGCTTGGCAACGGCTTTCCGTGCTCAGGACCTCACGGGTGGGTCCGCACTGAGCTCCAGCGCGGGCGGTGCTGAGCACTACTCACCTGTGCTCGGGGCGCGCGTCAGGGTCCCTCCGTAGAGCTCCAGTCAGCACTGCTTAGCAGCGTGTCCGTGCTCGAGGGGTGATACGGCAGACTTCCTCAAAGAGCTCCAGGGAGCCGCTGCGCAGCAGTGGCCGCCTGTGCTCGAGGACTGCCAGGCAATTCCCTCCAAGAGCTCCAGGTAATCCCCGTGCTCGAAGGCTGCCTCGGCAGAATTATAGAGCTCCAGCTACTACGATGCGCAGCAACGGTATGCCGTGCTCACGACACGTTCTAGGTGGCTATAACTGGTCTTTTAGTTACTGTCCATGGAGAAGTCTCCCACAGATGGAGAAAGCTGAACTGGGCGTTCAATCACGTTGTGCGCCAGACTGCAGGTGCTGGGTGTGGGTTCGGCAATCATGATGGGCGCCAGACTGTAGGTTACGGACGGTCGGAGACGAGAGATCTCTATAGTCAGATCTTGGGACACATGGGGTTTATTGCAAAGGGTGTGGGTATAGGGGCACTGCTCAGAGCTGCCAGACTCAGCTCGGAGCAGGCCCAAGAGAGCAAGAGAGTAAGCGGGTAAGAGAGAGAGAGGGAGAGTGTAAGAGCAAAGAGAGTGAAGAAGAAGTAGTAAGAGTAAGAGCAAGAGTGTCTGAAGTCCTGGTTACAATACAATAAATCATCTTCTGTACTGAATATTCTAATTGTCACTAACCAATCTAATACAAGATACAAATCCTATAGCATTTACATACAGCCTATAAGAGTTCTTATATTACCATAGAGTGTTACATCTTAACTTCTAAAAACTACTCTTTGGACCCCTTCTGCTGAGCTAGTAGGGTCTGCTCTGACCCTTGGACCTGCCTGCAAGCAGAGGGTATTGTTCAATCAAGAGGGGATTACCTTCAGTCGGCCATACCATTGTTTTCCAGTTGTTCAGTAACTAAGACTTGGTATTTCAAAAGTGGCTTTCATTTCGATGTTGCCTGTAGTTTTCATATTCCCAAAATCTTTTGTCAGGCAATCATATTTATAAGGCTTTCCTGTTTCATCTTCCCCAACAGGTGAGAGATCTCAGAGCTTGCAGCTCACGCCTAAGGCCCTTCACATCCTCTGCAATTGTGACAAATGGCAGCAGTCAGCAACTACACAAGCAGCAGACTCTACTGACCTTAAGCCCTTTCATCTTCAGGCAAGGAGGGACCTGCCCCCAGCTCCTTCACTCCTCAGAAGCCCTGCAGACAGAGCTGGCTTTGGAGCAGCTGCCCTAGGCAGGGGGATCACCAGAAACAAAGCACACGAGGCTCTCACCTTGGAGCACCTCCTTGGTCTGTGTGGCTGTGCGAAGGTGGGCTTCCAGATGGTTCCTTGTCACCTCCAGCTCCGCTGCGAGCTGCTGAGCCTCCAATAGGCCGCGTTGCAAGCTCTCCTTCTCTGACCTACAAGTTAGGAAGATGAAGAGAAATTGCTCCTGGCACCCACGGGCAGTGTTTCCAGTAAGATGTGCCTTAAGATCCCTACACCTGAGTATGGAAAACAGCTTGCATGGAAACTCGGATACAGCAAGCACATTTCTACCACCTAAAATTATAGCAAAGCAGGCCCCTCCGGGTGTTTGGCTGGGCTCTCCTGATGACCTAGCCCAGCACAGAAAGCCCAGCTGAGTTTGATCTCAGCAGCCAAAGCTCAACTTGCTGTTGCCTGACGTATCAAACACGGGTGGCTGTGCCCACAAAGTCTCTGCCAACGAGCAAAAGCCCAGCCTCTGCTCACAGCCCTGATCTCATCAGCACTTCCAAGTCACTCCGCAGGGGGACAGAACTCAGCCTTCTCCTGGCTGACTCGTGAATGTTTGAGGCCATTCCTAGTGTACCTAGAGGTACTTTGTTTTCCAGACACTCTCTACGAAAAAGGGACTAAAGGAAGGCACCAAATGATACAGTGAAACCTTCGCCGTGTAGCAGCATGAGTAAGAAACCAGAACTAGCTTTTTGTCTGACAAGAACCATCTGGGAGGAAGGACAGGTATCCTGCTGACTTTCCGGCAGGGGAAGACATGCAGACAATCAATGTGATCGATAGAGCAAGCTTCGTTTATTAGCAATACAGAGGCACTTATATATTTTGAAAGTATACATGCTTATCAGTTCTTTAATTAGTTTAAACTTACAAAAGCGCATTTTTACTTCTACATAATTGGGTTAGATAAAAGACTACATTTGGCAAGCTTCTATTATTTATGTTTTGTCTTGAGAGATCAAAAGATCTTCCTCCCTTCTCATGGTCAGCACATCTTTATCAGAACAGCACTGTACCTCCTAAAAACTCCCTTTTGGTTCTCAGGCCTGTTTCTCACACAGGCATTTTCTCATGGAGGCTTTTTCTCATGCAGGCCTTTGCTTGCAGGCTTTTGCTTTGTGCAGTTCTTTTATTGATTTGTCTTTATCAATAATCTATGTCCCTGATCCTCTAACCATTCTCCAACAATTCCCCTTTTTTCTTTTTGTAAAAGCAATATTTGATTGGCTACAGATGTAGTAACTTTGTATATCATTTTTTACAAGCATTGGCATAGGCAAGGTAAGCACACTATTATTAATAATATTACTAGTCCTACAGTAATCAAATGCTGCACGAGTGAAAACTAGCCATGGTCCTAAACCTAGTGACTTTAACTATTCTTCTAAGCCGAGACCATCTTCTTTCTATAACTGGGTGGTTAATTGATGTAACTCACTTATCTGCTTGTGAATCAGGACAGAGTGGTCAGAAAGATTCATACAGCACATACCTTAGAACTCTTCACAGCCGTGGCTGTGAGCTAATAGTGAAAAATCAATGGCTACTTAATTTTGGAATATTGTATGTCTAACACTAGTAACATCTACGCTTAACTCACCAAGCATCTGCGAAGTTATGTTTAACTTATCCCTCTCCCAGCAAGCAAGTTTATGCAAAATAGCGTAAGCCCTGGCTGCTGAAGCACCAGGTAAAAACATAGATGCTAGCCAAATTGACTGCCTTCACTCAATCTAAATGGGTGAACAGCTGATTGAAAATGTCCACTAATGCTCTTGTCTTAAGACAGTCAAAAAACAATTTCTCACTCTACCTCTGTGTTTGGTGTTATACCCAAAAATTTATGCAATTCTCCTTCTTAGTTTTGTCTTTGGAGAGGGTTCCCCGATACCCACCACAAGTCACTAGCAACCACCCAGGGCAGCTGTTACATTCGCCGCAGAGTCCCGCTATTTCTTCTGCTACGGAGAGTGGTGAATCTGGCAAGTCCTCAGCTCCTTCACTCAGCCACACCTGCAGCCTCTCCCAAGGCTTCTTGGGACGGAGGTCTCAGAGTTCCAGCTGTTGAAGTAGTGGCGTCACTTTCCTCAGGAGATGATGCTGACTGCACCTTCTCGCTTTGGGGTTTTGTATGCATAGCGTAGCACCACTTGCTGGGCACCCCTCTGGTCAGTGCTGCGGTGATGACTTGTCCCTGTTGTGGCAGGACATTCTGCAGAATTGCAGTAAAGGCAGCTGTTTGAGATGACTGTTTTGCACAGGTAGCACGTATGAGCATCTCGTCTACATCTGCTTCTTGGGGCAAGAATTGTCTTAGTTTGCCTATTAGCATTTTCAAAGGCAAGCATTTGGAACATTTGCTCTTGGAGCTCTTCAGAGAGCTCAGTTGCATCCTTTAAGGCTGCTGACAACAAGGCTTTGTGGGCAAAAGTCTGTGACAACTGATGAATGACTACGGGCATGGCCAGCTGTGTCACTGTCGGCCCATAAGCTCCGCTTCCAGTTAGCACATCAGCTTGGAGTGCATACAGTGGGTCTTGTGTGTCACCTTGATGTTTGCTCATTTCTTGGTGCTTCTCCCCCTTTCGAGGCTGAGCCCCGGCAGCCCTGGCTGGCTCTGACTCTGCAGGCAACAAAACCGCAGAAGCCGCTTCGCAGCCAGACATTACTCCGTTGTTCGGCAGAGGGGGGTTGCTCTCTGCCACTTTTGGCCGGGAGTTAGGACCGCACGTCTGCTCTGCCGCTTTCAGTCGGGCACCAGGATTGCCTGTGTCTCCTTGGCCCACCTGTGCCCTGCCCCCTGGGTCAGGTGGCTCTGCTTCCACGTTAGCGGCCATTACTCTCTCAGACGTCGGATGGATAACATCCTGCTCTGCCGAGTTCAGCAACTCCTGCAGTGAGCGGACGCGTGCTGCTGTGCCTTTAATCGGTTTTCTCACAGCCAGCCTGAAGGACCGTGCTACCCTGGACTCTGCTCCGGTCTCTGGCCGCCGCTCCGTAAGAGCCCTGTCTGTTCCTTTCTCGGAGCTGCTACACCCAGCGCTGCCACTCTCTAAAGCCTCTATGGCGGCTGTGGCCACTGCCCTCTCTGTTTTCATCTCTGTGAGAGTGCCAGTTACTGCTCTCCAGATTAATCTGAGAGCTTTTGCTTCTTTAGCTTTCTTTTTGAACGATCTTGGATCAGCTAGTTCCTTACAAAAGTTTACTTCTTTAACTCCCCGCTTTTCTAAAAAGCGTAAAAATAAATCAAGGGTCACCTCTGTTTCTATATCTGTGTCCTACTGCATCTGCGTCTGTAGGTACAAAAATGCTGTTAGTGAGGATCTTCTTCTTATTTTTCTAAGTCCGTGAGAGACTTTTCTCTCTCACAGAAGAGGTAGCAGGGAATGTAAACAACCAAGCCACCTGCAACCTTGGAAAGTCTTGTTTATGGTATAGTAGAAAATATTTTGATAATGGATGTTTTAGGATTTTGGCCAATCACCCCCAAGGGGTGGCTGGTCCTTTGTCCAATTAGACTATGAAGAAAAAAGTCTATAAAAGAGTTTGTAAAATAATTAAATAAATCAATCTTGCTGCACAATTCCTGCCTGCTGGATCTTCTCTCCTCCTCCTCCCTATAGCTGCGGGACACGGTGATATACCGTAGGAACCAGGCCTGCGGTAATATTTGGTGCTGCCCGACGTGATTTGCACTCTCTGACGTGTCCTGCTGCTGCGAGCCAAGCCGAATTCCTGTAGAGGTACGCTGTTCCTTTACCCCCCCGGGACCGGGAGGTCCGACAGAACTGAGAAATGGCGAACAGCGGCTCACAGAACGACGCTGTCGTACTGGTCTGGAAAGGTGTGTTTAGCATATTGCGCACCTCCATTCCTGAAAACTCAGTTCGGGAATTATTAGACTGGGCTACTTTAAAAGGGATTTCCATGGACAGAGATACTGCCCTGGACTTTGCCTTATGGCAGGAACTCGGCTCTGCTGTCCGACACGAGCTCCCGACTGGGGAGCCGGCAGCGTCAGGATTATACAAAACCTGGCGTTCATTATTTTTTCTGCTGACAGCCCTTGACTGTGATAGCAGGGCTGGATCGCCTATCTCGGTGATGAGTGACGGAGGAATGTCCGAGGGGGGCCCCGCTGACTGGGCTTCTGGGGCAAGTGATGGTGGATTCGGAATAACCCCCCCGGCTCCACAGGCAGAGCCTGCGCCGGCTCACCCTGCACAGTCGCAGGACTCCGCAGCCCCCAGGGACCCCGCGCCGCCAGAGGCGGGGGGGTCAGGGCAGAGGCAGGGCGCACAGCCTGCCTTGCCGTTCGGCTGGACGGCAGCCACGGCTTATCCAGGGCCGCAGATCAGCGGCTTAGCAACTTGGACGCCCAGAGAGCGTCCTAGTTCGGTTCCGTATGCACCTGGATCTAACTTAGCGGGCGTAGCGCCGGGCGTGCCCCCCCCGGAACTGCCTGGCTGTGCTCCGCTGCCCTCCCTGGCGCTGGACTGTTCTGCGCAGTCGCAGAACCGAACTATGGACCCTTTTATGCAGCATTTGCCCTTTCTGGCGGAGCTGCGAAACCTATCCCAAAGGATGGGGGACTTGCTCAGCCTGTTAGAGCGGCGAATGCCCGAGCCCGCGCCGCAAGCGGCGCCAGCGCCGGCTGTGCCGTCCGCGCCGCCCGCGCCCCCCCCGCCAGAAGCGGGAGACGCAGCTCCGAGCCGAGAAACGGCGCGGCCGGCGGCGAAACCGGGAACAGCGCTGCCGCGGGAAAACCCGGAAGCGGCGGCGGCTGCTGAGCGGCGGGCAGAGGCGGCGGCGCCGGGAGCGCCCACAGAGAACGGACCGGCAGCGGCGCCGGGCGCGTCCGCAGAGCGCCGGCCAGAGACGGCGGCGCCGAGCGCGCCCGGGGAGCGCGAAACAGCGGCGGAAGCGGCGACCGCGCCGAACGTGGCTGCTGTGCGGGAGACGAGCGCGGCCGCGGCGCCGGGCGCAGCCGTAGCTCCAGAGTCGGCTGCAGCTTCAGTACCGGCTCGGTCGGAACTGGCCGAGACGGCCTCCCGTAAAGAGACTGCTGTAAAAACTGCCGCACAGTCAGCTGCAGTCTGTGCTGTCTGTTCTGGCTCTGGCGAACCTAGCCAAAGTGCCTCCCCTCCCCGTACATTCCTGTTCCCTCCCAGCACCCCAAAGTTGCCTTTGCCTGATGATTCCTCGTCAGGCAGTGAGGCAGATGAGGTTCTGGCCCCAGGTCGTCAGGCGGCTGTAGCCGCGCGGCGAAGAAAAAGGCTGCGCCGGTCTCGCCCTTGGACCTTTCCGGACTGCACGGTAACAGTGCGTCCGACGCATCATAATCGCTTCCTAGAGTCTCTTAAGGTGCAAGCATTGGGGGAGGGTGACTGGAGGTTATTAGAAATCCTTGGACTGCCAAATAGATCTGAGGATTCTGGGGGTAACCGGGGAGCTGTTACACTCCATCCACAGGCTGTGCCAGAAGTTCAGGATGGTACTGGTTCCCCAAAAGAGATCCGAGCTTTCCCAGTGTATAAGGCTCTCCCAGATTCAGGAGAGCATGATAAGCATGAGGTAATTGCTTGGAAAGTTGCCCAGGACCTCCAATCCAAGGTGGCACAATATGGGCTGGGTTCTGCTGAGGTTATGCAAATAATAAGGGTGATAAATACAGATTTGCTTTCTCCATTTGATGTCAGACACTTAGGTCAAATTCTATTTCAACCTGTACAATTTACAGTTTTTGAAACAACCTGGAGAAAGCTGGCCAGCAAGACTGCATTAGCAAATTTGCAGCTCCCTGCTGCTGATCCTAGACAGACAGCAGGAGTGGATGCTTTGATGGGGACTGGTCCCTTCTCTGATCCCAGTCTACAGGGTAACTTGCCCTCTAGCATCCTGCAGCAAGCACAACAGGTCGGCATGGCTGCCCTGTTGAAAACCATAGAGTTGTCAGCACCCAGAAAGCGATATACTGAAATAGTTCAAGGGAAATCAGAGTCATTCCTTTCTTTTGTAGAGAAAGTTGCTGCTTCTCTCGAGAAGCAGGTTGAAGATGACGGGTTAAGACAGTTGTTGTTAAGGCAGTTAGTGAGAGATAACGCAAACGAGGAGTGCAGAAAAATCATAGATGCCTTACCAGGGGATCCTGAGGTAACAGACATGGTTGAAGCCTGCGCTAAGGTGGGATCTGGGAACCAGGGAAGGTCTGCTTTGGCTGCGTTCCTGCAGCCTGTTCACGCATCTTCTGGTCGTGAACCAAAGCAACCAAAACAGGTGAAGAAACGGAAGCGGCCTAAGCCTAGCCAAAAAGAGAACACACCAATCCCCCAGTGCAAGAGGTGTGGCAGGCCAGGGCATTGCACGGGCTACTGTAGATCCCGGACTCATGCCAATGGTCAGCCTTTGTCGGGAAACTTCCGCCGGGGTGCAAGGAGGGGGAATTGCTCTCCGATGCAGTCGCTCCCCCAGAGAGTGGCACAGGTACAGGCACAGGCCTACCCAGCCACCCTAGAGACAGCACCCAGGGATCAGACGGGTTTTGACATCCATACCTCAGCCGCAGTCGTCTTAGACTCTAGCGGTATTTATAAGGTTCCCTTGGACGCATATGGACCCTTAGCCCAGGGATCCAGTGCGATGCTGGTGGGAAAACCTGATGTTGCCCATCAAGGAATCTTAGTGCACTCAGGAGTTATTGATGCTGACTTTAAAGGTCAGATTTGCGCTATGGTCTCCACGCAAAAACCCCCTGTAACTATTCCTGAAAAGACCTGCCTTGCTAAATTAGTGCCTTTTAAGTCTTGTGTCCCCAGGATAGAGCAACAAACTCACGAAGATAACGGCAGTGGATCTACAGGGACTTCCGCAGGCCTTCTGGACTGCAGACATCTCTGACCAAAGGCCACAGATGACATGTACCCTGATCCTGCCGAACGCCCGTCCACCCCGGACTCAGCTTCGAGGTTTGATTGATACGGGTGCTGATGTAACTATCATCTCCTTCTCTGCATGGCCTCCCTCATGGCCTTTAGCCCCGGTGGGATCGGCCATCGCAGGATTAGGAGGATCCACACAGAGCTATTTAAGCGAACGGCCTGTGGTGGTGAAGGATTCAGAGGGGCACACAGCTACAATTAGGCCTTGTGTTGCTACCACTTCCCTTAACCTTTGGGGACGGGACGTGTTGGCAGCTTGGGGCGTATGGATTGGGACAAATTTTTAGCAGGGGTCACTGTGCGTAAGGGCACACAGTATCCTAGACTGCCTTTGTGGTGGTTGATTAACACACCAATCCGAGACAGGCTCTGCTCAGTTAGTTGAATTAAGGGCTGTTACCATGGCTTTTCAGCGATTCTCACAGGAACCTTTGAATTTGGTTACTGACTCTGCTTATGTAGCAGATATCACCCAACGCTTAGATTGTTCACTTCTGAAGGAGGTGAACAATGCGGCTCTGTTTTCACTGTTGCAAACCTTGTGGTCTGCAATTCAGGCTCGAGTGCATCCGTATTACATTCTGCACATTCGAAGCCACACCAATTTACCAGGGTTTCTAACAGAAGGCAATGCCAGGGCTGACATGCTGGCCAACCCTGCGTGGGTAGGGCCTCAGCCTGACAAAATTGCACAAGCCAAGGCATCGCACGGTTTCTTCCATCAAAGTGCACATACCCTGCAGAAGCAGTTTCATTTAACGCCAACCGAGGCGCGCGACATTGTCAGTGCTTGTGCTGACTGTCACGGACTCGCTGCGCCTTTGCCAGCGGGGGTAAACCCCAGAGGGCTAAAAGCCTTGCAGATTTGGCAAACGGATGTAACTCACATCCCAGAATTTGGTCGGCTGAAATATGTGCACGTGTCTATTGACACTTTCTCCTCGGCTATGTGGGCTACTGCTCACACTGGAGAGAAGGGCCGTGATGTCATTGCCCATTGGAAATTGGCTTTCTCAGTCCTGGGCGTGCCAGCTTCTGTGAAAACCGATAATGGTCCTGCCTACGCCTCGGAGAAGACGCGGCAGTTTTTACACCTATGGGGTGTAGACCATACCTTTGGTATCCCACATTCTCCTACTGGCCAAGCCATTGTCGAACGCGCTCATGGTACCTTGAAGCATGTTTTGGACAAACAGAAAAGGGGAATGCATGGAGAAACCCCACAGAGCCGGCTAGCAAAAGCTTTGTATACAATTAATCACCTTACAGTACCACAAAATTCAAATAATCCTGTTATTCTGAATCATTTCCTCTCATTGCAGTCTGCAGGCGACAGACAGCTGCCCCGGGCAAAAGTCTGGGTACAGAATTTAATCACTAACCAGTGGGAAGGCCCTCATGAGCTTATCGTTTGGGGTCGTGGGTATGCTTGCGTTTCCACAGATACTGGGATACGGTGGCTACCTTCAAAATGCATTCGCCCTGACCTACGGCACCAGAGGCAAAACAGGCAACCTCCAAATGATGACCAGAACGCCAACCATCCAAATGGCAACCAGAATGTAGATCATCAGCCTAATGACTCTTCTGATGATGACCAGGATGTCAACCATCAGGCAGATGGTCCTTCTACAAGCAGAGACTGGGATGGTACTTCCACAAGCAGAGACTGAATTTTGAATTTCTTGTTATGGAGTCAGATAGTTAAAGCCTTAAGGACATTTTTAGAATTAATAACTGATGTAGATTTCTATTTAGGATTAATAGTAGGGTTGTTATCTTATAAAACAAAAAGGGGGAATTGTAGGTACAAAAATGCTGTTAGTGAGGATCTTCTTCTTATTTTTCTAAGTCCGTGAGAGACTTTTCTCTCTCACAGAAGAGGTAGCAGGGAATGTAAACAACCAAGCCACCTGCAACCTTGGAAAGTCTTGTTTATGGTATAGTAGAAAATATTTTGATAATGGATGTTTTAGGATTTTGGCCAATCACCCCCAAGGGGTGGCTGGCCCTTTGTCCAATTAGACTATGAAGAAAAAAGTCTATAAAAGAGTTTGTAAAATAATTAAATAAATCAATCTTGCTGCACAGTTCCTGCCTGCTGGATCTTCTCCTCCTCCCTATAGCTGCGGGACACGGTGATATACCGTAGGAACCAGGCCTGCGGTAATATGCGTCTTACCGCTGTTCCTGTCGACAGGAGTTGTGCAGCCTTTTCCAGGTTAGCCCTTGTCAGCCGTAATGGCGGACCCCTCTTGTTAGGTCAGTCCAGGCACAGATCAGACGCTTGCCTGCCCCACCCACCTTGCACAGGTGCGCCCCCTTCCCATGGTGCCCCCCAACGACAGCCGCCCCTCACTGCAGGCATGGAGGAGGGATCGGGCCAGGCTGCTCGTCCCTTCACTTGGGTCCCTTCTTTTCTGAGTATGAAGAAGGCTTGAAAGGAAGCGTTTTCCAACTGTTTCCCTCTGCTTCACTTTGTGGGGGCCAAAGCTCTCCCCTGAAGGTGTCCCTAGCGCGTCCATAACCGCTGCCGCCAGAAAAGCCCCCTGCATTCTCCCACCAGTTGTCATTACTGGTTCAAAAGCACCACCCAGCTCTGGCAGGAGAAACAGCCCGTGGCACAGTGCATGCCATCCCTGCCCAGGTAGGCCTCTCTGGCAGAGAGCAGCAGCAGCGCTTGCCTTGGCTTCGCCTAGGAAGCCAGAAGCCTCTGTAAATCAGCAGGTTCCCAGGTTGCATCAGCTCCTGCTGGTGGGTGAATCCTGCCAGCTCTGACTCCTTCCAAAAGGTTATAAAGGCAGCAGTATAGACATACATACAAAGCACCCATGACACCGTCCAATAAATGTGCAAAACTATGGGGGTTGGTCTAGCATTATTAGGGCTGTCATACCAATGGTGCCTCCTCTACTGCTTCTGCGCAATACCATTGCTGGGCCATTTTCCGCCCCCAGCAGTACCCCCCCAGCCCCATTCCCTGACTGCTGTTAGTTGCATCTCAAAGCACAGTTGCCCGAGCTTCTGAGTTCCAGCTGTCAGGCTAGAGCACCAAGCCGTGCTGTTGCACGTGAACGGATGGTCTGTCTCCACTTCACTGTGCAACCACTTTTGCTAAGAAGTAGGACGTAGAAAGTAGAGGAAAAAATTGGTTGGAAACTCTTGGGGCGGGGGCAGGCTGCTAGAGCTTTCTGTTCCTTTCCTTTGAAGAAACAGCGTTTTGTGAACGGAGGAGAGAAAATGGTTAGCAGGGCTCTGGGGACTGTTTTGTAAGCAGCGCATGCTTGAAACTGTTTCCTGATGTCTAGCCTAGAGGAAAATGGGGTCACCCACTAACATTTTAAAGCTTCACTATTATGACACTAGTAAAGTGCAAAAGTGGTGTTTGGAGATCCAAAGAACATTCCTCATCTAATCAAGCATTTCTTGAGAATTGTCCTGACTTCCAGTCTGACACACGCAGGGAATTTGCCTCAGGACAATATGCAGCCTCCCAGATGTCACACTTGGAGCCAGCTGCTCTCTCCACTACACTTGGTGGGCTCATGCCAGTGGTGCTCCTGGGGCTGGGAAGTGCCTAGACTTTTGTAGAGCCCTTCCAAAATGCTAATGTGGCTGTAAAACCAGGAAAAGAGCAAAAGCCCCGATCCTTCTCCATTCTTTTCATTTTTTAACTGAGAAAGAAAATCACAGGTGATTTTTCCAGGCACTTGCTGTTAATGCTCAGGAAAGTATTTTAATGAGGGAGAAAAAAACTGGTTTCAAGGGGAGAGGAGAGGAGGGGGAAGGAAGCTTCCAAACTTTGCAAGAGTTGTGCTTGCTCTGTTTTCCTGAGCCTGCCTTCCTAAGGTCTGCCCACCAGCTGAGCTATTTGGTCTCTGCCTCCTAACTCCCCTTTTAGGTGGGACTTGCCCATTTTGGCCCACTGGTTTCTTCCTACGACCACCTTTTACCTTGTCCCACGTTGGGTTTTAACTTTCTTTTCCTTCTTTCTGTGTGTCCATCAGAGTCAGATCTCTGTGACTCACAGATGTGTGCCAAGGGAAGCTCCCAGAGGTGAGTCACGGGCCCCAAAGGCTTCTTTGAGGTGCCATGGCTCAGCAGCAGCAGAGTGCTGTGTGTGCAGCAAGTTTGTTACTTGGCTTTTTCTCCCCACTTAGGAGTCATTCTGCCTTCAGCAAGCCCTACAGTTTGCTTGTTGATTTTGGTTTTAGCCATGCAGTAAAAGGGTGGAAATGACAGGCATTCCAATTTAGGGAACTCTCCGGGATATTACCACAGCGTGATTTCATCCATAGAATTGAAGCAAGTGCTCTTGATTTTACTCAGAAGCACTGGTGGGAGGAGCAGGCCCTGCCCGTGCTTGGGCTGCTCAGCGCGGCTGCCCGGGTTGGCACAGGGCCTGTCCTTGGGCCCGGGAGCTGTGCCGGCAGGGCCCAGGAGCTGTGCTGGCTGTGCTGGGCTGCCAGGGGCTGTGGGACGGTCATGGTGGGGGTGTGTTCACAGCACCCTGGTTCACTCGGCCTGCAGCTGGCCCAGCTCTGGCCGGTGGCTGGCACCGCTCTTTGCCCATCTCTGGGGATGCTTGGGGAGCTTTCCATAAGTGCATGTGAGTGCCAAGGGCTTGGTCATGGTCAGGCCCAGCTGGAGGGTCCCTCCTGTCCCTTTGGGGCAGAGGGGAAAAGACCTGGCAGTTGCCTCCTGCCAAGGAATTGTAGCTGTTTTCCCAGACAGTTGAATGAGTAGGGGAGTGCTAAATACACAAGGAATTGGTTGTTGCAAAGCCCCAGAACATGTCTGGGGTTTTTTCTTTCTAACCCTTCTTGGGAGGATCTGAGCTTTTGTCTTGCCTGATAGAATTACAGTTGCTGTCTGCCAAGGGAAACATACCCAAGGACAAATACTGCCCCAGTATTCCCTTTGCTTCCTTTCTTCTTTTTCTGCTGCACAGCTCCCTCATGCCAGAACCTCAGTGCTGTCTCACCTGAGGGTTTAGAGCTGCCTCCATGCCCTTCCAGGGCAAGTCCAGGTTCTCAAGAGTGTGAGGCTTTCCCAGCACCTCCCAGGAAAGTGTTTGTCACTCCGGGACTTCTCGAGCTGTCATCAGAGGAACCAGGCACATGCGTATTTGAACACCAGTCTGAGATCATCATTCCATGGTATCCCAAAGACCTTCAAAGTAGTTCCATGGCCCTTTCAGAGCACAGCAGCTGCACATCTTCAGGGCAGTACTCCCCAGCCTACAACCCATCAGGTAGGAAAAGTGTTCTACTGCCCTTGCTTTTCCCAAAGGTCATGAAAAGTGACCGTTTGAAGTATTTCCCCACAACGCTCTGTCATTCTCAGACAGAAATTGTCAAACCTACTAGGGAGGGGGACCTAGAAAGCCAAAAGATTCTTTGTCTGGTTTTCCTGTGTGCTTCCTGTGATGTTTGATCCAAAGCCAGCAATAAAGCTCTGCATCCCAAAGCCACATTCTGGAGCCTGACCAATGTGTTTAGATTCTTGCAGCCACACTGGGCAGGTCAGCGCCCAATACTCCAACCTGGCAGTGCTGGTTGTAGAGCATCAACGACCTCCAGCTGGGCATGGAATGCACCTGGGGAAGATGAACTGACATCGGTGGATCTGAGCCTTGCTGTTAAGACAATGATTCGGGAGATCGGGAGATCCCTGCCTGAAAGGTGTCCCTTTGCTCAGGTAACCCCATTGGATGGGAATGAAAGGGGCTGGACTGAGAGGTTTTGAATGTTGTTGCATGGCTGAGAAGCAAAGGTTTCTTTAATTTGATTTATTTCATTATTATTTAATTATTTAATTATTTTTGGTAAAGCAAGATTTCTAAAAGAAGAGGAATGAAAAAGTCTCCCCCCTTAGTGAGGATGAGAGGTGTGAGCCTGTGGTGGCCAAGTATGGGTGCTCCTTTTCCAGGGAAGATTCCCTAGTGCAGGGGCATTTGTGGTGATGCTTTGTAGGTTCTAACAGACTTTATTTGATGTGAAATAAAAGAAGATTTGGAGAACTGCCACTGAAGGCAAAATCTCCCTTGCAGAGAGGGACGTGCAAGAGGTCCCTCTGTTACAGCACCAAATATGGGCTCTGCCTCATTTTTGGTTGGAAGCCCAAGGCAAAGCAAGGGCTGGGCTGCAGCTGCTGCTGCTGCGTGAGCCCTGCCGTGCATGTAGGCACTCCCAAAGCCGTGTTTGTAGATGTGCTGGAGCTGCAGCTTTCTGGTCCTTTTGTTTGACACATGCAGTCTTTGGATACAGAATCCGGTTTCTCTTAACTCTTGCCTCTTCCCAGACTTGCCTGGAGTTTTGTGTTGGCACAGGCCTTTTTGCATATTATTATACATGTTGGCCAAAGAATACCTCTATTTCTATTAATATGCAGACCCACTGCCTGCAGTACATTTATGATTGAGGAAGGGCAGACTCAAGGCGGGGAGTGGGATTTTTTGGATTTATCAATTTCTTATTCTCAAGTGTGATGTCTTTTTTCTTCTGTAAACTCACACATACCACTTTTCAAAAGCATTTTATTCCTTAATTAAAGGAAACATTGCAAGCTCTGAACCATCTTTAGAATCTTTAGGATTCTGATGGACAGGCTATTCCAGAAGGGATGAATATTCTAGAACTGGTCATAATGAGAGTATCTTTCTGTCTAAAGGTAATTTGCAGGTGCTTAATCTTGGGCATTTACTTTGTCAGTGGAATAGGAGCACAGCTTGGGTTGTCTGGCTTTCATGTCTTTTGGGTTGGTTTTTTTTCTACCCTACAGATTTACAGACTTTTGCCACTGGAAAATTTGGTCCTGGAAATACCCTAGGTCCATAAATGTTTGCCTGGATCATCCATATGGGGGAGAAGCAGAGGGCTCCAAAAAGCAACACCTTGTGATTGAGTGTCTGAGCAGCTGGGTGGGGGATGATGAGACTCCCAGCCAGAAACGTGTGCTTTGCATGTGGGTTTGCAGCACGCAGCCCTGGGCAGTGCTGGCAGCGAGCTCTGTCCCTGCCGACGGCCGTATTGGGAACAAGGAGGGCCCCTGGCTTCCTGCTGGCTGATATCTTACAGCTCATGGGAGAAGCCAGGCTCAGAGTGTGAGGACATGTCTCCTCACTTGGTGTCTTCTGGTTTTCTGAGTTCATGGTTTGCCTCAAAGGTCATTTTGTAAGAGCTTCAGTTTCACTTTGGCCACTCAAATTCTGAGTTTAAAACAGAATTTAAAACACTTGGTCATGTGAACCACGTGGGCAGTGTTTCCGTTGTGTTACATGTCCTTTGGGAGTGAAGAACAATTACTGTATCCCTGATGGGATTCCAAGAAAATACTGAGTAATTTTTGGGTTTCTTTCTTTCTGTTTTTCTTTCAAGGGGAATATTAATGTTGCCTCTGAGTCTTCAGGAGGAGAGGCTGTGAACAAGGCTGCAGAAGAGGGAGCTTTGCCTGGCGCCGTGAGCTGCAGGAACAGTTCCCTGAAGCCTGAGGAGCCTGGTAAGGACAGAGCCCACATTAGTTTAGAGAGGTCTGAGATGGCTGCTCTGAGCCTGCCTCTGACAGGAAGGGAGATGAGAAGAATTGAGTTCTTGTTTGTAGGGTTTGTGCTCCCTGGTGCCTTTCGTTCAAATACTGCACTGGCAAAACCTCCCCGAGCCCTGCCCTCCACAATTCTCCAAAGGCACTGACACCGAGTCCTCTGATGTGGCAAGAGAGAAGCAAATAAACCTGACTTTGTGGGAGTTGTGTTGCCAAACTGGGTGTCCCAATTTTGTGCTGAAGTTCATGGATACATTTTCTGCAGGATGACAGTGAAGGCTAGGCTGAACGATTCTTGAAGGAACAGGGGGGAAAAAAGGGCAAAAAGTCAGGGTAGAAGTCCGAATGTTCTGTCTCAAATCACTGACTGAAGGTAGTACCAGTCTGCTGGTATCTGTCCTGAGACACAAGAAAAACAAGGAGCTGAACATCAGAGGCCAACCCATTGAAAAATCACAGATTCAGTTACAAAAGGAAAAGCCTGAATGAGCCCAGATTAGTGAGACCTAAGAAGAGAGAGGGAGCACTTTGGATCCATTCCTTAGCAAAGTTGGTAGAGCCTGCAGGCCTCATTGGGAGCTCTTTCTCTCCCAGCTCTTCATGCCAGAGCTGATCATCAAGTTGGAGGAGTTGTTGCTCACTGCAAAGGGCAGTTTGTAGATAGAAGGTAATGGAGCTGGTTTATAACTCAGCTCACAGCACCCTTCACCTTCAAGCATTTCAGTGAGGACTGAGGTCTCTCTTGTCAGCACAGAAAGAACAAGGCTCTGGGACTGTCTGTGTTTCAGGCTCTCTTGGATGCCATTTGCACTGCGAGTGCTGAGATTTTATTGGGATACTTCAAAAATTTGGAGGTTTTGAAAACTTGGAAGGATCCCTGTTCTTTAAAGAGCGGGCTTCAAATTCCCAAGTGAGAGTCTGCCTTTCAGGCCATCTTTAACAATCCCTGATAGAAGGACAATTGCTGCCCAAGAGAAATGTGCACAAGGGCCAATAATGACCCAGTGTTCCCTTTGCTTCCCAGGTACTCATCTGATTGACCTCTCCAGGAGGGATGCCTTGTCTGGAAGGAAAAGACAGAGGGAAATCCTGTGAACATCAGGCAGGTGCAATCCCTCTATGGTTCCATTTATAGATCTGTATCGTTATATTTATCTCTCTATATAGCTATATTTACAGATTCATAAAGTTCTATTAATATGTCTATATAGGTGTATTTACAGATCTGTATACTTAAATTTATATATATAGTTCTAGATGTATATAGTTATATTTATGTATGTGTAGTTATATTTATAGATATGCAGAGTTACATTTATATATGTGGGTAGTTACATTTTTATATACATAGTTGTATTTATAAATGTGCATAGTTACATAGTTACAGCTACATGGATGTTTAGGTACATAGATTGGTATCTGTATAGGTATAGACTACTTTTTAACCTCTTTCTCTCTCTCACCTCTTGCTTTTCCCCCTTGCCCCCTCTGTCCCCTCTTCCTGTGCTGGCTCCAAGCTGGCGGCCGGGCCGGGCGGAGCAGCAGCTGCAGCCCCGGTGTCCCTGGAGCGGTGGGAGCTGCCGGTGGCCGCAGGCACTGTGCCCTGAGGAGCTGCTGAAGGACGTCGAGACAGAGGGGGCTGAGGGGGCTGAGGAGGCAGTGACACTGAAAGGACGGTGACCTTGAGGTGCTGGTGGGGCTGAGGGGATGGTGGGGCTGAGGGGTGTGGGGGAACAAAGGGCAATGTTAGGGATTGAAGGGACTGGGGGAGCTGAAGGGTTGTGGGAACAGAGATATGTGGGGATGTAGAGGGAGATGGTGTGACTGGGGATTCAATTCTGATAAAGGAGAGGGAACTGGGGAAGCTGTGGGGAGTGGTGGGGCTGAGCAGTGTGGAAGAAATATTGGGGATGATGGGGGCTGAGGGGACAGGGAAGTGGCATAGGCTGAGGGGGTGGTGGGACTGAGGGACATAGGGAGAGGGGGATGGCAGGAACTGAGGAACCTGGAGGGAGCTGAGAGGGGTGATGGGGCTGAGGGAACCAGAAGACAGGAATTGCAGGAATTGAGTCTCAGAGAGCAGAAGGGCATGGTGGGACTGAGGGGTCTGGGAAAGCTGCAGGGGATGGTGGGACCGAGGGGACAGGAAAGTGGCAGAGGCTGAGGGGAGTGGCGGGTCTACAGGGACTGGATGGGGCTGAGTGGGCTAGGACTCATAAGGGCCGGGGGGGCTGCAGATTTGCTGAGGGGATGGCAGGGCTGAGGGGATGAAGGGGGGCCAGCACGGAGCACAGAGGGGTCCAGGCCTGCGGCTCTGCCAGGCCATGGAACCAATTCCAGAGCCTCCACATTTGCCATGACCGTCCTGAAAAACTTGAGAGCAGCCAGGTGATATAAACGCAGCTAGTAGAATTGGCTTCCATAAAAGTTGATGGATTTATTGTTATATGTCTTGTTATTGAAAATAAGTTAATGAGCTTATTGTTATACGTTTGTTATTAAATGAATTAATGGGTTATATGTCACCTTGTTGCATTTTGGCTATAATAAATTTCTGCTCAGAAGGGAGATAGGGTGAGCGGTACACCTTGCTCCAAGATTAGCATAAAGGGATAAACGGGATGCCACCATTGGATGACAATGAGCCAATAAGGACAATTCAAGCGGGTGGAAAATGCCTGCTCTATATATTTCCCACATCTTTGCCTAAAGGCCCTTGATTTTCAAAATTATAATAACTTGGAGGGAAAGGGGTTGCATCTGCCATTTCAAGGGAGGCTTCCGCCTTCCTTAGCAGACACCTGTCTTTCAAAACCAAGACAGCTGTCCACACAGCAGTCAGCCCACAGGTGTGTGCATGCACACCCACCCACTGTCCTTGCTCTTCTCGGCATCTCTGGGTTGCTGTTTGTACAGAATTAGATGAATTTAACTCAACAGACCTATGAATGGGGTGTCCAGCTTGTCATGAACACTGATGTGGCAAATTACATTACATGCTTTCATTCCTTCTTGGGACTGAGGAATTACAAAAGAACCAAAAACACAGAAAAGAGGTGCAAAGAATTGGCATCATGCTACTGCTGTTATCCTCATGGAAGAAAATCTGCTGGTTTTTAGGTCATAACTTTCCAAAAAGCAGGAAAGCTGCTCAGCATCAGTAGCCCAATTGTAAATGGTTTTATTGACCTGGTGAAACAGGCATGTTAACTGTGGACTCCACCCTTGGTTAAAATCACCTGCCCTGACCTGCAGACAAAAGTACCACCACCAGCAGAAGCTACTCCAGTCACTTTTCTCAAAAACCTGTGTTTAGATTTGCAAGAGGAAAGAAAAATATTTCAGACACTATGGATTAATGACAAGACTCTGAGAAACAGACAAAAGAAAGGGCCGCAGCTTCTCTGGGACACTCCTGGTGCTCCAAGGCACGTGGGCCGCCCTGGCTGCCCAGGACCCTGCACACATGGGATCTGCAGAGCTGCACAGCAGGGAGGCAGCTTCGGGCACCTCAGCCCCTGGGCAGGAGTGGCTTGCTTTGTCTGGATGGCTGCCTGTGGGCAAATGCTGTGTGCCGGCCTTCTGCTCTTGGCCCTAGCCCAGCCTTAGCCTTGCAGGGCTAATCCTGTTCCCTGTCTGCAATGTACTAAAGAGGGACTTGCTCCTTTCCAGCCCTCCAGGGCATTCATTTGCACCACAAAACACTGAAGGACTGAGGCCTCAACAACAGGCCCAGACCAAGACCTCAACAGGCCCTGAGCCAAAGTTGACCTCTAGAGTAACCTTCCCACCAAATGATATATGTATCTGATCTATGTATCCACTCATCAAGTAAGTATTATCAGCATTATGATCTATGTGTTGTGAACGAGGCTGAGACTTTTGGAAAGAAAAGCCAACTTGTTTATTTATTAACAGCTGAAAGCAGGAACCCAGGATAAGCGCAGGCTCCACGCGACAAGCCAGAATAAATCAACGCACACAAAAAAAGGACAGTGAGACCACTGGGTGCTCCCTTGGACCCCAAGTTCTGCAGGAGGACGCGGTGCAGAGCACCTGGTGGCTTTTGAAGTCTTTGGTACCACCGGATTGGTGCGTTTCTTAATCCTTGTGCTGATTGGTCCCTTTCCTGTTCGCTGGTTGGTCTATACCTCCATGCATTTCTCACCAATCATTTTCAAATAAGTCCACTTCATTGGTTGGCTCGTTCGCCAATCACAGTCTAGGGCGTCTATTGTACCCTATGAGGCAATGTGCTGGAAAGTTCCTTTTATTAAACCCATTGGGTCCTTGTTATACCTCCATCCAGTGGTTACATTCCAGTATTACACCCGTACAGTCACGCAATTGCTCTTCAGTTAACATGCCCATTTATTCAACTTTCAACTCCCCTCTTTTATATCCTATCCAAACAGTAACAACCGACACCCTGAAACCGATTCATTCACATCCACACAGTAACGATCAACACCCCAAAACTGATTCATTTATTACAAATGTATATACTCATTGGTGGAACATGTCTTTACCTTTCGGCATTTAGAATCCGGACAAGGCCACATGTAGCCTTATTTGAGGGTGAAGGATCCAAGACAACTCCCTTGGTTCCTCCTTGGGCCCTGGGCAGGCTTTGGGAGAAAACCAAGAGGAAAATGAAATCAGATGTCCCTGCAATAGAAGTTCTGTCAGATTGGTTGTTCAGCATTATAAACAGTGCAGTTGGAAGCGTTGTGGCCAGCAAAGGTGGAGGCAACCGCAGGATTTTCCAGTTCCCAGCTGCAGCTCTCCAGGGCTTTGCTGGTACAGCTTCCCCTAGCTGATGTGTGGATCTGGATGAAGGGCAAAGTATTAGGATATCTGGTGATGTATCTTTTTTAATCACTAGAGGCAAGCTTATGTAATGATGATGAGGTGTATTAGCTTAGCTTATCCTTTTCTGGGGTTTTTTGCACTCTTGCATTATAGTAAATTACACTGTTCCTTCAGCTGGTGTCTGTAACTGTGTCTCTGACCCTACCTACCATCAAAACAAACACACAGCCAGTTTAGTACAAGACTCGAGAGTCTGCCCATCTTTTATTTTGAAAGAGGTGAAAATCACTGACCTGCACAAAAAGAAACAACCCTTCTCACACCTCTCCCTCCGGGGCTTCCCTGGGGCATGACACAGGCATGTAATAAACGAGGCGGGCAACCTTTTGGCAGGTTAACTCGTTTATTAATTAGCACTGAGAACGAGGACCCAAGATAAGCTCAGGCCCTACACAACAAGCCAGAAAAAAATGTGACACACTGGGTACTCTCTTGGACCTCAAGCTTCCACCCGGAGAACCCCAGTACCGAGCACTGGGTCAGTTTCTAAAGTCTCTGTCACCTCTGGGATTGGTGCGCTTTCAATCCTCTAGCTGAGTGGCCAGTTTCCGGTGTTTTGATTGGCTTATAACATGGCACATCCTTGACCAATCATTTCTAATCGGGTCCCTTCCATTCGTTGGCTCGTTTTCCAATCAGGGTCTTGGGTACTGATATCATCTCATGAGATAGTAATTCTAGAAGATTCCTTCTATAGAGTCTATCAGGTTCCTGTTATGCCTCCCTCTAATGGTCATATCCGTGCATTGCTTCCTGTGCACCCGTGCGCTTAACTCACTGGTTTATAACTATTTAAATTCATATTACATTAATTAGGCATTTTATTTAACAATTCACCAACTAAGTATTGATATACAGATAACCAGCCTGTGAAAGCCAACCATCTATAACAGGCAGGGGCTGCTGCTCCTGCCTGAAACCTCCCCTGCTGCCTCTCTGCCAGCCCATATCTTGGAGAACATTCCCAATCGCCACCTCCTCAAACAAAATTGCCATGATCCACCTTCTTTTTCTGCAGGCAGGTGAGAAAAGTATCCACTGCCGGCTCCGGGCTCCTCCAGAGACCAACTGTATTGAGCAGTGACAACCCTGAAATATCAACCTCCTTCCTTAATCTGCCCACTGGGAGCTCACACTAAAAGGCCTTTTGTCCAAGGATACCCACAGAAGACCTTGAGGATGGAGCAATTTGAAATGGAGCTCCTTCAGAGTTTAAACCTCCCTTTATCAAATGAGCACACACAAACCTGTCCTAAAGGGAAAGCAGGGAGGAAAGAGAAGCTCCTCTCCCACAACAACAAACTGTGCTTTCTCAAGTTCCAATTGGAGGACGGAAGTCATGGGCTACTCCTCAGTTTGGGAACGAATCCTGGGAAATGGCCTGATTTGAGAGGGCAGCAGAAGGAAGTCCCCAAAAAAGAAGGAAAAGATTCTCTGGAAGCAAAAGATTATGGCAATATTTCTACAGAAAAAAAAAAAAAATTGAAGCATTTAAAAAAGTTCCCAGATGGGAATGTCTCCCCCAACACAACACCCCCTCAGTCTCCTTGGTCTGTCAGGAAGCTCATGAGTGAACCTGCAAGGCTTGGATACACATAATTTGTGTCCATCCCCAGAGCACAAGCAGCTCCCCAACAAGACTTCAAGTGACAAAAGGAGAAACCTTCCCCCTCCACCTTCCGACACCAACTCTAAGGAGTCTCTTTCCGTTACAAGATCTACTTTGTGAGTTTATATTGACAAGAGTTGGCTGCAGGAGGGGTTGGCATTGTAACTGAAAGGAATAAGATGAATGTGTCTTTACAAACAGACCATGTGAATCTGCTTGTAGATAGGGCCAGAAACTTACAGATAGGGAAGTAACAGAAGAAACTCTTCATTCTAGAAAATGTTACTAATTGACACAGACTGTTGCTCAGCCAAGACCATGATAAATTCCTGAACCTAGAGGAAAAGAACAAAGACCTAATAGAATAATGAATAGTTTTTTCCTTTCTTTTATGTAACAAAAAGGAGCTGCATATTTGAGGGGGGCATAGAGTAGGCGATTCGGGAAGTCTGTACCTTCCAAGTACCTCGGCCAGTGGGAAAAACGAAGAGGGAGATGCAGCCAGGAACTTAGGATAAAAAGGAGGCTGTGTCCCCCAACAATTTGAGAGACCCCATGGGAAATGCCCATGGCTTCTCCCTTTATTCAAATAAAGCTACAGGACTCCTCTGTCTCCTTTTTGGACATGAATCTCTGGCATTATGGATTAATTTTCCTGACAATATTCTTAAATCTACTAGGCCTGCCATTTTTTCCCTACTCTTCAGATATTCAAGCTGTCCTCAGTTCGGCAACAAACTTGCCCACTTGCCTGCTCTGCCTTTGGCATCTGCTGCCCTGCAGGGAGAAAGCAATGCCCAGAGAAGGTGAGAGGGAAATAATTTATTTCCTTTTCCTTGAATAAAGAGTTGCAAGAGCCCTGCTAGAGCTGCTGGCAGGTTGGCCTCTTGCAGGGCTGGGGGAAGTCCTAGGGGCTGGGGACCCTTCTCTTAATGGGATGCAAGGGTCCCCACAGCAATTGGTCCCAGCCCAGGACAGGGGTGGAGGGGCTGAAGCTGCTGCCCTGGGCAAGGGGATCTACTGCTGTCACCACCTCCTGCCCTGGCTCCTCCTGGGGTCGGTCCCACTCCATGGGGATGGGTGCAGGTGGGGGGTGGCTGGGACCTCTGGGGAAAGCAGTCTCTGATGTGCCAGCTTCCTCCTCCATGTCACAGCCTTTGGGTCCACAGGCAGGAGCTCCCATCAGGAAACTGCTGGTCTGGGAGCTGGAGCTGGTGGAGCTGGAGCTGGAGCTGGAGCTGGAGCTGGCCACAGGGCTGTTTTTCTCATCTGTGACGGCACCAGAGGGCAGTAGGCTTTGGGCCTCCTTGCTGCACTGGCCCACTGTCACTTACTCGCGCTTTCACGTGTCGGAGGAAAATAACTTTCAGGGATGGGACTATGCAATTACAGGAATTTATTGTTTAAAATAACAAACGCATCAGTCGAGGCGTGAGATTTTACACCACCTCCAAATAATGGCAACTAGTCACAAGATTTAGGGTTACATCTTAATTTACAGCTTTCTAATCCAATAGGCACTTAAAACAACATTTTGTTTTAGATTTATGACCTATCACCTGTGGCACTTCTCACTGCAATGCAGCCATGTCTTGACCAATAAATTCTCATGTCACGTTTACACAGATGTCTCTCTTATACCATCTACACTCTTAACTTAAACTATATAAAACCACACTATTTTATTTTAAAACCCTTCACCAAAACACCCAGTGTACAATTTTACTTGTAATTATAGGAATATAAGTTTGTAATCCTTTTGCTTAAAGTCCACAAACCTCTGTCAATTAAGCCAGACCTAGTCTCTTCCAGGGTTGTAAATCAAAGCCTCCTTTAATTGCAGGAGTTTCTACTCCTCTGTCTCCCACAGCCCACAATGATGCTTATGGCACCATGCACCAGTGGTGCTGTATGTTGCTCAAGGACAGGCTGCAGCTCCTGAACACACATCTTGGCATTCAGCGCATGACACACAAGGTCATGCAGGATGGAGCTCTCTGAGGCCTCAACCAGCCATCACTGGCACTGGAATGTCCCGTCCAGCCTCTGGCCCAGCCAGGGCTGCACAGGCTCCAGCAGCTGCAGTTGTGCATGGAAAAGTCTGGCCCACACCTCGGGCAGGAGGCCACCCAGGAACTCCAGCCCTGAGGGGCCCTGCTCAGCTGGGGACAGTGTTCCCTGTGGAGGAGCTGGGCAGGACACCACAGGGCCATGGGGACTGTTCTTGTCCAGGCTGCTGGCAGCTCTCCCTGCCTGGCTGGTGGCCACTGGCAGCTGCTCGGGGGTGGTGCTGGCTGTCTCCAGATACTTGTCTGTGGGGTCAGAAAGCCTGACAGTCTCTATCGGTGTCCTGCAGAGTGGGCACGAGGGATTTCTGTGTGCCCACCACAGGATGCAGCCCAGGCAGAACCGGTGGCAACAAGGCAGAGCAGAAGTCACATCCTTCCAAGAGTCCTGGCAGATGGGGCAGTTGCCATCTGTCTCCATGGCCATATCTGGACTCTACAGCACATTAGGGAGCAGCCCACGGTGCCTGGCTGCCCCAGCCAGGCACAGCTGGAAAACAGGAGTGATGGCTCCAGGACTGGCACCGAGATCTGCCAAGAACAGGCCACACCCAGCACCAGAGAAGCCTGGCTTGATCCTCTCAGCCTTGCAGTCTTGCTTGGTAGTTCAGGCTGGAGCCAGAGTGGCCCTGGCACTGAATGTAAGCAGTGAGGGACACAATGTCACAATCCATCCCCCTGTGATGTCACAGTCCACTGCTCTGTGAAACCAGCTTCCACCTCATGGGACAGCACAAAAGGCATTCCAACCCCAAGATAAGCAGTGAGGGACGCGAGGTCACAATCCAGCTCTTGGCGACATTACCATCTATGCTTCAGACTCCTCCACCCTGTGATGATATAGCAGGCCTTCCATCCCTGCAGGCACACATTGTCAGGAGAAAAAAGGAAATACTCTTTCCTAGTTTCAATTTCTACATTTCCATGTTGCTCTCCCTCAGGCTCCAGCATCACACGTCCTTGTGTCTCTAATCCCTGCTCCTGACACCTTGCCATGGTTTCCTGGGGACAGTCCTGGTCTCTATTCAGAGGGCCTGTCATCAGCCTCCCTGGGAGATGTCACTACATCCAGGCCTTTCAGGCCAGGCTCTGTACAAGTTTTTTCCCCTTTGGTTTAAAAGTCAGAGTTTGTCTTCTCTGCAGCCCTTCTGGATCGAGGGTGATGAGCACGAGGACACTTTGCACCCGTGTTTAGGGCTGTGGCACTGCTCTGCCTTGTTTGCTCAGTAAAATGGGTCCCCCTAGTGCTGTGTAAGGGGGGCTCCAAACCTAGGGAGGAATTCTCTGTGCCATTTGTTTTGGCAGGAGTTCTTTCATCAGCATAATGACAAGGCCGGGCCTTCATCCTGGGAGCACTCCTGAGGTGAAAAGGACACACTCCAAAGGACAGCATGTGGGCCCCTGAACAAAGGAAATCTGCAAATACACAAGTGGTGCCCCAGGGGTGCAGCTCTACTTTTCTCCTCCTGCCTCACATGGCTTTGGTGATTTGTCCTCCCCACCTGAATCCTGAAGACTGGAAAGGGCACTGTGCTAGCAAGGTGCAGTCTGACACTTCATTGCTGACCAAACAAAAGCCCCTTTGTATTGTTCAAGCTACAGAACTGTGGGAATAATTAAAAATGTGTCTGCATCAGAGCAACCAGGCCCCAAGCAGAGTCTTACGGGCCTCTCTGCATTATTGTGGGACAGTTCATGGGAACTGATCAAGTGAGCGACAGCTGGAAGCCTCGTTGGGGGAGAAGGTTGGGCTTTTTCAAAGATTGAGATCCTGCAGTTGAATGGCTGGTTCCAATGCTGCTGCTCATCCCAAAATGGGAAGTGCTGTTGACTCTCTTGAGGGACAAGAGGCCATGCAGAGAGATCCAGAGTGGAGTATTCATGAATTATTCAGTGTTGAGACCAGCTATCCCTGCTGCCCACTCTGCCTTTGGTGTCTGCTGCCCTGCAGGTGTTCGTCTGCAGCAGGTCTCCTGTGGGAAAAGGTGCTGCCCACATGGCCCTCGGCCTATGGCTGTGCCCCACAGGACGTGGGTTCCAGCCATGGTGGTGCACGAGGGGAAGGGCAAAGGCACCAGAAGGCTGAGGAAGCGGTGCCCAGAGACTGTGTGAGGGAAATAACAATTTATTTCATTTTCCTTAAATAAAGGGTTGCAAGGTTGTTAATGCTGCTGCTGGTGGGGGGGACTCTTTCAGAGGTGGGGAGTGTCCTGGGGGTCAGGGGCCCTTGTCTTCGGGGGACGCAGGGGACCAGATGGTCTGGGGCTGCTGCTCCGGGCAGAGGGACCTGCCACCATCACCACCTCGTGCTCTGGCTCCTCCTGGGGCCAGTCCTGCCTGGGGGACATGGCCACAACTGGGGGGTGGCTGTGACCCCTGGGGTGGGCAGTCTCTCCTGTGGCAGCTTCCTCCACCTTGATGGAGACTGCAGGGTTGCTGGCTGGAGTCCCCAGCTGAGAGCTGGAGGAGCTGGAGCTGCTGCTGGCTGCTGGGCTGTCATCCACATCTGCGGCACTGTGGAAGCGCAGCAGCCTCTGGGCCTCCTCTCTGCACTGGCTCACAATGATGTCGATGGTGCCATGGACCAGTGGCACTGTGTGTTCCTCCAGGACACCCTGCAAACTCTCGATCATGATTTCCTGGTCTGGCCCGTACACACAGAGCACGTTCAGGATACACCCCTCTGCCAGCCACCAGGTCTCCCTGAACAAGGTCTCCGTCCTTCGGCGCAGCCAAATCCACACACGGTCCAGAAGTCGCGGTTGTCGACGGAAAATCTCTGCCCAGACCTCAGGCAGGATACCACCGACAGCTCGGGCTGCTGTCTCTTGAGGAGAAGAGGGATGGGGCAGCACAGGGGGATGGGGGCTGTTCTCATCCTGGCTGCTGGGAACTCTCCCTGCCTGGCTCGTGGCCCCTGGCAGCTGCTCGGGGGCTGTGATGACAATCTCCAGAGACTCGCCTGTGTTGTCAGAAAACCTGACAGTCTCTATTGCTCCTCTGCAGAGGGGGCACACGGGATTTATCTGTGCCCACTGCAGGATGCAGCTCCGGCAAAAATGGTGGCTACAGGGCAGAGTAGTAGCCACATCATCCCAGGTGTCCTGGCAGATGGCACAGTTGCCACCCATTTCTGTGGTCATATTTGGCCTCTGCAGTACATGGGGAGAGATGAGGATCAGAAGCTGCTCTCCTTTGTTGGTGTCACACACTGCAGGAGAGGGGAGGGTGGATTGCCCAGGCCACTGGAGAAGGACACCCTCCCAGCCCCCTGAGCCCCGTGGCCACCCCAGGGGGATGTTTTCCTGCACAGCTCACCCTCAGTGCTGCAAAGACCCACACTGCCTGGCTGCCCCAACCAGGCAGGGCTGGGGAAACACTGCTGGTTGCTCTGGGACTGGCACTGGGACGTGCCAAGAACAGGCACCACTCAGCACCAGAGAAACCTGCCTTGATCCTCCACACCTTGCAGTCACGCTCAGTAGGAATTCAGGCCAGAGCCAGACTGGCCTCAGCTCTGCCCACATCTGAATATAAGCAGGGGTGGATGAGATGTCACAATCTGCCTCTCAGTGATGTCACCCTCCATCAGCAGGTGATGTCACCACCAGTTCATGTTGTCAAGAGAAAGAAGAAAATATTTTTTCTTGTTTTCAACTTCTACATTTCCATATTGCTCTCCCTTGGCCACCTGCATCATATGTCCATGGCCCTGTGTCTCATCCCTGCTCCTGACACCTTGCCAAGGTTTTCTGTGAGGAGCAGAGTGGTGGGACCAGTCAGCATGAACTGCCTGTGGCTGGATGATGCCTCCTCCTGTCACTGCCTTTCCCTGGGCAGTGCTGGGATTTGAAGAACCTGGATGCTGGTGGCCAGGCCAGGGTGAGAGTCTCCCACTCCTGTGGGCTGTGTCCCTACTTCAGGGAGAAGCAGAAAGGAATGTCTTGCTCCAGCCCCATCCACTTCCACTGGGACTTGCCCACAGTGCCAGGTCCCTCTCCACTTCCCAAGTCTCTGTGTTTCTGGAAGCCAGTGCCTTTGTGCTCCTCCCCACAGCCTCGGGAAGGAGCTGGAGTTGCTGTCCCTCCAGAGTGGGGTACAAGGGCCAGAGGAACCTTGTCGTGACTCAGGAGAGCCCAGGATCCATCACCATGTAGGCCATACTGTGCCATCGTCCCTTCTTGCTTCTGGCTATTGTCATCGCGGAGAGTCATTAGCCCAAGCAGTTCTTTTTTCATTTGGAACTAATTTCTCCTAGTTTGAGAGCTGAATGGTGTGAGTCAAGGATGCTGTGTGCAACCACCACGTAGCTCTGCCTCAGGGTACAGAGATCTCTCTTCAAACCTGTGCAAATGGAGGATGTCCACTGCCATACTTCGGTGCTTAACAATCCACATGTGTGTTGGGTTGACCCTGAGTTGATGGACAGTCTTTAAGACCAATTACGCTTCTCACAATTTACATATTTAAACCGCACAGAAAGGCGGGATTTCCCTTTGGTTGGAGCTCGCCTGCTGGAAGGTGGGGGGGGGTCCGAGCCTCCCAGCCCCGCCGGGCCGGGCCGGGGCCACTGCCCCTTTCCCCCTTTCCCAACACTGCGGCACAGACCCTGGGTCACTGAGGGGGACTGTCCCAGAGCCGCAGGCAGCTAAAACCAGCCATGGACTGCCACAGCTAAACCCATCCAGCGCGGCTTCTGGGGACAGGCGGGTCCCTCGCCTCTCCATGCGGAGCCGGCGGAGTCAACGGGAGCCGGCAGAGCCTCCTGTCTGCAGCCAGCACACTTCGTGCTGAACTGAAGAGGACACCACGCAGCCAGCAGCACAAAGGGAGCGAGGCTTTCCCCACCGTAAAGCCTGAACAAGAACACTCTTCAACATGGTGGCTTCAGAGTCAGAGAGAAAGAGAAGTGAGTCCTGTGGGACGGAGCTGAGCATGGCGACGGGAGAAAAGAGGGCGGCGCCGCGATTCTGGCGCGCAGCTTAAAAGAAACCTTCTTGCATGCCGTGGTAAGAAACTGTAATACCACAAACTGTTTGTCTCTTTAATCCATTTGAAGAACATGGAGGGATGGAGGATCCTTGTGTGGCCTGTGAAGATTGTGAAGAGTGCCTATGCCAGGCTATATAGAAGTAGTAAGAGGCTGTTAGAGACTTGTGGCGAAGAAAAGCCTTTGTGGCAGGCCAAAATAACTTATCCTTAAAAAGATGAATAACCCCATGTGATGGCCCATGTTTTGTCGTGTGAAGGAACTGTGAGATTTTTCATGGGAGAGATGTTCTACACACAGCAGATTGATTGTTTCCGGGCGGATCTGCTGTTAGTGGCAGTTTGGGAACCACGTGCAACTGAAGGAAAACCCTTTTTTCCTTAAGCATAAGAGAGAGACTTTTCAAGAACTGGAACACTGACTAACATCCCATATTCTGTTATCCCTTGTGTGAGCTGGGTAAAAGGAGAGAAGTGCTGGGGGGGGGGGGGATTTACTTTAATTTTGTTTTGTTGTTTTCTCTTTACTTTTAATTCTGTTAGTAATAAAGCTCTTTCATTGTACTGCAACTGTTTAAAGTTTGTGCCTGCTTTGCTTTTCTCCTAATTCTTATCTCACAGAAGGAAAATAAGTAAATAATGAATATTTTTGAATCAAAACCACTACATTTAATTAGTGTTTCTGCCTGGTTTCGAACTCAACCCGCTACAACATGGAAAAAGATGGAAGTTTGTTCATCGGGACTTTTTTGTGCTGTTATTGAAAGCGGTGTTTCTCTTTGCTTGAGTAAGTGCCTCTTAAAGTATGCCATTTATATTCCTTTTCATTTGAAATTGGACTTTTAAAGGTGTAAATATGCAGGCAGCACCTGTAATTTTGGAGTACCAAGATACCTCTTTTCTGTGAAAACTTAGGCCACAGATGCTCCAGGAGATGCATTTCATGCTTTAAGAAGACTCTTCCCCAAGGTGCTGTGTTCATCTTGAGTTCCTTGCACATCTGTACTCCAGAACATCCCCCCATTAACTTGCTGCCATGATGACATTTCATTTCTTTCCCCTCCCGTCCCATGTGCCCTGAAATCATGAAATGACAGGAAGGGTTGGGATGGAAGGGATCTTTAGAGATCACCTAGTCCAAGCCCCCTGCCATGGTCAGGGACACTTTCCAGTAGACCAGGTTCATCAGACCCTCATGCAACCTGACCTTCAACACTACCAATGATGGGACATCCATAACATCCATGGGCAGCCTGTTCCCGTGTTTTACTGTAGCAGAGGGACAGAATTCTCTCCCTTGACCTACTTTTTAGATGTAGCCCAGGGTACAGAGGGGTTTCAGGGCTGTGAGCACATGGTGCCAGCTCATATCCAATGTTTCCTTCTCCAGTATCCCCCAGTCCATCTCCACAGGGCTGCTCTCAATCCATTCATCACCTGTGGGGTATGCCCAGCCACTGCCCTGGAGGGACGTCTGCTGAGATAAGGAGATTGAGCAATCTCCCAGCAGGACTCCCTGGAAAGGCAACCACTTTGGTGGAGGAAAGACAGACCCACAATCCTTTGGGAGACACAATGCAGATTTCTTCGTAACCCATTGGCCTGTAACCATCCCAGATCCTCTGTAATCCATTGGTCCTTTACTGACCCCCTGTATCCCTATAAAAGCAAGCCCTATGGGCCCCTATGGCCCAGAGAGGGTTCTCATCCCTGGCTCTCCCCTTCGCCAGAGGGGACCCACAATAAAGCTCCCTTCGTGTGGAACCAGCCACACGAACCTCTTGTCTCTCTCTCTGGTCTGGCTTGGCCTGGAGGCTGCCCTGCAGAGCTGAGCTGGAATCACGAGCTGATATCACTAAAGAGCTGACAACTTCTGCAAGGGCTCCTCAGCCAGCAGCTGGGGAAGACACCGGACCTCGGGAAGGCGATTCCTTTCGGGACCATCTCCCCGGACCAGTCACCTCTTCCTGGGTCACAGCCTCGGACCCCATCCCCAGCTGTAATAATATTCCGTCTCAGATTCGTGGGGGAGCTGCCCATACACCTTTTTTAATCTAGCCAATTCAATACCAGTGTATGGTATTTGTTTAGTGGTGATATGCGGTTCAAAGTCTTCATCATTGATATAATTATATTCTGTTTTAATCAGAGGTCTCATACGAGGGCAGCAGTTTTCCCCACAATTTTTCATTAGCATTAGTTCTTTCTGGGGGTATATTTGGTTAATGTGAGGAGTTTCCTTTTCCTCTGTCTCTTTTGGTGAGTCAGCATTCTTTGAAGTCTTAAAATATTCCTCCCTCAAAGCAGCCTGTAGCAAATGATTTTTATTCTTCTCTTCATCTAATTGTTTCTGTAAAATCTCCACTAGGTTTTGAAGGGAATCTATGATTGCTTTCTCTTCAATACATTGCTTAAAGTGGTGATCCATAGCTGCCGCAAGGCATGCCCCTAAAACAGAGCAGATTATGGTTTTATTTCAGCCACATTTAAATCTAGTCTCATGTTGTAAAGAACATACTCTATCAGTTACCTTATCCAAATTAAACCAGTTATTTTGAGCCCATTCTTCCCTCCTGGAGAGGGCCGGGCATTGTGTTTTGCTAGCAGAGCATAAAATGTAGCTTTAACTTTTGCTCTGGGGTTTTCAGTCATTTTATGAAAGGATCAAAACCACCACAGGGAGGTAAAGTTAATGACACACTGCGACACACACAGCTTTGCTGTGTCTCCCTTCCTGGAGACACAGCAGAGCTTCCCTGGGTGGGTGAAGAGACCAAAATCTACCTAGGAGGTACTCCTTCAGTTGCTTATGGTTGTCTCTTCACTACACCTGTGGGATATGCCCAGCCACCGTCCTGGAGGGATGTCTGCTGAGATAAAAGATTTTGCAATTTCCCAGCAGGACTCCCTGGAAAGGTGACTACTTTTGAGTCATGGTGAGGAAAAGTAGACCCACAATCCTTTGGGAGACCCTATGCAGATCATTCTGTAACCCATTGGTCTATCCCAGACCCTCTGTAATCCATTGGTCCCCTTGCTGATCCCCTGTATCCCTATAAAAGAAGACCAATTCGCCTCTGTAGGGAGAGAGCTCGTCCCTGGCTTCCCTTCGCCAGAGGGAACCCACAATAAAGCTCCCTTCGTGCGGAACCAGCCACACGGGCCTTCTCGTCTCTCTCTCCAGTCTGGTTTAGCCTCGAGGCTGCCCTGCAGAGCTGAGCTGGAATCACGAGCTGGTATCACTAAAGAGCTGACAGCTTCTGCAAGGCTCCTCTGCCAGCAGCTGGGAAGACACCGGACCTTTGGGAAGGCGATTCCTTTCGGGACCATCTCCCCGGACCGGTCACCTCTTCCTGGGTCACAGCCTCGGACCCCACTACCAGCTGTAATAACTGGCACCCGAACAGCCATTGGACCCCGGAGCCCCGGACCTGGCCTGAGCTGCGTCTTGATCGCCAAGACAGAACCAGCTGTTCATGTGCTGCTCCTCTGAAGATAGACCTACGTTTTAGCAGGCCTTTCGGATGGGGACAGTTCGAGACCCTCTCCTCCGACCTAGGACTAAGTCCCTGAGGATCGAACTGCCAGATCATCCCCCCAGCAGACCTTTCCAGGAGCCAGCCCCACCAGAAAACGGGATTGGTAAGTTTAAACTTGGGGCTCTGTCCTCCTCTTGCGCGCATTTTAAGTTATTTTGGTTTTTTTTTTCTCTTTTTCTTCTGAGGGAGGAACTAAGATGGGAAATAGGCAAGCTAAACCCAGCCTTTCCCAATCTGAGAGAGACCTATACCCCTTTCTTCTGACCCTTCTCTTAAAATCTGACTTTAAATTCCGTAAAGGTGTTCTTTCTAAGAAAAATCTTAAATCTTTCAGTAATTGGATATCTCTAAATTTCCCTGATGCTACCACAGATTCTGTTCTTTCTGATTCGTTCTGGGACAGTGTGGGGAACAAACTGTATTCCTCTCAAGCCTCGGGAAACCTCTCAGTTTCAAAATTCATTCCTTTATTTCATTTACTGGTTAAAACGTGTCGTGCGAAAACCCCCCCTCAGCCAAACCCCTTCTCTGCCCTTCCCCCTCCCACCCCCCTCTCCGCCTCCGGCAATGGCCAGCCAGAGCCGGACCCCAGCCAGCTGCCCCGGCCCTGGCCCGGCAGGGGCGCCGGCCCCCCACTTCCCTTCCCCATCCCCTGTTCCCGCGGTCCTCCCTACCGGCCCCCCTGCTCGCCCCCTCGGTTCCGCTGTCACCCCCCAGGCAGCGCACGCGGTACCCATCCCAGACCATCCCCCCTCCCCGGGATGGATGCTCTGAGCCCCCCCAGCCCCGTCTCCCTGTGCCCCTGGTATCCAACCCTCCCCACGACACCACCCTTCCCCCTCTCGCACCGGCCCGCGGTGCCTCCGACCCCACCGCGTCCCACCCGCGTCCCAGTCTCCTGCCGCGTCCCTGCTCCACGCGGTCCTGCCCCCCCCACACCCAGCGCGGCGGCCCCGTCCCAGCAAGCCGCCCCGCCGCCGCTGCCCCCCCGCACCCACGGAGCAAGCATGGTACAACACGGGACCGGTCCCGCAGAGCTCCGTGCACACATCGTGGGGCACGGAACAAGCGTCACGCCCCCCGCCAGCGTCTGCCCCTCTCGCCGCTGGCGGAACGCAGCTATCCGCAGCACCGCCTCAGGCTATCGCCCATAGAATGGAATCTCCCTCCCCCTTCCCCCACCGCAAATGGCCCTGACCCTGGCAGGCGCCGGCACACCCGCTCTCCCCCCTCCCAGCTGCATCTTGCGCAATCCCTGCTGATGTTCCCCCTCTCCCTGCACCCCCCCCCCCTACTACGGGTTCTTGCGCAATCCCCATTCCCCCGCTGCTGCCTAGAGCCTACTGCCCCCCACACCCTCCTTCGCCCACCCGACTCCACATGGAATTGCGAAACCGGCACTACCTGTAACCCCCACAAACGACCTGCTGCTGTACAACCTCTCCACCCACATGCTGCCATAACAGGACCCCTTCCCACCCCTCAAACACCCCGACCCCCGCCATTCCCTGCCCTGGGTAAAGCAGAGCCGGCATTTCAAAAACGCCGCTACGCCCCCTGTATCCAGCCCCGCCCTGCCACAGCCTATCCCTCCTGTTCAGATGACAGCAGCAGCTCAGACTCTGAATCTGAAGATCGATGGGCACAGACACGCAGGGAAGCGAACCGGGAGGGGGATTGGGAGTTGGCTCAGAAAATTTCAGCTTTTCCAGTCATTATAGGGAGAGGGAGGAGGGGTGGTCCATCTACAAAAACATGGGAACCTATCCCATACAAAGAAATCAAAGAGCTTAGCAAGGCAGCAAAAGACCATGGGAGAGGGTCACATTTCTTTAGAAACTTATTGGAAGCCACTTTCTCTGCCTATACATTAGTACCACATGATATTAAAAACATTATTAACTGCATCCTTTCCCCTGCCGAATATATGTTATGGGAAAGGCATTGGAAAAGACATTTAAAAACACTGTCTGACACTTATGCTAAAGATGCAAATCAGACAGATTGGACAATAGAACAACTGGCTGGAGAAGGTGACCTCCAAAAACCCTTAGATCAAGCTACAACCTTACCTGAAGTAGCATTACAAGACATAGCTATTGCAGCTAAGACATCGCTGTTTACTCCTGATGATTCTGTTCCTACACAATATTTCTCTAACATCAAACAGTCAGCAAATGAAAGCTTCATTCAGTTTGTTGATCGTTTGAAAGCTAGCTTAGAGAAACAGATAGAAGTCCGGATGGACGAAAAGAGCTTTTGGGTAAACTTGCCATGGTAAATGCTAACGAACAATGTAAGAATATCTTGAGGGCCCTACCCATGGACACAGAACCCACAATAGAACAAATAGAGAGCTGTACTAGACACACATCCACAGAGAACACAATGACCCAAGCAGTTGTAAAAGGCATCACAGAGGGAGTTTCCGGTGCATTTGCTGCAGCAGTCTCTAAGGAGAATGCCCTCTGTTTCTATTGTGGCGAACTTGGACACTTTATAAAGGACTGCCCACAAAGGTCACCCACCCAGGACCGTCGTGCCGCCTACCAAAGGCACCAGAGACAGCAACAGCACCAGCAGCGTCCAAAAAACTTCTATCGGAGCGCGTGTCAAGGCCCCGCGCCCAGACAACAAATCAAAGGCCATACTACCCCGCCCCGCTGTGAACTCCACATCAGACCACTGAGAGCAGACAGCTGGACCTCGCCCGGCACCATCATCCCAGGCAATCCCAGAACACATGAGAAGGATCCAACACACGGAGCGCTACCGATCGGAACGAGACGCCAACTGGTAACATCACTGCCATTAACTTTGTTGACAAGCGTTTTTATCGTATTCCCACAGGAAAGTATGGACCGCATGACGGCCCATGGGACATTCTTATCCTAAGCGATACCATCCATGGTCCAGAACAACTCTTTGTATTACCTGAGATACAAACAGTGCACCCTGGACAAGAGATTCTTGTCCAGCTTTGCTGCACGGACACACCTTTCTTTCTCCCACAGGGAACACCGATTGCTCAAGCTTTTTACTTCCACAGAACCGCCCAGAACAGCTTCCCTCAATCCTACAGCAATGTGGATAGAGATTGTGGGCTCAAACAAACCGACCATCGAGTGCAGCTTGTTCTGTAAAGGAGAGAGGGTCTACCGCCCAGGGATGCTGGACACTGGAGCAGACGTGACCATCATCGCCCGCTCCGAGTGGCCAGGGAATTGGGAACTGGAGCCAGTGGCAGGTATGATCTCCAGGATTGGTGGAGTTGCAGTATCCATGAGAAGCAAACGAAATGTTGTCATTGAAGGACCTGAAGGCAAGATAGTGACCACCCGACCATTTGTGGTAAGAGCCCCCATCACCTTATGGGGCAGAGACCTTCTATCCCAGTGGGGTGCCACTCTTACCATTCCCAGCCAGGATTTCTGACTGGGGCCACTGAAAAACGTGCGCTGCCATCTACTCCCCCGCTCACCTGGAAGACTGACAACCCAAAATGGACAAGGCAGTGGCCCCTTGAAAAGAAAAACTCAGCGCGCTGGAAGCCCTGGTGGAAGAGCAACTTGCCAAAGGTCATATCACTGAGACTACAAGCCTTGGAATTCCCCTGTCTTTGTACTGAAAAAGCCCACAAACAAATGGAGACTACTCCATGACCTACGAAAGATCAATGAGGTCATTGAAGACATGGGCCCCCTCCAACCCGGCCTGCCATCACCATCATGCTGCCCGAGACTGGCTGCTGGCCATCATAGACATTAAAGACTGTTTCTTTAACATCCCGCTCCATCCCCAGGACGCACCACGGTTCGCCTTCTCCATCCCCTCTCTTAACAATGAAGCCCCACTCAGAAGATACCATTGGCTCGTCCTCCCACAAGGCATGAAGAACAGCCCACCATCTGCCAGTGGTACGTCGCCCACATTCTATCCCCCATCAGGAGCCTGTTCCAGAAGCAATCATTTACCACTATATGGATGACATACTAATCTGTGCATCAGAAAAAACTTACTTGGACAGAACTCTTAAAAAGACAATTGAAGCCATAGAAGAAGCAGGGTTCGAGATTCGTGAGGACAAAGTGCAGCACTCCAGCCCATGGACTTACCTCGGCCTCCAGATCCGTGAGAGAACCATCGTACCCCAGCAACTCCCATCAAAAGGACCCTAAAACCCTAAGGGACTTACACAGCCTGTGGATCCATAAATTGGATACGCCCCTACTGGGAGTCACAAAGAAGACCTCATCCCCTCTTCAACCTCCTCCACGCAGCAAAGACTTGGACTCTCCATGCCCTCACACCTGAAGCCCGAGATACCATCACTAAAGTCCAGAAGCCCTGTCTTCACGCCAAGCCCATCGCGTTGAACCCAGCCTGCCTCTCAGTTTGCAGTTTTGGGTAAGCTCCCCGTTTCCATGGACTGATCTTCCAATGGGACCCTAACTCAGAGACCCTTTGCTGATACTTGAATGGGTCTTCACAAGCCATCAACCTACAAAGAGATTAACCACCTTCCAAGAAGTAATGGCACATTTAATAAAAAAGGCCAGAACTCGTCTCCGCTCTCTTGCAGGGTGCAAGTTCACATGCATATACTTGCCATTGACCACTGAAGATCTGAGGCTGTTGCTCCGACCAATGAGAGCCTCCAGTTAGCCCTAGATAGCTACACAGGCCAAATTTCCGTTCACATGCCAAAACATAGACTTTTCTACCGTGAAGCAGCTTTTAAATTGATTCCAAAATTAATCCAAAGTAGAAAACCTCTTAAAGCTCTGACCGTCTTTACCGATGGTTCGTCACATCGGTCTGTCATGACATGGAGACAACCCAATACCCAGAAATGGGAATCTGATATCCAAGTAGTAGAGGGATCCCCACAGATTGCTGAGTTAGCAGCTGTTGTCAGAGCCTTTGAGAAGTTTAAAGATGAACCTTTTAATCTGGTCACAGATTCGGCTTATGTCGCTGGTATAGCTATGAGGGCTGAACATGCTTTTCTAAAGGAGGTCTCCAACCAAAAATTATACCAATTGGTTTCTACTTAATTATTTTAATCTCCACAGAAAACAGCCTTACTACATTATGCATGTGAGGTCACACACTGACCTCCCTGGTCCCATTGCCGAAGGGAACAGGAGAGCAGATGCACTGGCCATGCCAGCAGAGACTGCAAACGTCCCTGACATCTTTGCCCAGGCAAAGTTGTCACATGCATTTTTTCACCAAAACATTCCTGCCTCGTCAGAATGTTCAAGCTTTCAAAAGATCAAGCAAAAGCTATCATTGCAACGTGCCCGAACTGCCAGAACTACCAAATACCATCTATGGGTACCGGAGTCAACCCCCGTGGTCTGAACAGCTGCCAGTTGTGGCAAACTGATGTAACCCACTTCCCATCCTTTTGGAGATCCAAATACGTGCACATGTCAGTTGACACATTTTCTGGGGCAGTGTTTGCATCAGCCCATGCAGGAGAAAGTGCCATCCACGTCATCAAGCATTTTCTCCTTGCCTTCGCCACCCTGGGAGTCCCTGAAGAAATCAAAACAGATAATGGGCCTGCCTACACCTCTCATAAGTTAAAAGATTTCTTCAACCAATGGGGAATAAAACACAAGACAGGCATACCTAGCAATCCCACAGGACAATCCATCGTAGAAAGGACCCACCAAACCCTCAAAAGAGTCCTCAACCAGCAACGGAGAGAAACAGAAATCTTGTCTCCTGTTGAAAGACTCTGTAAGGCTCTCTATGTCATTAACTTCCTAAATGGTACCTCATCAGAGCCTGACCCCCCAGTACTCCGCCACTTCTCAAATTCAACCCAAGCTAAGCTCACAGAGAAGCCACCAGTGCTGGTGAAGGACCCTGAAACACCAGGTCTCTGGGCCTTTCCAATTGATTACCTGGGGGAGAGGCTACGCCTGTGTCCAGCTACCATCTGGCCCGAAGTGGTTCCCAGGAAAAAGCATTAAACCATACTTAGGCCCTACAAACACTGCTACCACAAACACCAAGAACTCTCCTGAGACAAATACAGGACCTCCCAAAACCAGACCAGCTCGCATGGAGACGAAAACGTCGCCGGATGCCCACCAACCAGGAAAAAGATCGTCCCACCACACGGCAGCAGACGAAACAGAAAGCTGAACAAGAAGCTACAGCAAAAGTCAAGCCATAGGCCAGACACAGCCTGGAAAAACTGATCCCTAGTTTATATGTTATCACCCCTTGTTACCCCAAAATATCCCCTTCCCTCAACCCTTGTCAAACTCCCTAAACCCCAAAACCTCCCTCTCACCACAAAGCTAACAAATCTTGCTTGTATTCCCTCTCAGAAGCCCCATCCCTGCCCAAAGATGAAATGTAT